>NC_089982.1:3609766-3912207 GCF_036417845.1 Apteryx mantelli
AACGGATAAAACAAGCCCCAAAGTGCGCGCCCCCCACCCGACCCGACCCCCCGGGGCCCCGCTCACCCTCGCTGCCGGGGCTGGCCAGCAGGCTCCGGAGCGCGGCGCAGAGCAGCAGGCACGTCCAGCCGGGAGCCGGCGCCCCGGCGCGGCCGCCCCAGCCGCCACCGCCGCGCAGCCCCATCCCGCCGCCGCCCTCAGCGCATGGGGCCGCAGCTCCCCCCCGCCCGCGCTGCCCGCTCGGGTCGCGGTCGGGGACGGGGCGGGCTGGCAGCGCGGCGCGGCTCCGCTCCCGTCCAGCCGCCCGGCGCGACTAGGGAACCGGGGGCGGGGATGGGGGAGGCGGCCCGGCGCCGCCGCCGCCGCCATGGAGACGCCCCCGACGGGGCGGACCCGCCGCCGCCGCTGCCGCCGCCATCCCGCGCGGGGACGGAGCCTGCCGCGCCGCGCCTCGCCGCGCCTCAGGGCCACCCGCCCGGCCCTAACATGGCGGCCCCCCACGGCCAGGGGGAGCGCGGCGGCGAAAGCGGGATAAAACGAGCCGCGCAGGGGGGCGCGGCGCCCCGTGGGGGGCCGGGGGCGGCGCCGCGGCTCGCCTCAGCGCAGCGCGGGAAACCGCCTCACCGCCTGCGGGACGGCGACGAGCCGCCGGCGCGGCCGAGCTGCGGGAAAGCAGGTGGCAGTGTTGCCACTGCGAAGCGCCGCCGTCAGCCCCCCGGAGAGGGGCTGGAAAAGCGCGAGGCTCGGGAAAAAAAACGTTAAGATGTGAGGGGAAAACGTTCCGGTTCTTCCCCCCCCCCCCGAGCTTCCTGCAGAGGGGGCAGCTAAGTGACGTCTTCAAACTTTTCTCCTCAACGGCAGAGGCTGAATAGCTGTAATTTTACAGAAACAGCACAGGAGCGCTCGTCCCCAGGATGCTGAGTAAAGCAGAAATACTGCAAACGTTAGCGTGAAATCACCAGATCCGACAACACTCACCAGGTAGCTAAACTGTGTTAGAACTTTTCCTGTTGTTTCTCACAGGTGAGAGTCGCGGTGACGCTGCTGCCAGGGTAGGTGGTGCGAGCGGTTGCGGACAGGTTGAGCCACGCTACAGCAATACTTGCCAACCTCCAAAATTCAAAAAAGCTTTGGAAACCATGTCCAGACCTTCAGTGAAGACCCGCTTCCTAGCAGTATGCCATCTACAGAGACATTCCCTGCCCTAAGTGTAAAAGGCTGTTGCTTTTATCCTATTCTCACAATCACCCGGTTTGACCACTGTAACACTATTCAATCAGGTGAAGGTATTAATCTGACAAATAGATTAAAGGTTATTTTCAGGCATGTTTAACCCTTTCAGGAGAGGCACTAGAACACAGCTTTGAATTCAGTGTTGACAGTTTCATGAAAGTTTTCACTGAAGTTTTTTCCTTCATGAGAACAGAGCCCTTGTCATCACCAATTTTTACATGTTATCTTCCTACCCTTCCCCCCCCCCCAAAAAAAAAGAAAGCAAAACCAGAAAACCCCCAGAGTATCAGAAATTAATTCCTGGGGGTTTATTCACCAATATCAGTTCCTTGCTTTAGCCCCTGAGGAGACTATCTCCAGGTAAGCAAATAAATACAAAATCAAGCCTTGTAGCTACACAAGCATAAAAGTTAAAGGTTGACGGACACCCTTTTCATCCATGTAGTTCCTCCTCAATTTCACCTCGTTGTGGATAAGCTTTTCAAAATATCTGGAGTGTTGGCCTGACTGTGCTCCCAATTAAGCTTATGATCAGATTTCAGCTGGACAGGAATTTAGCCCAAATCAGGGCATTTCAAAATTCTGTGCTGGCCCTCTCACAGTTTATGAGAGTTTTATCTTTCATTTCAGTGATGCCAGGATTTTGCCCTGTTTGTTTATAGCATGAAGGCAGTAACTGATGGTTGGATGCCTGCGTTGTATTCTGTGCAAGGATCTCTCTCCGCAGGGCAAGGTTCAGGATCCGGGCTCCAAAGAAATTGTAAATTCCGTCACACAATCCCTAAACAAAGCCAGTATAAAAGAAAAAAGGACTTAAATGCACAGGTTTGCACAATTAAAGGCTTGTACTCAGACCCACAGTCTTTAATGGGGGAACTTTCAATAATGCACAGCTCTGCACATTGGCATTAGTTGTTCTTTATTCATAAGCTAGCTGGACAATGCAGCCAACCCACTGCATGCTTCTCTCTGCCCTGACACCATATATGAATCTCCGCTATTGCAAAAATATAAACATTGGCTTAGACTGTATCATGCATATTATTTTCAAAAGTATTTGCTCCTCACACAAGAGGATTCTCTAGCTTGCAAGCTATGCCATGTTTGTCATTTTTACTGCCACCAGGAGGACAAGGAGGGGCTTTGTTTTATAATATTAAGTACATACATAAAGTTGTCAGGCAAATGAAAGGCACAGCATATATCTATTTGTGGTAGTGTCAAACCTTCGCTATTCAAATGTTATACTGATTAGTAGATCAGAAAAGAACTAAGGTTTTCGATCAGACCATCCCTAGGATACAGCTGCAGAGCCAGACCCTCAGCTGGGATAAATCATCATGATTCAGAGAACATCTGACCCAGGCCCTGCATCAGACTTACAAAGAGAGTAATGTCACCTGGCATACACATTTTTAGGTTTTTTCCATCTGCAGAAGCATTGCTAACTTTTGCCAGCCAAAAATCAGGGAAAAGTGGGGAAAAAAGCCCTCAGAAATAGCACCTTGCTAGCATATTCAAAAAGGATCGGATGGCAAAGAACAAATAAAAAGCCCAGCTAATCAGGAGCCTCTGCTGGCCGAGAGGCAAGTCTGCTGTGGAGAGACAAGTCTCTTACCACAATCTAATGTCACAGTGTTGTTTGCTCCCCATTTTCGGCTGCTATTTGATAGTCATTATCTGCCGTTTGGACTGGCAGGCTTGTAATTTAGAGACATTTCAGATGATATGTTAGTGACATCTTAATTTTCTAGGAAACACTGTGATGAGCTCCATATGATTCATAAGCTATTTATGAATAGCAGCCATGTTCTAGGTTTTCTCGTGACTACCTTTTCCCCTGTAGAAAAGCAGCTCTCATTCCCAGGCATGTGGTTCATGTTCTCCCAGTGCCACAGCCAGGATCTAGAAGTGCTCTAACCTCATCTTCCAGGTTGTCCCTGCATACTGTTAAAAAAATACCAAATACAGCCTTCCGAATGCTCCTTGCCTCATGCCCTGCAGGGAGGCTATTGCAACTCTGTGCAGAGCCTAGCACATCATATTTGGTCAGGGCTCAGATTTTTTGCTGTTCTTCTGGTTTTATCACCAGTCCTGCCTTTTGCCTTGTCAATGCACCTCAGGCTCTTCAGGAGAGGACAGCGAGTTTAGCAAAGTGCTGCACCAATCCTGCTTGCCTTCTGACACCAGCAAGGGCATCCTATGTTGAGAGTATGCCCCCTCCTGCTGGCTGAGAGAGAACAGCCAGTCAGCAAGAGGCTGAAATACAGTTTTCCTCCTTTATAAGGGTCTTTCTCCACAATCCCAGATCACTGTGAGAAGCAGTCCCTTCTTCACCTGTATTCATGCATCAGAAAAGAGAGGCGATCAGAGAGAAACCGGGCAATCTCATGAGATTCATTCCTATCTCCCACCAAAACAGAAAGTAGATCTGGTACTGCTTTGAGTAAGTTCACAATAAAATCACAAGGGATGGGCCTCTGCTCTAGAAACTGTTCAGGAACCTGATCTGTCTCCGGCTCATACTGATTCATTTCTGCCCCTGATATTTACCCCCTTTCACTTTTGCAGTGTTTCCGCTTAGTCATTGCTTAGCCAAGGTCTATATGTCATCCTCTATATCTTTTTCTAATGAGTCATTCCTATAGTGTTGGTAACACTGCTATACTCCAGACTGCCTCCAGTTTTCCAACATCTTTCTCATAACATTTTGCCCAGAAGTGTAATCATACCAAAGCCATAATAAGCAACTAGCTCTAAAATGCTTTTGTATATAATGTCTGAAACGACAGCTTTGACCAATGTGACTTGCCACTTCCTAATTTGTTGTCAGCTATTACATATTATTTAAACTATTTTTTTAAACCAGATATCATCTTTTTAGTGTATTCACAATTATTTCTCTTAGATATGCAAGAGGTCATTTTTCCAAGTTTAATTTCACTTCTACCATGTATGTAGTTCCCTTTATATAATTTCTCTGCTCAGACCAGCTTCTAACTCTGCATTGCCTATTCATTTCATTAGCATGTTGTTTATCCTGTCATCAACAGGATACAAGTGAACATTAAATGAGTTTATCCTTCAGGTTATTTCAGTAACCCTCAACTGCCAGCCAAATACATCCCCCTGTATCATTGTCCTTTACTAAAGTGTAAAGGTATAACACTATTGCATCTATTCAATAGGGCCACTGTCTGGAGAAAGATTTAATTTCGTACTTCAAATTTAGGTATAAACAGTCCCACTGAGGTCATATCTTCATTTCATTAATGGAATAGAAGCCATCCCACTGTAATGCAACAAATTGTTTAATTAGTTAGGCATATAAACATTGCCATTTTCTTTTTAAAAATCCTTTTCTCTAAGAAGAATCAGAGAAGATGACACCTTCAAGGAATACCTTCATGAAATTTAGTAATTACTTCTTTTTTTCCTCCAAAATGCTTGAAAGAAAAGCTTTACCTTCTATTCAGTAACTAAATGCATATTAAAAGCAAAAGCAATCTGGGAGCAGCTGAGCAGCTTTGTGTAGTAGATGAATATATTTGGATTTGTAGCATGGATAAAACTACAGTTTTAACACAAAATGGCTGTGTTCAAGAAACACCACAGCAACCTACGCAAGACTGCAGAAAGCAATAGTCTCAGCCAAAGCAGACAACAGAAATCTGTACCAGGAGCCAGGGGGGAGACAGATTAGGCATCAAATGCTAGTGGGCCACCCCTTGGCCAGATGAGGTATATCGGGGATTACACCCCTCAATGGCTCCTGAAATCTTCATACTTTGGTGCAAAGATGTTATAACCAACAAACCAGTATTTGCATGAAGAAAAATGAGCAAGTGGTGAATAAAGCACTGCCTGTGCAAGTTCAAGACCCAGTCACTTACAGGGTCTCAGCACCGATTTCTCTTTTTCCACCCCCTCAAAATACAGGAGCTACTGGCAATTGAGCACTTAGGACAATCTGTTCACTTAATTTACAGCCTAAAAACAGATCCAAAGTCTTGAAAATCCATGGGAAAATATATGAATATTTGTCTCAGACAAAAGAAGGCTCAGAAAGCGTGACATTTCAGCCTGGCATTTTATTTTGGAGTGTTTCATCACCACCCCTTGGTCCTGGTGACAGTTTTTCCCACAGCACTCTGGATTTGGCAGCATACTCTCCCATTCACAGATGCTCACGACTGTTCTCTCACTGGGCTGTAGTGACCCCAGGGAGCCAGCCTCCAGGTGTTAAAATGATACTGTCCATCCTTGAGCAAAGAAACAGGCCCTGGCCCAGAGTGCTCAACAACATATTCATGCTTTAGTCTAGGTTAGACTGATCAGCAAGATAATTCAAGTCAGATGTGGAAGTACACACTTAAGAGTACCATGAATAGCAGCTGATAGAGCCAGAGGTACTTGCAGCCTACCCACTACTTAGCAAGTATTGAGATATTTGTTTGCATCACAACAGAAGAGAGCATTAAAGGGGAACAAATGAAATGGCTTTGCAGAGATTTATGGAGATATTCTAATGTAGAAAGTGGAGCACAGGAGAAAGTGCAAAGGCTAATTTGATTACATGGTTAGCCCTGTATAAATTTAATAATGGACTCACTTCCACATTTCTCATCATAAGCTATTTACTTGAATCCACTAACTGCAATAGCTCAGCATCTCACCCTCCTGAATCCATCTCCTCAACCACCTCTGCGAGGAAGAGTAGCATTAATGTTCCTGTACGGATAGACAGAAGCAAAACAGATACTAAAGATCCAGATAAAGATTACTTAATAGATTATGGCTCTTCTGAATCAGGGATAATGTTCTTAAAAGACTAATAAAATGATCTTGTATCAGAATAAGGATCAGCGAATATGAAGAAGAGCTGGCTTCTCCCCTCAAGCAATTCATTCAGCAGCTTTACTAAACACTGCACAAACTTAGGCAAGCAACTTAAATACATTTGCAAGTACCAGAGTGCTTTGTGGAAACTCAGCCCTTGAGTAATTTGCTCAAGGTCCCACAGGTGTGTGTGGCAGGCCCAAACCTAGCTCAGAAGCCATTAGAGGATCCATTTGCTCTTCATTCTCACTTTTCCTTTCCCAGCCTGTCATTTTGGATCAGGATCTGTGATAACAATTGTGGACTCTACTGTAGGTCAAGGGTTAGCATTCAGCCCTTCACTCACCGAATTCAGCCTTTCAGGGTGCAAACACAATAATGTATATAACGATGACAGTTGGGACTATATTAATGTCTCATAATAGTGAAATATATTAATATCACAGAGTGCTGTACAGAACTACATTCCTTTCTGAACCATGTTTTATAAGGTCAATAATTCTTTTATTTTTAATCTCTGTAAGGGCAGTCTGGATGGCTGCCCTGAATTTCCTTGCTCATAAGTGGACCAGTTTTGTTCATTTGGGCCATTGCCTCGTATTCCACACTGAGGCCAACCACATCTATTCTCCCATTGTTTGAGGAAAGCAAATACATTCGATCTCCCCTCTCCAAGCAGGGCTATTTGACACCACCTTCTCTTTCAACCTACCCCTAATGATTTGCTAAAGAAGTCACGTCATTGTCAGTCACTTCATATCTCAAATATGTGCAAATGCTTAGCAATTTCAGCTGCCAACACATTCATTTATGTTCTTGCGAGATGGCATCTGGATCACAGCTATAGTCTTTGAGTCCCTTCCATCAGCTAATTGCAACTGTTTTTAAAATGCAGGAGCATATTTATTTCTCTCCTTCCTTTGTAATGCTCAAGTTATGCCATTAGTTAGGGCTTGTGTTCCAAAATCACAGAAATACTTAGCTTGCAAACTCTAGTATCTGCTCATGGAGAAGTGCTTCAGCAATTAAAATAATTATTTTCCATGTGCATTGTTAGATAATTTTAAATAACCGAGAGTGACAGGATAGGATGGGGGCCAGCTCTCTGGGACAGACTGCCTCGTGACAAATCCTGGCACAAATATTGCCCAATGACATACGATCCATGTGTTTCCCATTGTCAGTCTTAGCTTTCATAGTGTTTCCCGCATCCCATCCAAGAGTTATGAGCAGAATATATTACTCAAGAGCTTACCTGTCTTAGATTTTAAAAAATGGAAAGAAGAGTCCCAAAAACTAAGCAGCAGCCTTCCTTTGTACGCAGCTTCCCAGCTCAAGAGTCCAAGGGCTGGAAAGAGGCAAGCCTTACAGACTTCTGTCCACTGCTAGAAAAAGCCACTCCTTCAGTCCCAGAGGAGCTGGAGCACTTAGGTGGCTTTGCCGTTAAGCTATAGGACGCGGGTGCATTGATACAAGCTTTGTTTCTGACCCAGGCACCCTGAGTGATCCTGAAGAAGCTATTTTCTCAGTTGATAATATCCCTTGATTCATTCAATGCTACAGATGCTTTGGAGCAGGGGATGTTTTAGCACATCAGAGAAGACAGGTCATGACAGAGTGCCAAATAAGGTGCAAGTATAATCCTGTTAAAGATAGGTGCTTTAAAGGGTGAGCATTACACCTGGGTGAGGCTGAAGGGGAGCACCATCACTGCCACAGCTGTTTTGCATTACTCTATTGGCAGTGCGGTTAAACAACTAGAGGAGTATCCTGGGAATCAGACAAGGAAAGTCCCATGCTTGCAACCACTGGTGCATCTTCCTTCACGACTCGTTGTTCTGACTCAACCCCTTCCCTTGCCAAACACCTTTTGCCTTCTCTTTCAAGCAGGACTGCCTCTTAACCTGAGTATTGGCTATGCCTAGATGCAAGAAGAGTCCCCTGGTAAGGCCTTTAGGAAAATGCTCTACAAATAAAGGTTAATAGAGCTCACTAACATATCACCAGCAAGATGTAAACACACCATCTGCATCATATGGCTATAAGTGAAAACCGGCTGCTCGCCTAAATTATTCCTCCATTTATAGCTTTTCTTCCTTGCTCTCAAACCTTCATTCTTTTTTGTCTCTTGTGAGATCTTTTGGGTTCTGGCACCTTTGTTTAATCCCTGCTCAGTTCACCCTTTTGTAGCTTCTGCCTTCCCACATGTGCACTCCCAGACACTTCTGGCTGCCTCTGTTTTCTGCCTTTAATTCTGCCCCAAGCTAAACAGAAGAGTAGGTGATTACAATTTCATTCAATCAGGAGGTGAAGGAGATGGGGGCACATGCACAGCAAGTAGAGAAAGGAGTGGCAATCAGATTACAGCTATAGCCTAGAGCAGAATACTTGGTAATGTGAACTTGTAATGGGTCTCTGGTCCAGGGCACATAATAGATATTTTACCCAGAGTGCAGTAGTCACCCAAAGACATTTACCTCAGGAAACACTGAGCCTGGTATAAACTTTAATAAAACCATTACGGATGCACCGATTGTGCAGCTCCTTTACACAGTAAAGCTACATACAGCCCTGAATAATGAAATGAGCAGGGTGAACAGAAGTGATCTCCAAACTGTACAATTATCAGCCCATTTACATAAGAACTTACTGAATACTCACCCTTAGTGTGGCTTTTTGTCAGTGCATTACTCCGGTCTAAGAACTAGTCTTTGAACAATAACCATCTCAAAAAAGACCTTATCTTAGGCATCCAGTGTACTCTGCAAATCAGTGTGTTTAGAGAAGTTACGTGAAGAACTGGTATTTTCACTCCCATTTCATATTCACAGTATCTGAACCCCTTGCACACCTCAATATAATGGTAAATTAAAAGGTAACATTTTTGTGGGGTTAAACATCATTTCTGCACATGATCAGAATCACTTCAACCCTAACAAGCAAGATAACTTGTCACTTGCCTCTTAAAGTGACAAACATAGCTGCCCAAATAGCAATGAAAAAGGTTAAAAGCATTCACAAGGGAGGGGAGAGTCCAGCCAAGGGGAGGTGCAAATCTACCTCATCCATCTTGCTAGAGAGCACCTAACCAGCTGACCAGTTATTTGTGTTTCCTTTCTTGCCCAAAGATGCAATTATTCCATGTGAAATAGAAACATTTCAACAGGAGACACTGAATGTGCTTTCCCTGGGTGTTCTGACAGAAGTATTGAATCTACATGCCCTTTTTCCTGTATGAGTCCCCTAAACAGAGGGCAATTATAGAGAAAATAAGCAGAGCTTGTCTCAGAACTACAGGTAAGTGGCCAGACAGGAGATTTACACGAAGCATTATCTACTGGCCTCCACAAGCATCTGCACCAAGAGTGAGTGTTTACAAATACGGTCTGTAAATGGGCTGATCATTGCACAGGGTGGTGAGCAACACCCTTGTTCTTTGCTGTTTTGTTGCTTGCAGGTGTTGTGACTCCATTTCCCTCAATGCCCAGCTCTCTTCATTTCTTTTACATCAAACTCAGGCCCATTAACTCCATTTAAGACTACCTCTCCTAGACTCAGGCACTTACAAAAGAGGTGGCTGCTCTGGGTCCCAGTTAACCTTCAGGTCATGGCAGCATCCAGGGAGGAGAGAGGCTGCTGCAGGTCTGCCTACCCCTCCCCCCCCCCTTTTTTTTTTAATTAGTAACTACATTCTCAGTATTCTTTTTCCTGCTTGAGGCAGAAAAACCTACTTTAGTGGGAACAAAATTCTGATGTTGACAGGAGAGCTACAACAGCCATAAAAATACCTCTTTTGGGTACTAAGAACTGTTGAACATGGAAGAGGAGGCTTCTGCCTCCTGGGCCATGTTTTCAAAGGAATACAGCTCTCTTCAAGCTGCGACTGACCTTTTTCTAAGACTGATCCAATACCTCACATGAATTTCTAAAACCAACACTAGCCCCCGCACCTCCCAATAAAAATACAAGGTTAACTGCTTTGCCTTTTCCTCCTCTAGCATAGTCTTGGGACCAAGCAAACAAAGCCTGTAAGTCTGTTTGGATATATGTCCTGAAGTAATACATCCTTGAGCATTTCACAACGCATTCCTCCTGCCTATTCCCAGGAAACGAAGAATACGCATTTGACAAATCTGAATCAACGCTTGGTACTCTGCTGGAAAGAAATCTAATGGTGACAAGTGCAGAATAAAATTCTACATACACTGGAGACCCAAACAAAGCAATTATGTTTTTTACACTAGAAGTGGTAGGAGATGCATGGGGGCATGAGAATATATAATATAACATAGAACGTTTCATACAACTATTTGTTTTTTTCCTAGGTCTTTCTTTGGCCTGATGCCAAAGCAAGCTGGACAATTTCTGTGGCATTGCTGCCAACTGGTCAAGTTTCCCATACTTATATATCTTGATAAACCTTTCATAAACTTCAGATCATAATTACCTTTTATCTTCTTTGTTGAGATCAAATTTGAGACCAAAGGTTTCCTTCTAGGTATATACCTATCTCCTTGCCCAACAGTGCTAGCTTTGACTGGGGTCTGTTCTCTCCTGCTGCCCGTATGTATCTAGTTTATATACAGGGTCCATAAGATCAATCTTTCCTTTATCTCATTTCACTAGCAATTCAGTCCTGTCGTCTTAGTCAAATTCCGTTCCGTTCTAATTCTAATCATCTTTCATTCTGTACAGCAGTCCACTGTTCTGATCATCTTTACACATCTCCTGTCTTCATGTGAAGGAAATGTCTCCCAGCTCACGTGTTAAGCAAGGCTGGACACTGAGTGGAAACCTCAAGGTCATTTAGAAAACCCTCTTGAATTGATTCAAGGAGTCCATTTCTAAAGATTCAGGCCCAAGAGACAAGGTGAGTCCCTTATTCAGCTCTCATTTTTAAATGCACATACCTTCTTTCAAAAGAGAGCCTGATCACTCCCTCCCTGGCTCCACATGTGAGACAGAGCAAGGGCAATATGCAGCAGAACAGATGCTGTGGCAGGAGTGTGTTTACATGAAGCTGCTGACAGCAGATGCCAGCTTGTAAAATTAGCCAATAAAAATACCAGCATCACTGTTTACAACTACTCAGAATAAGATGGGCTGCCAGCAAACAGGAAATCACATTGCACTGACACACCAGATTAGGGATACAGCATTTGGCAAAGCATCGCATTTTTTAGGCTGCAAGAAGTGGAGTACTTCTGTCAAGAGCTGTCCAGTCTCAGTCCTCCTCATTTCTGCTTTCCAAAACTACTCCAGTGTTAAAACATAGCTTGCTGAAAACTTAATGAAAGAACCAGAAACACTGCAACTAAGAAACAATGTGTATTACTGATTAGTTAAGCTTTTTTTTTTTTTAAATCCTACAACTCTGATCAAACTAGAAATTGAACAAAATGTTTTATAGAGCAGGAGGTTATTACCTGAATGTAAACCCCCTTCAGGAATTTCTCCAAACACAAACATAATAAAAAATGCTGCCTTTACAGCAAGTCAGTGTCTACAGCTTGCCCATGTTGCTCTGGAGACATTCAGGAGGTTTCTTCCAGGAGGCTAAAACAGCACCAAAATATTCTACAATTAGAACTAATTAAAATTCTGAGCCAATTGGCATACAGCTAAGACCAGCATCAAGACTAAAGGAATTGGAAACCTCCAAGAAAAAGATTAAAATTATACTCTTAAATACATCTTTGATTATATTCAGAACAATTGCCTTTCATGGAGCCAGCTAAACCAAGTTTTAGGAATATACTTGCCTGTCTCTTGATTTCCCTGTATTGGAAAATATCAACTTGCACTAGAACCTCCATGAATAATAAGGTTCTTAACTATTAGAATGTGAAGCATTAAAGAGACAAGAAGTTTCAAGGACTAAATCTGAGAACAAAATTATCAATTGCTACCTTTATTTTAAGGTAACAAACAGGTATTTAAGCCCCCTGAGAAAATATTAATTTTATGAATGGTTAATAAGTGGTCAATAGTCTCTAAGCCCTTTATGGGCATGAGTAATGAGTTAAAATAAGAATGTAAATAGAGCAGCTGAAAGTGTATAAACCATAATTAAAGACAGTTGCTTATCTTCCATAAGAGCAGTACATCATCTGCTAATGATGCTTTATATCTTTGTCAGGTACCCATAAAGTCATAACACTAGGTGAACTCTAGGTCTGTAGCGCTGTTTCTATGAGAGGAATAGAAGAGCTTTAGCCTTCTGTATTATGAGCCTACAATAAGCAGTATAAAAAGAACAGAATTAAAGGAGTGAAAAACCATCCCTTGTTGAACTTAGCTAGGCAATATCTAGCAAGTTCAGAAGAAACCCATACTTTCCTTAAAACTGTAACTTAAAAAAATACAGCAAAACCTCTTCTACTCCCCAGCTCTCTTACAAAGAACATGGAAAATAGCAGAATATGCACCCAAGCAGTAAATAGTGTCTCAGAGCTTCACCCAGCTGTGACCAAGCTGGCAATTAGAAACATTGCTATAAGAGACCACATTCGGGGGGAAGGGGGGGGGGGGGAGGATCCTCTGTGGCTGCTCTTGTTTTTGGCTGTGAGTAAGATGAGGGAGTGTAGAGCTGTGTGCAAGGGAGTTAATTGAGACTGTACTTTCTTTTAGAGAGTTGATGTCCTTTCTTGTTAACACAGGCTTTGTGGTAAGAAAATGGGGGCTTGTTTCTTCCTTATGTTTAGTAATAAAAGACTAATGAGAGTTCAGCTAGAGCTTTGAAAGCAGACGTGCACTTGAGCTGGGACTGTATCTTTTTATTGATATATAGGAATTATGTAGCATGCAAGACCTTGGAACTGGTCTTGCTGGGTGCTAGGTATCTTAGGAAAGCCCTTGGTTTCTCTTCCTCTGAGACAAATGTTTGTGCTCTTTTCTAGGAGTTCTTATTAAGGAGTAGATAAGACTTCTCAGCTCTGTTGGTAAGTTCTACTTTTGTGTTAGTAGAGTATGCTTAAAACAAGGCTTGAGTAGGATAAGATTTTTAGGAGCTGAAGAAAACTTTGTTCCTTCCAAAAGAGCAAGGATTCTTCTCTCCTATTTGTTTATTCCTGAAAAATGGTTCTCCAGCTTCTTTCTTCCTGAGCTTCTCTCTAGCATCTATATTTATTTCTTGTAAGTAGTAGTCTTCTCTTCCTGGGGTATTGGGGCTGACTTCTGGGATAGGAACAGAGAGCTGCAAGAGTCGTGGAGAGAAGGGCTCTTGCTGTTTCTCTTCAACACAATTCTTGCTTCAGGAAAACAGTTGAAAGTGCTCAAAACTAAGGTGTTCCTGGCAAAAATCTGAGTGTCTCAGCTGGGTTGGTCCAGCTTTGCCTGCTAGGTGCATGTTGTCTGCCTTGTTGACTGTAGGCTGCCTCCCTAGGCAGCTGCTAATGCCTTAAACAAGTTCAATTTCTCTGCTTGAGCATATGCTTAACTCTGGGCTGTGGGTAATTCTGCTGATGTGACTGAGGTTGCTTCTGGTGGGTAAAATAGGCATATGCAAGAAATCTTACAAAAGTTGAACTTGTGTCTGTAGCTAGAGCAGAAGCTTTGTGGTCTGACTGTAACACCTGACATAGTATGTTACATGCTGGATTTCCATAACTTCTATTACTTCTTCTGTATGCTTACAGGGCAATGTTTTGGTCTGCCTCTCACTGTGATATGACCCAGGAAGTCTAGTCCTACCTTTCACGTGAAGTAGGGTGTGAGCACAAAACCAAAGGTGCTTGCAGACATACCTATGAGTCTATATGGAGTGTGTAAATCTTTCGTTGTCTGTATGTTAACTCTCCCTTTCCTCATTCTGACTATGTGGAAAACAAGGTCTGCCACTCAGAAGATGACTTTATGTGCGTTTTTTCTAAACAGAATAATGCTAATAGCTTCTCTCAGTTACGTGTTCAGTCTTCTCTCCCTCATTTTCTTGAGTGTTCACTGGTCCTGCGCAGAGAAGAATCCTCCTTGGCCATATCCAAGGCTTACAAAGCTGTTTATCTCACCACTGCTATAATAGGACATTCAGAGGTGACACTAGAGTAAGAATGAATGTTGACTGCTTATCTGTAACCATTCATATTAGCAGGGGTGATGGGCACAGAATGTAACTTGCACAAAATTTTGAACAGTTATTTTCTTCTTAGCCATTTTAAAAGAAAGGGTTGAAAGCAAGGGTTTCCACATGGGGACTTCTGGGAGGCTTTCAGCTGACTGTGTAACTGATTTATGCCTAAAGGATTAGAACTATCGTGGGCTTCTCAAAAGTGATTTTGGTTGCTTCTAGTTGTGTAATGTGCAGCACCTCAGAAAATTGGCTCTTTGCTGAAAGTGCCTGCTCATGCTGGAAAACCAAGCCCCTTTGAAGGGTTTAACTTAGAGACTGAAGTCACTCCTGGCTGTCTTTAGCCATTTCACTCTTCTTGTTGGTGATATGCTTCCATAACCTTTCTTTCATATGGGTTATTTCAAAGAGTATCTTACAGAAGTGACCCTAATGAAAAAATAATCAATTGATTTATTTTCTTTTAATATACAGCTGTAGTGGCTGGCCTTGATTTTTATGGCTTCACTATTTTGTACTGGTCTAGGGACTATTGATTCTTTCTTCCCTCCCCATACTAGTACTGTATCTGATAGTGTAACTGTGCTCTGTCAACAAATATCTTTAAAATAAGCAATTCCCTTAGCATACTGTTAAGATCTGAATTGTATTTTTCATTCAAACAAACACAAATCTGGGAGCTTGCTTATCACAGGAGTTGCCATGATCTGTAAATAAGATAATGAATGGAACAGTGCCTAGAAAATACCGCAGCCTGTGAGTGTACAGTGTCCAGACCTGTATCAGATCAGCACCTAACTCCTTTGTATCTTCTGTTTTAGATCTGGGCACATAAAGGGCGTGAGGAAAGTGTTTCTATCTCCCCACGTGCCCAGTACTAAAAATTCAAGTGATGTCAGGCAAATGATCAAAAATTTGGATGGGGAGTAGTTTCCTTCAACTGTAGTCCTGCTCCTAAATTTAATCCGGCCGTTCAGCTCTACTTTAGCTGCTTATGTTACACTTAACTGCCCATTAGGGGCATGTTATACTTGGCCATGTAGCATCAGGCAACTTAGGGAGGGCAGATACTTGGGAGATATTGTGACTGATGTTGGTATGTGTATGTATATATGAAATAAGTTCTTTCCCAACTTTCTGGAAGCTGGCTGGATTTTTGGTAATAGTGTCCCTTGCTTCAGGACTCATGCTTTTATTGTCCTTGCTCAATGGTTGACCACAAGACCCATGCTTTTTCCAAACTGGGGGCAGACTGAAACTTTTGGGGTTCAAATACTAATTTAACTAGGAGTCAGGATGGCTTCTTCCAGATGAGATTAGACCCACTTATTTATTCAGAGTTGTGCACATGGTGAATTAAAAGGTATTTGGAGCACCACCTGCAACAGCACCCTGGGACCATAAATGTCCTGTGGGGTAGCAGTTCAAACACTTGTTCAGAAGGTGCAGGAATTGGGTTCATAACTGCCTCCTAGCAAATTACTTGTTTCTGGGCTACCCAACAGGCTGTTTCAAAAACAGGGAGGTTTCAAGTCTTCTCTGTTGAAGCTATCTCACTTCTAATAACCCACAAGAGAAGCTGATTGCCAGGCTTTTATATTTTTAGTGTCTCTGAACTACTGGACAAGAGGCTAATTCTCTACCCGTGATCATCACCTGAATAAAATAGATCTGGCACTACTGAATAGTACACCCTAAAAGGAAACCTCACTTAAATGCCCAGTGCCAAGTGGACAACTGTTCTGAATTAAATGATCATGATGCAATTCAAGTCACTAGCCTTCCTTTAAAAAAAAGCTGCAGCTCAGAGTTGGAGTAAAGTCAGATGCTATTATTCATCGTATTGGACTGTTTGCTGCTAATGAACACAGCAAATTGTACTCAATAAGGTAAATATTTAACAAACAGTGACTTTGATTTGGTCTTTGACCTCAGGAAATGAGAGTTGAATGAAGACCAGTGTGGGAGATGAAGTCATTTGCTAGATCTCACTTGATCATACTGTCAGGGATTCCTAACCTGTCTGTACATCTGCTTGGACAACAGTCCCAAGTTTCCTGAAGCGCTTGCTGCATATAGTTAAGGCTGGAAAATGAGTCAAGTGCAGAACTGTCTCCATCTTCACCTTTTCCTCTGGGACTTTCAGCAGAAGCTTAGCTGTCAGCTAAGTCTGCCCTTTCTGACCTATCTTGTTTCCCGTGTTTGGAGCAATGAAAGAGCTGCCCTGTTTTGCAAAGTGATCAATACTAATAAGAGAAAAATTAGAATAGGACTTGTTCCCTATTCCCAAGTATTGTATAATGTGTTTAAAATATACAAACAACCCATTATTTGTGCGTAATTAATGCAATACATTCTGATGGCTGCTTCAAACTGCTGTAACAGGACTTGCATTAGGACCTGGAACTTGATGCTGAATTATTGACATGATGGACAACAGTCCATGGTGGATGCACTACTGTGTAGTGGCGCTCATAGAGCTGACTGGCATGATGTTTGGGTAGGATAGCAGATTGAAGGTGCTGCTCTTCTGGAGATGCTGAGGACCTCGGTCCTGCTCAGGGTACAGCAGCACTTGGATTCTATGCAGCTCAGGCTTTGCTCTGTGTCACCATTGTATTTGAGTTTGGTGTCCACGCTGGGAACTTTAAGGAAGATGTTGAATTTTTGGCACTGCCCCTCGTGAAATTGGTAGCATGTATGAGGGGCCAGAGTGCTCTAATATTCAATCTTGCTGCTCTTTTGCAAAGCAGCAGTCACTTGCCTTGCAGCCTGCAAGTGGCTATTGTATAAGATGAGTAGTTGGGAACTCCAAAATGAAATGATTTAAACTGAATTCTGACTTGCTGTGCAGTTTGTACAGACTGCGGTGCTAGAAGGTGACCTAAACTGCAGGGCTCTAGCTCCTGGTTGGGATCTGTAGAAGGCATTTAAACCTTGTATGTAGAAAAGATCTACTTTGCAATAGTACAAGATAAATGTGTTAGTGCTGTCAGGTTGCCAACTGCCTAAGGGCTGCCACAGACTGGTGTATAAGTGCAACTGCAGGACTGTTCTTTATTTGAAAGAACAGAAGGCTTCCCTATGCTTTTCCTCCTCCAAGAGTAGATACTAGCTGCTTAAAATCATAAGGCAATGACAGATGTGATTGTTGGGTGCTGTACATGGGTGTAACAAACATGAATGCATCTCGAGTGACTTGATTTCTACTGTGTTCACCCCAACCATCAGCAATGCTGCACTTTGTCCTTGCTCAAAGATGACTGGCTTCTCTTGAGCTTATGATAAAGGTTATGTTATAGTAGTGGCAATCATGTTTCTTGTCTTAAACATATTGCAAGTATTTATAACATATGATATTATCAGAACAGATTGTGACCCTCCTTTCCTTGATTTGAATGGAATTCTTGAAGTCAGGTTCTAGCCAGAGGCTTATCTTTGTGTGCTTAACGATTTTATACATTATCTATGAACAGGCTGTGTAGAGGAAAACTGTGCCCAATGTGTAGTTTGCCTCAAATGTATAGCTATGTCATAGGCTATTGGTAATGTTTCTTTTTTGATGGAGGATAGAGAGAAACCTTGCCTATTTTTCTGCTTAGATACCTTTGTCTTCTAAAAATGCATCTTACCAGATCTTTGGCTTTTTCTGGAAAAAATACTAAACATTTGAAGAAGTACAGGTGGGTGATGAAAATGTTGTGTGGGGGTATGTGATAGCTTAATCTGTTCTTCCATGAGTAGGTCTGTTTTGCAGGATTTTATCTGTAGAGGCCCATGTCTTTTGTAGTAGACTGAGGCAAGATAATTCATCTTGCATTCATTTAATGAATTATTTAGGATAGGCTTGCATGTCATCTGTTTTAATCTGGGTGGTCTGATTGACTCAGTAGTGGAATAATGTTGATTAACATCAGTTGAGGCCTGGCTATCCTGAGATGTTTTGAACTTGACAGCTTGAATTTGGGAAGCTGTTATAGGAGCGGTAAATTAGTGATCTGTGTCAAAGGCACACCACAAAAGCTTCTGTTTTTGCATCATCTTGATGAATATGCTGGTTTCCACTTCACCTGTGAAGACTGACATCTGAATTACTGTGAGAAAGATGATCAACTACCCAGCACCTGTGATTGAAGTGTGAATTGCAAATTTTTCACCTGCTAGGAGGGTCTGGATTTTTCCAGAAGGCTGAGAGCAAGCATGTTCTGCCCCCCAGAATGATTTTAGAGCCTTAGACCTGTGGACCAATTGTATAGATCCTGAGGGAGGGAAATAATGATTCAAATGTCCAAGTACTCTGGCTTTTCTATCATAGGCTGGGATTTGAGGACTGCTTAAGATTGGCAATAAGGGTGACAAGGTGGTGCCTTCATGGCCTTGACCTCTGCAGGACATTGACATGCTTTTTTAGTCAAACAGTATGGCCTTGGGAGAAAATCCTGCATCTCCAGACATGAGATGGGTCTTGCTTAAGCTAAAGGACAGAATCTTATACCTCCTTGTAGGGAAAGATGTGTTCTCTAGGTGGTTTTGAAACTGCCTGCAAGTCGTTATGCAGAACCTGACTCAAATGCTGCATCTGGTCCAGTGCCTCTTGTTTTTCTTGGCATGTTAAATGCCTGTTGGGTTACCTTATTGGGAATGGAGTTGTATGGAGAAGCCCTTTCAGATCTTTCATAGCTTTCTCTGTAGAATGGTTGGAAACTACCAGAGTCCTTTCTGTCTGACTATATAACTAAGATTTTGGAGTAACCCTAGTCCCTATAAGTAAGTATAGCTTACCAGTCCCATGTGATCTAATCTATTTCACTTGATGAGCAACACCAAAGGTTAAGTCAGCTGTGCTAGCTTTTCTTGCTAATTGTTCTTTTCTGTTAATTAAAGCACAGATACTTAAAAGAAAAGCTCTGAAAAAAATCCTTTCTGTTAAAAAAGGAGAAATTACATCATACTTAGCAGAAACAAGCCAAAATACCTGGGGAGAAGAATATGGGCCTTCCAAAAGGCAATAGTTAAAGCTGCCCAGCAATGTTGATTTGGCCAATTTTTGCACATGAAATATGGTATGATTTTAATTACTAATTACTTTTTTTGCCATGAGATCCCTACTGATTATGATATGCATGGGCTTTCTCTGGGGCTCAGACTTGACCCTGAACAGAGATGGGGCTTTAATGTGGCCAGTGTTTCACAGGAGCTTGCTGACAGCAGGGGAAGGGTGACCTGATCCCCCATCTGCATTGTAGTTCTGGAAGCTGTTTGACTTCTTGGTCAGCTGCACCAGGTTGAATGGTCAACTTCTGCTCACCCTTGCTAGCCCCTTCATGTCCTGCTCAGTCCTGTCCTTGCTGGCATGAAGCTGCTTAGATGAGTCTACTTATCTAACATCACTCTCTCCTGCACACAGGCACTGTATTTCAGGTTCAGCCTATTTGCCAGTTTGGTACTAATGTCTGATTTGAAACTATTTTCAGCCTGTAATTACTACAATGAAAATACCAAAGAAATTGATTTCTAATATTCTTCACATTATATTACTCTAGATTGCTGTCTAAGTGCCAAGGGGTTAAATATGATTCATGTAATCTACTTTCCCACTAATCATTTATTCAATTACCTATTAGAACTCAGGCAAAAAGACCAAAAAAGGAAAGGGGAGAGACCATTCCATAGTTGTGTATTGAATAAAATGCTACAAACAACAACCAATCATTAGTTATCTAATCAGCATTCTGCAAGTCTTTTAGCCATAATCTCATTACTGTAATTAATTGCAAGAATCATTTTGTAAACAGAGCACAATAAAAGTATATGCAACATAACAGCACCCAAATTAAATCTAAATCCCAGAATGAATAACAGAAAGCTGGAAGATATTACTAAGAGGGTGTCATTAAAGGAGATCATATTTCAATGTCAAAATCTGGTGGGCTACATGTGTTGCAGGAGTAAATCAATAGTGTTGCATTGGAGGGACTGGACCAGATCCACTTTAGTGTAATTAATCACAACTCCATTAAAGTTCAGAGGGGTGGGGGGAGGTTTCTTAACAAGGAAAAAATGAATCTTTTGTAGTTAGTGGGGCTGGTATGTGTTGGCAAAGCTTCTTTACTAGGCTAATTTTTTGCACATAAGGGGTTAGGCTGTCAAAGTGTGTAAAGGATTTAGGAGACCTAGTCCCTTTCCATTTCAGTGGGGAACATGCATCTGAAGGCTTTCAAATACTGTTGAATATCCTTTCTTGGGCCAAGGTTTTTGTAGTCCTTCACTTCTAAAATGGTGGTAGCCCTACTCTACTTTTTTGACTGCTTCTACAATAAATAATTAAATGATGTAAAGAGATCCCACAAACACCTGCCAGGCTTACAGCAGAGCTATTTTATGACACTATCAGGTTCTACACCTAATATTCCAGCAGCACAACACATGTTATTGTCTTTGCCCTTACCAGCCTTTTGACTGAAGCAAGTATTTTGTTGTCCCTCTCCCCTTTTCATTTAATTTTTCATTAATTTTCTAAAGATCAATGCCAGGATTCATTTAGAAGATATAACACAATATATAAAACAAAGTTCTGACAACCAAAGGTTTGGTTGTGCCATTGATTTTTTTGGAAGCGGAATTCCCTGCTGACTGCAGTGGGGAGTTGCTCTGAAATATCAATTGCACAATGTGTCCCTCTGCAAAAAATTTAGATTAAAAACAGTGCTTACTAGTTGGAAAAGCAGTGTGGAGTGCATTAATTTGGGGAAAAACTGGATTGTATGGAGAAGCCTCAAAAAAAGCAGGTAGACTCAAACCTGCTCCTGCCAGAAGAAACAAGTAGTTGGAATGTGATGCTGTAACAGGTGAAAAAGCCTAAATTTCTTCCCCCCTCCATTCCCTGCTGAGATCTGATGAAGTACTGGGATGTTGCTGAAGGACTTCGAGGTGCATTTGAGAATCCACCTTGTGAATGGAAGATGCATCAAAGGCAGTACCATAATGATGGACATATTCTCAAGACTTGGTTCACATGGGAGGTTTACAGTGTAGAGTGCATCACATCACACTTTTTTCCTACCAGAAGGAGTATGCTTTCTCCCATTTGTGGTATACCCAGGATGGAAGTGTTCTTTAGAAGGATGTGGGCCTGATTCAGATTTCTCTGCAGTAAATACCCACAGGTTCCTGCAAGCCTTGGATCAGACAGCATAACCTGCTAGAGCAGCAATATTTATCAAGTGGAAATGCTTGCTAGGGATGCAGGTACATACACTACACTGAGAAAAAGCATTGTCCAAGGACTGTACTTCATGAATTTCCTGCTTTTGATGGGGTGGATAATCAAACTGTGGCTTTTAGGTACTGAGATGTGAGGCATGTTTTGTTTCCTTGCGTCTTTTGTTGGTTAGGCAGTGTAAGGGGGTAGTGTGGGATCTCAGGAGGAATTCATAGTTCATGACACACAGGTTTTTGTTGGTTTTGCCTGGGACAGGAATGTGCTACTGAAATACCAGCAATAACTTGGTCCCTGGTTGTCTGTATCCATCTGTATCCACTGTTCACTTGCCATGGCTGTCTGGCAGTGCAGGTGCACATGGGCTCCTGGCCTGTGGCTCTGCATCACGTGGAGGCAAAGCTCATGAGCTAGAGCTGACATGGGCACAAGGGCTTTGCAGCATGAGCTTCTTGGGGATGGAGCAATTGTATGCCTGCCATGGTGGAGTACTGGGATCACCAACCAGAACTACCTAGAGAGGTAGGTAATGGGTTACACTTGCTTCTTTCTAAATACAGCCCCAGAATCACAACTTTCCAGGTGTAGAAACTTAACTTCCAAGGTAACATAACTTCCATGGTAGACGATTCTTGTCTACTTTGATGGGTTATCACACATACTTCTCATCATTGCTGTTTTCATGCTTCTGTCCTTATAGGAAATTTAATTTTTTGGTTTTTTTTCCAGATTCATGGCCTGCTACTCAAAAGCGGTTATTTAGTTTACCTCCACCAAGGTCCAAATCTCAAGGACTCCGAAGTCTGGTCTTCAGCTGTATTGTCTGGCAAGTGCTGCACAAGCTTGCCTGTCCCTGTATGGTGCCATGGTAATGTGTGGGTCAGGATATGCTTCAGAAGTTTTGCTGTGACATTGTTATGGATTTATGGAGCTCCTGGATGCAGAGCATCCTTTAAATCCTTTCTCAAAGAAAACTCTATAGAGGAAATGCAAATACATTGTTAATTCAATTTTTAATGATGAATGCCCTGTGGCTTTCTCTTTGATAGTCGGTTTGCTCGCATGAGCAGGTCATACCTCTATTTTAGCTGACTGTGCTCCTCAAGACTTCAAATGCCCCCAGGTAAAACTGAGCATTAACCAGTTGTGCAGATAATAGGAAGATCCCTGAATACCAAAAAGTAGAACTTGCTTTTTCTGGCCCATGCCTGTTTTGCAGGTATAAAACTAGTGGAAATGCAGTTGAGCCAGAGAAGCACATTTTACTGTGACCAGGAGAAGGTATTTTAAGTCACTGACTAATTTTTTAAAGACCCAAATGCTCTTAAAGTATTTTTTGTCTTAGAAGGGTGATTCTGATGGTTTATAGAATAAGCCGTGTGCTTAGTTGTTTGTCTTCAACAATGCCCTATTGCTACATTTAGCAAGTGTGCACCAGGGTTAAATTAACACCAGGGTTAAATTAAAACTCCTTTCTTTACCCTCAGTAAAAAGTGAACCAGCTATATGAATTAATAATTTGCAAAGTAAAAAATACTATGAACTTACTCTAATGTACTGTGATAATATTTTTCTATTTTTGGACAATTGGCCAATTTTTACATATGCTATATTTGGCATGCTGTAGAGATGGCATAGAGATGCCTGTTTTTCTTCTTTTCTAGCTGTTAGTGCTGTGGCATCTCTTGATTTATGTTGCACATCAGCAAGCCCCAGGGAGTATGTAAACCTCTCAGGCCTGACGCAGACCCCTGTCAGGTGAGGTCTGGGGTTCTGTTCTCCAGCTGAGTGCCCTAACAGCATGCTGCAGTGCCATGCTGCCTATTCCCCTCTCCCGGTGCCCCTCCACAAGGTGGGATGGAGATTGTCTCCGCCTTGGTTTAGCCTGTGGTATGGTCAAGGCACCTTCCTGGGAGGTGGAAATTGAGTCTTTCCGCTCTGCCGAGGGAGGAGTTGGCTCTCCTGTTCCTGTTGCACACTTGGCTGTTGTGCAAAAGCTGGCTCTCACCCTTGCTGTCTGCATAGAAATTTGATTTTGTTGAGAATCTGGTTGTCCTGAAGGATGTTGTGTGTACTGCGAGCACGCTGACCAGACTGGGCCCTTCATGGGACATAAGCACCACTCCACCTGCTTTGAGTCCTTGTGAAGGTTAGGAGGGAGCTAGGTGTCTGGCTTCTCATGCTGGAGAAGCTTAGGTATGTGCAGTCACTTCTGGGTTTTGGCAGACAGGGTGCCTAAGCCCCACTCTGGATATTAGGGCATTTGGAATTTGAAGGAGAGAGTTAATGCTCTTCTGGGGCTTTTGCTTAAGTTGGGTTATACAGTCCAGAAAGCATTTGTGGTTTTGAGCTGTACTTGTTTGCTTCTATGCAGCACATTAGATAATTTAAAGTTTAAGTGCTTAGTGGTGTATTGAGCAGTCTTAGTTGTCGCAATGTGGAGTTCTGTATTGGGGAATATATATTAACTGCTTTTTCTCTATGAATTACATGGCACTTTTCATTGGCTTTGATGCTGACCCTCAAAGAAGAATAGATTTTACTGTCTGCATGATAACCACCTTTGGGAAATAAGCTTCAGAAGGGATAGTAGATGCATAACGTGTCCATGTGGGATTATTAAACTGAAACAGCTACATGGTGTTTTGTCACTTGGTTCCCATCTTCAATTGGAAGCCTGGACAGGTCAGCGTCTCCATTTACAGCTTTGAATATACTCAGGGAACTAATAAACAGAAATGACAGGTGCAGAGGGATTACAGGATATCAAGTAGTATTTCCCAAATGGGTTAACTGCTATGAAAAAACCTTCTGTTGTAATAACAAAAGTTATCTTTTCACATCTTCTGCTTGCTGGTCTGAAATTGCCAAAGATAAGGATTTCTCCTACAGCTAAAACTCTTTGCAAAACCTGCTGTGGGATGTTTGCCAGTAGTTTTCACTCTGAATAACCAATGTAAATAAAACCCCTTTAACCATTACAGAGGCAAATAGTGGATAAAACACTCTTTGCTGCTTAGGCTGACTTGAATCTTTCACCTCTCTGAAACCTTGCCCTTTGGCTGCAGCTGTGTGAAACCAATGAGATTTTGTCATAGTTTTCAGGCACTCTGGGGTCTGACCAGGCTCTGCAGTAGTGATGGAGCACTTGGGTTCACCTTCTTTGTTCGTATTCTTCCAGGAGGCAGTTCCCTCTCTGATCCACTGAAATTAGAGGGTAGGACTGGATGGGGTGCAAAGTGATTCCTTGAGTCCCCTGCAGGATCTGGGGACATGATCTCATTGACTCATGAACCTTTCTCAGAAGCCAATGAAAGTTGCTGAGACTCTGGCAACCCAAGCTGAACTGCTGCGAGTCGCTCAGTGCAAAAGGCTGTAGTAGCCCTGTGGCAACTGTACAAAGGGATAGTTATCTTAGGAACTTCTTCCAAAATAATTCATTGCTAAATTTTCATCAGAGTAAAATTTCCCACATGAAGGAAAACTACTTTGCTGGGTCATGCTATAGTTATCTCCAGGCAAGAATGTTTTTAGCCCTGTTTGATTTTATCCCAATCCAGAAAAGAAGCATTACTATTTGGGAAGAAACTTTACCAAGGTGTAATTTTAAGCACTTAAAAGCCTAAAACGAAGCCTGTATTACGTGACCTTTCTGACTAAATATATGTGTAATATTTTCCTTCCTTCAGTGCTCCTGGTTCTATTGTTCTGCTAGTGATGAAGCTTTCTTAATAGTGCAGCTTGGTAATATCACAGAATTGTTGAGGTTGGGAGGCACCTCTGGAGATCATCTAGTCCAATGTCCCTGCTCAAACAGGGTCACCTAGAGCAATATTGCATGAGGGGTATTATAGGAGTACCTATGTGCCCTAGTCCCCTTGTGGGAGGGGAAAAAACTGTAGGACAGTTTTCCAAGGCTCAAGGATGGTACAGCCCCTGTTTTTAGGGTTTCTTTGTGCTGCAATTTTGAGTCTGTATATTTGTCCCAGTGTAATGGCTACAGAAGTCTCTCTCCCACAGAAGAACAGATTTGGGGAGCAGCTTTGACAATTTTCTTGGCTTGCCAGGGTGTAGGGTGTCCTCTCCCTGGATTTTCAGGACAGTCTTGCCCCTTTATTTCTCTCCAGAGAGCATTCATCTTCTGGATGGAGAGAAATCCAGTGTCTGTGTAGGGGTGCTCTCAAGTTTTCCTCACTCTTGAGCAAGCAGGAATGAACAAAGAAGCAGACAAAGCTGCAACGTGCTGGCAGAGGTCAGGACAGAGCACCTTAGCTAGGTTCCTGCTCAGTGACTGAGAAGTCTGCCACTCCTGGAAATTTCTGAGTTTCAACTGTGCAACCTTAAGGGAAGCTCACATTCTCAGATATAACCCAGGATTCAGATTGGCCCATCTAAAATGCTTAATGATTAAAAGAGCTGAGCCTGGCTTTCGGGCTGAAAGGCAGCATAGTACAGCCCAAAGGTGCTGTGCTGGGCTTCAGAAAACAAATTCTGTGCCTGGCCTGGCTGCTGCTCTGGGACAGGCTGTGCCATCTCAGTTCCCCTTTCACTGTGTACTTCCCAACTAGATTGTGAATACTTTGAAGAGGGCTTTTTACCTCTGTATGCGTTGGTATATTACCTATCACACTGAGGCACCCAGCGCAATTCTGAGATGGGCATTTCAGCTGCTGTGATAATGGGGGCAATGATCATCTTGCCTGTAAATGAAGTGACACAGTGAGTATCTGCGGGATGTGCCGAGAGGGCAGCTGGGATCTTTGTTACGCTGCTCGTGTGGTGCATGGCGTGTACTTGAAGTGTGCTTTTATACTGGGGAGGCTGAGGGTGCGCAAATATCCCAAAATAAACCTTCTTAGGCTTTCTTACAAATGAAAATTGCTTTCTCACTTTTGTGTGTTAAAACATCATCTTGTGCCCTTTAAAAAAGGACAGATTTCACCCTCAAAGATTTAGCTCCTGAAGACTGGAGAGTCATGAGGTGGTTTGCCCTGAAATAGCAGAGAGCTTACATTTTCTGACCTTGGTCTATTTTTCTCTTTTTATGAAGAAATTTCTCTCTGATGGAGACAAGATTCCCACATATGCCATTGCCTAAAGATTCCTTTCTGTCCTCTTCAAAGATCCATTAGCTAATGTGTCTTAAATTTTCTTCTCTTCTGATCAGCTTCCTTTTCAGTCTGGAGTGCATTATCAGGCTTGCTAAGTGATCACAGGTTTGGGGTATGGATTGTGTATATATTAATCTAATGAGGGGATATCAGAGCAGGACAGATGGGTGAGAGATAACAGGTGTGAGCTGAAACTGAGGTTCAGACTGGATATAAGGAGAAACTTTTTCCCCACGAGGACAGGTGAGCAGTGGAGCAGGTTGTCCAAAGAGATTGGGCAGTGCCCATCCCTGGGGGTCTTCAAGACCTGACTGGATCAAGGCCTGAGCGACCTGGTCTCACCTCAGAGCTGACCCTATTTTGGGCATGTGGTTGGACTTTCAGGGATCTGTCTCCCCAAGCCTGACTTGTCCTGCAAGTCCATGCTTCTGTGATAGTCTGAATGAAAAGTTGATTGGTGAAGACTTCTGTTTGCAAAGTCATTCTTCATTAAAACTGAAATTTTGATGGATAATTATTGTCAGAGACTGTTGCATGTTTTATTCCAGTGCTGGAAGAGGATTTTGTCACTTCAACTGTTTTGCTAAAGCTGCTTCATGTTTGATATGTGATGTGTTTAGATGCAGTTACCCTGGAGGAAATAACTTGCTCCCAGGTTAATCCATGGTGACTTGACTCTGTTGCTATCATTAATTTAATCCTTTTAGGGATGCATGCATAACAAATTGGAGAACTGCTCTCTTATTGTACTCTTGGCCAATATTTTAATTTCTATTTTTCCAATTTTGGTATCTTTTCTTCCCTCAAACAGTACCGCTGCAAGGTTGACTCTGCCTGCCATTCAGCCTTAAGCTTAATGCATTCTTGGAATAAAGCTCTTAAGAGCACGGTTTCAGTGCATCCACAGTGGCCACTCAGACACCTCTATCAGTTTTCTTTAGGAGCATGGCACAGAGTCCCTGTTATAAGGCACATGCAGCAAATACAGATACCAACTCTGCTACAGCAATATTTTTGCATAATCAAGATCCCGTAGGTTCTTACTGCATTACAGACCTAAAAACAAAGTGCAAATATTAAGAAGGAATATTAATGCTTTTCCTGGGCAAGATTATTCATGTTTTAGCTCTGAATATCAGGTACAACTAATTTCTGATGGATTAATTTCTAAGGTTTTTGTATTGCAGGAAAACTCAATCTCCACCACCCTCTCCATTCCCTGCAAACATTCAGAACAGCTATTTTCTCCTTCAGATGACAATTTTCATTTCAAGCAGGCTACAAGAGGTCATTTAGCTAATTTATGTGGAGATGAGGGAGGGTTGGTGGCACGGGCTTGAGAAATCAGGGAGATATGCAGCAAATAAGACTGCAAAAATAGTTGATGAAGTGCCATTGCTGTCAGCATTTGCAACTGTAGATTAAGGTGTTCACATCCTAATTTAGCCTTGTGCTTGAGGCACACCATTAACCTCCTGACAGCTAGCAAAGTGCATGCACTGTGGATCACCTGATCATTTTTTTCCCCCCCCAAATGTTGACTGTTTAAGCGCTGCTGAAGTGTTAAGACTCTCTGGCCACAGGCTTATGTTCTAATTTTAAACTAAAGTGATTATATGGAGATGTAGAACTGGTGCTATTGAAAGGGACAGTGTGTTGTCTCTGAAATGCAGACAACATTCCTGACTATTGTCACACATCTCAACAGCCTGGCTTCTCGTCTCCAAGCTGTGCATTTCGGCAAACTCCTGAATAATGAAAATTCTAGCCGTGTTATCTTCTATGACTAATTCTCCTGCTTATGCACTGTTATTCCAGGAACTGTGTGCTGCCAATGCCAATACTTGGCACATTTTGCTCAAACTCTTGCCCTGCTTTTAAGCAAAATTTAACTATTGCACATGGGAGCTGATTATGGTGTGTGGGATTTGTTTTTTTGTGACAGTTCTATGTGGACTTTGATATTTGGAAGATAGCTTCTGTTATAAACCTTACTTGCATTCATCTTGATATGGGAGTGAATAATAAAGAATGATTTTTCTTCTCTCCTACTGTGCATCAGTATGGTTCACAGAGCCCCTAAAATGTTTTATCTAAGTGGTAAGCTCAATCCCAGCCAACAAAATAGTTTTTAAAAAATAGCTAGCCTGTGTCCTGGGATTTGATGGACAGTCTGAATGTGGGATCTCATTCACAGTCAAATAAGGCTTGATGAAGGAGAAACAGAAGGGCTGTGCTGGACTAGCTGTGCTGCTGTCACTGTTGCAGCACCTTTGTCCTTCCTCAGCTTGCTGCAAGTTGATCAAAGGGCAGTTTTAAATGGTGATCAGAAAAATGTTTCCGGTGGAGATTATTATATAAGAAAGTTAGGTTCATTTTTTCCTGTTTTTCCCCCTGAGATGCAAAGACTTGCAGAATGCTTTGGTTGATCCAGCCAGCATTTTTCTGGGTGAGAAGAATGTACCTTGGGGGAAAAATCACCTTTTTCCTCCTTGCTCCCCTCTGTGTTGAGCTCAGCAGGGACTGCAACACCCTCCTGCTGTGGAGGAGGCTTATTACAAGGCAGAGCAGAACTGTTAACTAACTCTGCTTCCTGCTTGTTCCAGCCCTTCTCCCCGTGGTAGGGCACAATAAGTGCTAGTAAGTGCCTAGGAAGCTCTCATTTCCATGTGGTTTCCATTTGTACCCAATAATTTGTCTTAATGGGAAATAATTAAGCTGACTTCTATTTGCCTTGACTTTCTTGACCCTTGGTGTTCTGAGATGTGCTGGCTGGTGACCTTCAAAAGGGTTAATGAAAGTCAAAGTATCCAAGTGGTCACTTTGAGCTCATGAGGTGTTAGGACTGGATGCAGCTGCTAAAGGCTTTTTTAGTGAGAGATCCATGAGGGAGTTATCTCACCCTGTGGAATGAGTCACTTGGTAGCTGGGTGAGTCACCCCACCCCAAAGCAGTGAGTCAGAGTCATCCCTCAGCTGGGCACTGAGGGTCATGAGGACATGGCCCCTGCCCAGACTTCAAGTGTTTTAACTCATGTGCTGAACCAGTTGGGCATTTCTGCTAAAGACACTGGGAGCCTATGTATTATTTCAGTGTGAAAGAGCTATTGTTATGCGCTAGTCTTTGGAAGTTGGTGTAAAATCTAGTCTAAGTATATCAAATGTCTGAGGTGGAATCGGAAAAACAATCCTTTGACAGGGAAGAACAAAACTCATGGAGAATGACTCAAACTGCTAGTATAATAAATTGATTTTCCCATGAGGTAGAAGAGTGGGAGATGGTGCATTATTGCTGGTTTTGTTGATATTCTCTTTACTGTGATCTTCCCCTTCAGACATCTGGACTGCTGAAGATGCCCTCAAAAAGGCTGGCAAGCTCAGTTCAGTCCACATGCCTCACTTGAGCCAGTGCCATTATCCTAAACTATGCGAGGATTACCCCTCTGCTTCTGTAATAAAAGGATATTCTGCACAGATGTGGAGGGAAGACAAGAGGGCTTACAAGACAAAGGTGTTTCTTCTAGTCTTTTCTGAGACTACAGTGGCTTGATGGAGAAGTCTGTATTCCCATATCATAGGACGTTTGCCTCCCTTCTGTGTCAGAGAGCTTTTGTGCTCCTAGAAAGGTGAGGATAAATGAGAAGGGACGTACGTATATTGTAACTTGAGTATTTCTTGACACTGAACATTCAGTGAAAATTCCTTTGAATAACCATGCAAATAAAGAATAACTTTGTTAATCTGATTTGAAGTCTAAAAGACTGCCAGTCTTCTCCTGTTATAGTAATTTTTTAATGACTTTTGGGGCCTTTGGGATGGAGATCAGGAAATTCCAAATTCCTGTCCTAACTTCTCACACTGCAAGAAATTTCTTGCATTACTTTTCTGCATGAAACAGTGTTGTATTACAATTTACCATCTAATCAACTTGGTTTACATGTAGATACCTCAATATTCTTGGAGTTCCACCTATAGCTGCTGTGTTTCTGGTTATATCTGCATGCTTTTAGGATGTCTGCCTCTGTGCCCAGCAGCAACAAATTGATGTGAGCTTCTGCAAACATTTTTTCAGGAGAGTTCCAGCTTGCAAATGCCAAGTGCTCTAACCCAAGGCACACAAGCTATATTTAATTATAAGCAGTCTTGGGATGCAGCACTGGTTTTGAACAATGTGAATTTTCTTCATGCTCAGCAATGGGAAATACCAAGAAATCAATATTTTGGTTTGTCTAGGATATTCTCATTTCATCCCTTCAAATATTGCTGCAGCTGAAGTTGCAACCTCAAGTCAATCTGATCTAAGCAATTTCTGCAAAGGGTCAAGACAAAGTATCCCTGTGTTAGGTGCCAGTTGGTGTAGCCATATTTAAGAGCCAGGTGACTGCTGCTTAGAAACTAGGCTATATATGAGTCTCTACAGAATCAGCTGTAGGACAGCTGCATTTTTTCCTTTTTAGAGAAAAGAAAAATGTCAAGCATTCTGCTTAATAGCAATGCGTTGAAAAAGAAATCTCATCAGGTCTCTATAGAGTGACAGGCATCAGTGTCGCTGGTTGCCTGCTACAACAGTGCTGTTGGTGGTTTTTATTGCTGCTTAAATAGTTACCTAATATAAAACAGTTTGTGTGCACACACATGACTGCTTTCCCTCTATACCAGCCAAAGATAGTGACTCCCCTTCCTTCCCATGTCTGGAGTTGACTTCCTGTCAACTCTCCAGCATCTTGTCTTGGGTGTATGTGTACTGCTCTGCAGGAGTGTGTTTGGGTTAAGCAATCTGGGCTGGCTCTGTGCTGAGCTAACAAGCTGAAACTTGGCTTTCACTGCCCCATAAGGCACTTCTCCGGCCAAATCACACAGGCACTGGAGTAGTGTTATGGGAAGCTTGTCCTCCTCCTCTAGGGTTGTGCTTCCAAACCTTCAAGGTGAGGTATCTTGCAGGTGCTACTGGTGATGCCGTGGAAATCAGGTGAAACCCTGCAGGTAGAATGCAGAGGGGAAATGTGTGGGATCATGATGAGATAAGTCCTTACACCTGTCAGTATTATGGCCTTCTGCAGTGCACCATGAATAAGTCTTGATTTTAATCCTGTAGTCTCAAGAACCTGAGTCTGCAATTCCCTTTCTCTCTCCTGGAGAGGCAGAGGGGAGAGTTGACTGCCCAGCCAGACAAACGTATTTCCTAACAGCCAGTAGCTCCTAAACTGAGAGAGACCAAGCTTGCTCTTTCTGCAGCCCTGTTTAGGAGTGGTACTCAGCTGATAAGAGCAAAAGGGATTTGGGGGATGGAGTTCTGGCTGTCATCACTCCAGGTGGGTGACAGTTGGCAGGCTTGCATTTTTCATGTTGGTGTAATAAGGGTTTTCTTGAGAAATTCATGTTTTGATTAAAAGATATGAAAGTGTGTTTAAAGGCAAAAGCATGACTCCCCATGTGACAAACAATTGAGCCTTGGGTGCTCTGGCTGGAGAGTGGTTGCCTTGTATCACAAGAGTGCTAAAAGGCAGTCTTAGCATGAATGGCAGTTGGGTCTAAAATTTTTTAACATGTGGAACTGTCAATTACTGTGATTCTTTAGGCATGTTTCACACTGCCATGAAGATCAGCAGTGGGCTGTCCTGTACAGAATTCATGTGCTCATCTACTGAAGAGTGAACTGTTGGAGAAAACTATTTTTAATATAACGTGAAACCAATGTTTTTCTCCTCTTGCCAGTATACTCAGGCTTTGTGGGTGGATAGCTACAAGCAGACAGTTTCTGGACTGGTTGCGTTTCTGGACTAAGGGAGGATTAATTTTCAGTGAGCACCTTTCAGGGAAGCTTGGGGTTGAGGTCTCACTCTTGCAAGTGATGCCATGAGCCAGGTGATATTGCTCAAAGCAGTGCTGTTGAAATTACAACAGGAGGAACTTCACACAGGGGAAGGGGGCTTCATGCAAATCCCACAAGGAGCCAAAACCCTCTTTGACACTGAATAAACTAAGAGCCAAGCTTCAAAAGACTTTTTTTCCTTTGCTGCTCAGCACTAGTGAAAACTAAGCAATGTTGGTCAACTCTTGGCCTGTATGTTGCTATCAAAGCAAGTATTTTTAACCATTTACAGAGAATTATACTGTATTACTTTGTTATAATATGTTGACATCTTCATCTACCCCTGCTTAAGTCTTCAGCTACTTCAAGTATGGTAATGAATTTCTATTCCAGAGCCTACCCTCTTGCATTTTCCCTTGCTGAGGTATTTTGGCATTTAGGATGTGCTTATCTTGATTCTGAAATTCTGCTTTCTACTGAGGAGTAATTTTTATTATTGGGTGGACTTTGTTTTTTTCCTATTTACTTTGTCTGTTTTGATGGCCTCTTCCAAGGCACATAATTCAAGGTGTCTTTTTGAACAGAAGTCTAGGCTGTAGAGTCCGCTTCACTTCATGTGCTGGTGGGAAGATGAAGAGCTTCCCTTCCCAGTGGTGCAGTGCTTTCTGTGCTTCACATATTGTATTTGGTGTAGAAGGTGGGCCCCATCTTTACTTATCTCCTCTATGGTACTAGTGACTTAGGGCAAATAGGGATGTGATAGCAAACCTAATGGGAGAGATGCTGGTGGGGAAGCAAGACGTAGGAGGAAGGATCGCAAACAACTGAAGTCAAGTTCCCATGAAGTATGGTTGTGACTCAGATTCTGGTTCAAAAAGGAAGATTTCTATCAGTATTCCCTAATGGAACAACTGATCCTTTCTAGGAGAAAACCAAAATCTCCATTCTCATAGCACACTGTTTCTGTTCCAATTTCTTCAGATTGAAGGACTTCATACTTCCAGTTGCTCCCTTACCTGGTTTTCAGACTGCTTTTGTGAAATACCATTAGAGAGGCATTTACCAAGGAGGTCATGTTATAAATTCTTCAGGCTGTAGTGTGTTAGGGAACAGTTTCTATAGTGATTTTGAACCACAGTCCAGATTTTTTTTCCTGTGATGTAGGCAACCAAGAGCTTAAAGAGTTCATACAAAATGAAGGTGGCTGGGCTTTTTTGCAGTGCAAGACTTGTTAGTAGTATTTCCACTGAAAAGACCACCTTTGCTCACGGGAGGCTGAAATGATAGCTTTTGGCCAATTCTAAGGTGTGGCAGTTGTGATACAGTGATCCCATAGACTTGTATTTGGACAGGATAGAAATGCCATTTTGGATGCCAGATTTGATAGAGGGGAGGGAAATTCTGGTCTCTAGATGGGGTATTTTGTATAAACAAGCAAAGTTCAGGTGACATTGCAGTAAAAACTGATGTGGTGTCCCAGCCTCTAGTATTTACTTTAATGGTAGCCTTGTATAAATCCATATGGCTAACTGGGTTCACACTGATTCAATTAAACTGTCTGCATTAATGTCTACCTAAAAGGCCTCTCCAAATCTGTTGGACACTGGGCCATACTGTCTTCCTCCAACCTTCAAGGTCTCACACTAAGAGCCAGTGCAGGAAGATACTTGCATTATAACAACTTTTTCCAACCTGCACTCTATAAAAGATGCTCTGTTTGCTGTGTGATCTATCTGTATGCTAATTATATATATATATATGTACTTTTATGCAGGTACTGCTCTATATAAATGTTTTTGTCAGTCTGAGACCTGTCTCACAGCCTTTTGGCATTATCCCCATGTCACTCTCAAATACACTTCAGTTTTCTTCCCTTCACAAACACCATACTAATACTTTGTAAGGCTCATTTGAGCATGCATGTAAGCCTTCAACTACCAGCTTATTTTTCTCCTTAAAATGTGTGCTTCTAGCATTGTTTTGCCTATTGGAACTATTTATTGTTGGAGTAACACCCATGTGTCCTAGGTAAGGTAAGGCCCCACTGAGTTAAGTACTGTACAAATTACGTGGTAAGAGAGCCCCTGCTTGAAAGGTTTGATATAAACCCTGTTCCTTTGATCAACATACGTGGTGCACTGCTGTGCCAATCTTAGTTCCCTCTGAAGCTGTTGGTCCCTTATTTATCCTCTATTTGATCCTGTAAATCGCAGAAGGAAGGTCTAGATAGGCAAGATAGCTGACTAGGGAAAAGAAGGGGGGTGGGGGGGAAACACTGCAGACAAGGCCAATGAGAATGATGGAACAGTTTCTACATGAGAAATGACTAAGTAGACTAGAACTATTCAGCATGGAAAAAATGACTGGGCGATATGACAGAGGTTAATGCAATCCCAGATATGGTGAATGGAAATAGGCATAGGATGTTTGCCCCTTCTAGCACAAGAGCTAGGATGCATCATGGTGACCTAGTAGGTGGCAAGTAGGTGTTCAGACAAATTAAAGGAGGTAATTTGTCACACAGGTAGTTACCTTGCTGATTTACTTGCCACAGAATACTGCGGATGTTAACAGTTTTTATGGACTCAAAGTATGAGTGGACAATTTAATGGAATAAGAAGGTATTGCAGGTTATTAAATGCAGAGCCACTGCCTCTGGCACAGTTCATATGGGAACCACAACTTGCTGGTAGGCTGCAAAGTATTTTGCAAAATTCTCACTCCTGGCTTGCTCAGATATCCATTGCTGGCCACTGTCTGCCACAGGATATGGAGGTAGATGGTCATTGCTCTGACTTGGTAAATCTTTTTGTTCTGTGCTTTTCTGTTTGGCACAGTCTTTAACAGATGGTCTAGTATGGTAACTACTGGTGACCGCTGACCTGCGTTACAATGTAACTTGCCAAGACTGCTGTTTTTCCCTGTGTGAACATGCACTGGCCACTGCTACCCCTTCCCCAATGCTGCAGTTTATTATTCCTGCAGACAAGAGTTGTTCTTCCTTGGGATAACTAGTTATGGCCAAACCTGAACAGCACAACAACAGACACGCCTGTTCTACATCACTCAATAGGAGCCTTTTCCTCTCTTTGAAGCATTACCAAAGGCTGCCTGTTGGCCTTCCTAATGTTTACTGGGCCTGAGAGCAGCTGCTCATCTTATATTCAGGCCAAAATAAATAATTCAGAGGTCTTGGAAGTCATAAAACAAGACTGGCATCAAATAAATGAAGCTCAGAATAGACTAAAAGCAGATGGAGAAATACATACCAATATATTATTGCGTAAGTGAAGATGATTTTGGCAATGGATGGTTAATAGTTGTAGGTGCATTAAGGGCATAGGAGGCCAAAATCAGGAGATCTGCATGGCTGCATGAGTGATTGTTTCACGTTCTGGCTCCTTTAGACCCATGGATCTGATGCAAGGGAGTGGGTGCTGACATAATTCTTGGGGCAAGAAGCCAAAAGTTTGGATGCATACATTAAAGGAGAGACCATTTCAATCGACATAGCTATGCTGTAGATTCCTCTACCCACTGTGCTCCTCTCCTGCAGGTCCCAGACATGAATGGCAGCAGCCCAGAGCACTCTGCCCTGTTAGTGAAGGCAGAGGGTCAGTCCTGAGGTGGTAGAGAAGGGGTTATGCTTACAGCAGATGTTGTTACTAAACCTGATGCCTCTAAGTTGCTGTGCTAGGATTTACATGTCAGAACTCAGAGATGGGGGCGGTGCCTGAAAAGGACAGTCATGTGAAACAACTAAACAGGCCCTATGGAGAAACAAATAGAAAGCTCTTCATCCTAGAAGAGTGTTGGGAGACTGCAAAGCACAGGAAGGCACACAGCAAGTGTTCAAAGTGGTAAGCACTGAGCTCATGTCTGATGCTGGCTGATTTTTTTTTTTTTTTTTTTTTTCAGAGGGTCCAGGCACCAGCATTTGCCATGGAGGTCAACGGATACTGAATGGTCTTGAAAAATCAAGCCTCAGTTGCCTAAATACAGGGTTTAGACTTTCGCATTAATTTCTGAAGCTCTCAGCCTACTATTGTGGCCCCAAATCATGTGGCACCCAGAGCAGTGTGTGCTGTAGGTGCCTGGTTTGCAGAATTGGACCATTTGCAATCTATCTTCACTTCCAGCTGAAGTGGAAGTTTGCCCCCAAGTCCTGCAGGTACACACTACCCCATATGAAACTGTGTTCTAACACATGAACCTGCCATGCTCATGGCTTGTTTCTGAACCTGCATATAGCAAACTATCCCTGTCTCTGTGCAGGGCACTGAATTAGAGGGTTAAACAGAAATCAAAGTAAGAACCTAGAGAATGCTGTAGGAATATGTTTTATAAACACTTTCTGTGATGATACAGATATCTGTACCATGCATTTTAAGTATACTTTGCATACTATATATCTCTTCCTCTTTGAGACCCAATGGGTAAGTTTGAGCAACAGTACCTGCAAAGACAGTATAATCACAGCTGTCAGTAAAGCCTACATTAATGTGTTGTGAAAGAGTGATTAATGGGTTTTGACAGTATCATTGCATTTCATATTTAATCACATTACACATCTGTTAGGAATGGTGCGCTCCTAACATCTGCAGTCAGAACCCATGATCTGCATCCAGATCATCATTTTGGCATAAGTATGCAGCATGGTCCATGACAGTCCTCTGACAAGTTAAAGCTGTGCACCAAAGCATGGTGTTTCTAAAATCACATATATGCTCACTTGCATGCCTCCTATGTATGTGTGCATGCACAGAAAATGTCTCTTGTTCTGGTGAAATCCCATAGTGTCCAAATGCTCCAAGACCAACTAAATGGAGTCTATTCTAACTAAGGGGAAAGCTGTCCAGGTGTTTTAATGTGTTTTGGTACCTATGCATGAGGGCATGCGTGCCTAGTGTGTGTTTTGTTCACAGCTCTCCAAGGTGCTGCTGCTTCGATTTGAGTCAAGTTGCTTGAAGCAGCAGCACCTTGGAGAGCTTGGCTTACCTTTCTGTGCTTTGTTTTATCTCTAGCCTGGGTTTATAGTGTTTTCCTATGTCACAGGGCTGTGGGAGGATGGAGACAACCTCAAGTACTACAGTGCTGAGGATTTATCGGCACAATAAAAATACAAAAGTTAAAATGATTTGAAGAAAACTATTGTATGCACTTGAGCAGGCTTTTCACTACATGGGAGTTGCTGCCTCAAAATTCATGAAACTTAGCTGATGTATTTCAGCTAAAGACTCTCCAACATGTCATCTCAGTAATAATACACATTGTCCTTTGAATTATTTCCTAAATAAAACCTTATAAATACTGTTTACATTACTAGGGTTTTCTTTTTTGCTTTGCCTCAGCTGTCCAGGCATTCCTCAAGTAGAGAGAACCTGAGCATAGTATTATGATTACACATCGGCCAAGATTTTTCAAAGAAACTTAAGTTAGGAGAATATCTTCTTTTTTTGGTACATGCAGCATGATGGACCTCCCCTTAATGCCATCAGGAATGCATCTGCTCTACTGGAGATGCTGTGCGGCAGCTGCCCATGAAGTAGTCCTTCCTGGCAGCAAGCAAGCAGGGAGAGGCAGCTGGAGGGTGCTGGTTTGCCCAGGGACAGGGAGCCCAGGCTGTGGCAGCCCATCCTGATGGTTGTTTTGGGGATATGACAGAGGATAAGCTGCTCCATAAACTGAAGTGAAATATCTTACTGCTCCCATCCTGCAGAGCAAGGTGGAATGCTCAGAGCCAAGTTGTCTTCACAGATGTCTCATGACTTAAAAGCAAACTATAAGGAGTGTGTGCCAGGCAGCAAGCAAGCATTTTGAGGGTGAGAGGGTAGACTAGGTGTGAGCCTTGCTCATATGCTGTTACATGCTACCTTGTTAGGACTTGCTAGATTGTCACTGTTGCTCTGCAAGTGTTAGTTCTCTGCCACCCTGTGAACAGCCCATGGGAATTTGGGAGCCAGGGCTTGCGAGGGAACTGCAGCTTGCATGGAGAAAGAGATGATTTCTAGTTTCGCTTTGCTTATTTCCTCCTTATGTCAGCAGCTTCATGATATGCAGGGGCTTAAGCAATCTCACTTGCTTTGGAAGATGAGGTCCCTGTCTTGACAGACTGAGAAGAAATAATTTTCCATTTAAATACCAGCTGTCACTCCAGACTGGTTGCGTGACCATTTACGTCTGCAGGGCAATTTTCTTTTCAGAAAAAACAAGTTATCTTATTTGCTCTGCAAATCTTTAAAATGGAGGATTATTGTTTTTAAATACACAATAAGTAGTTAGACATCCTAGCCCACAAAAACAGAACAAGAGCCTATAATTCCCTTGTTGTGACTATTGTGAAGAGCAGTATGTTATTGGGCAGGCTTATGTCATCTCTCCATGTCTGTTCACCTTCAGAAGAGTCTGTGTCCAAATGTCCGCAAACAGATACAGGGAGCAGCTTTTACTGCAAAATAATTACACATTGGTGCAACGAAGATATCAGTGACTCACAATTTGGTTGCATAAATCAGGCCTGATATCAGAGGAGATAAGGGTCTCTTGTTCAATAATGTTATCTCCAAAATGGTCTGAGGCTCTACTTCAGATTTCAGATTTTCATCTGTGCTATGTATCTTTTTTTGGAGTGAGGTTGGAGCCCTGTTGCGGGAGACCATGTCTTATGCAGTGTGGAAGAACTGGCCTAAGATGGTCAAAATCAGGAAAAAGAAATAAAAGCTGAAGCACTGTTCAAGACAGAAGCAGGTTGAGGTACCCCAATTCTGAGATGCCATCCCTGTTTGGGAAGGCATGCAAGTACCTGCCCTGCATGCCCTCCTGAGCAAGGAAAAGATGTCAGCGCTAGCAGAAATGTGTTCCTAACTCAGGGCCCCCTCTGGGGTTTTTCTTGGGTGGTTCAGTTTTGGTGAAGTTGGTCTGTTGTTGATTACAACTAAGCCAACATACTCTTCCATCTTGGTAGAGTATATTGTCTTAGTTATAGTTAATAAGCTGGGGGAAATCTTGGTGAAGAGAGCAGAGTTTCACTGCCTTTGGATCTGAGTGTGGCATCCTTCTCAAGCATCAGAAAGTACTCCAGGTAAACATTGACTTACTGAGCATGGTTGGCTGGGAGATGAGTCTGCTTTGCTCGGCGTTTTGTTTTCCAAGAGGCAAATGAGGGAAAGATTTGTGTCAATAAGCCTAAATTTCAGCAGTTGATTTCTGGGACTCAAAAATGGGTATTATGCCTGGAGGGCTTTCAGGATGTCTCTTACATGCTGTTAGAGCAAGAATTGCAGCTGGGTTTATTTTTGAGCATGACATTTCACTGCTGAGGAATTTTGCATTTCTCCCAACTTCAGAAAAGGTGGGAAAAATAACGGCAAAAGCTCACTGAATTTAAAAGCTTGAGAGCTGGCATATAAAATGTGTGCAGGCTTCCATAAAGTTATGTACTTCATCTATGAGCCTCTGAAGTGAATTTGCCCTGGGCCACTACTGAAAGTGAAACTCTTCTGCCTTTGACATCCTTGGAGACCTCTGTTTCTTAGAGTGGATGGCAGTGTCACAGGGCACACTTTCCTGCCCTGTAGCCACCCAATGCCTTCTCAGGGGATAAAGAGAAATCTGCTGTGGATTTTCAAAAGCATCTGGAAGTGGAAGCATCAGAATCAGTGTTCTTCATGCACCCAGCTCTGGCAACAGTAGTCCTATATATAATGCACTTGAGACTTTGCTGTGAATTGCAGGGTTGCACAATAAATTGGTTGCACTTAACATCTCTCCTGTGCTCTCCCTACTAGCCGGCCTCCATCTGGATTCAGTCTACTCAGTCACACTGCTACTCAGTCTGACCTCGCAAACAGCTTTAAATGCTCAAAGAAGAAAGCAAGTGGGAGAGCGCCACCTTGCCTCTCAATTTTCTTGCTGTGCTGCCTGCATCCAGTCACCAAATTCAAATATAACTTCACTTTCAAAGACCTCTGGTCCAATTCCCAGGGTGGGCAAGGTAGTGTCCTGGTGCATGGACAAATGTAACATCTGTATGCACCAAAAGAGCAGTAGATGCGCGCTCTGCTGTTGGGAAGCAAATACTCTCATGTTGTGTTAGAGCATGACCATTGTTTTTAGTCCTGCAACATCCTGCTGTACTGTTATGGTGTCATATATTTCAACAGAACCACTTTAAAGATTTAATTTTTCTTATTGTATTTTCTTTCTCCTTTTTGAGTCCTCGTAAAGCTGGATTTATGGTCTTGAGAGAGCCTCACATTATGCCAAAAGATTAAAAAAAAAAAAAAAAGTACTAGCAAAAAATAACTCCCTAATGAAGCAAAGTGTTTATTCTACTGTAGAGCAATATGGTATCAAGATTTTAGCAGCACTAGCTTAGTGACCTGCATTATTAGTAGCACTGTACAACAGCCTATTCAAGGAAATCGAATGATCTGGGTGCATTTAATTTCAGTGGCATTTAGTACTGACTCACTCAGACTTTTTTGAGGATTGTAGCCAAGATATTTGATGTGTGATGCTGCTCGACAGCATTCCTCAGATCTGTCTACAGGGGTTTTTGCTCTCTTCATGAGCCTAGATCATCCTTAGACTGAGAATGTCCTGAGCAGCTAGTTACTGATGAAATGCTGCCATGTTGTGCTTCCAGCATAAATATAACTAGAACTGTGCACTGAAGGTTGTCCTTCCTGTGTATAGCCAGGTGTATTACACTCTTCCACTATTTTTGGTGTCTTTTCTGGGCCTTTCCCTGTTTGTCATTTTTCAGTATAACAGCTGCACTTGCTGGTCCTGCAAAGTACATCAACTACTGTCCCACATATCTCCAAGGCTTAGCAAGGAAACGGTATTAAAAAGATACAATTCCCACTTTTGCTGCACCTTGGCATCTTGTGAACACAAACATGAATTCATCTTTTCTAAGCTTTATATATATTCATATATAGAGAAAGAAAAACTGTCTTACAGTTGCCAGGAGTACAAAGCTCTTGTGAAAACCAATGTGAATACTAATGTGCTTTATAAAAGCTGAAATTCATAATAGCTACAACCATGCAGAGTTATTTTCTTTTTCAAGGAAGTTTTCCATAAAGTAAGAATTGCATTTCCTTTTATTATGCAGCTACAGTACTTACCATGCTGGAAAACTTTGAGAAAGAATACAGAATAGATTTGACCTTAGAAAGGAGCATGATAAATTGGAGTTGTGTTTAAGAATTCAAATTAGATTTGCAAACTGGTTAACTTGATTCTGAGCCAGGACGATCTTATAAAAAGTGGGGAAGACAATAGTGGCAAACTAGATGTTTGGCCATTGAATCCTGCAGAATGTCCTTACTTTTTTTACTGTGCTTTTTTTTCCCCTTTTGTGTACTCATTAGCAAACACTGGCAAGTGATATCCTTTTGCTGTGTAAACTAGGGAGAAGGATCTGTTTTGAAAGGACTTTCTCTTTGGAGTTTTGTCTTCGCTCAGAGAAACTCTTGCAGATGTTGTGAACTAAGGATGTGTGAAAATTCTTCACCTACTCCACAGCTTATAGAAACTGAAGGCTGCTTTTCTGACAAACTAATAAGGGAGGGCAAAGGAAGCACCTAACTTTTAGATGTGACCCAGAAGGACTGATGGGAAACGCTGCGTGCTCGCCCTTTGTGAGCATCCTGTGTGAGACATCAGGGAGAGCAGCAGTGCTGTGGATCAGGCTCCTCCTGTGAAAATACATCTGAGAGATCAGCCACCATCCAAATCCCTCCTGGGAGGCCAGGGTGCAGGCAAGGCAAGTTATTGCCATTGGCACCAGCGATAGGGCAGCTGGGTCTGTACAGTCCAGTCTCTTACCCAGCATCGGAGACAAACCTGCAGCCCACAGACAAAGGGTAAGTGCAAGCCATGGGGCTCATAGATATGTAGGCTGGGGGAAGTCTCACAGGGGTGTTTTGCTGACTCCAGCTCTTGCATCAAGTACTCAAGCTGCTGTAGGGTGCTGGGGATGCTGTGTTTCTAGTGGCAGGTGACTATCAGATCTACTGAAAAGGGACTGTAAAAATTCCATGTTCTGAATTGCTGCTTAAACTGCTCATTTTGCCTACACAGGCCTATGAATTTTTTTCCTGATTCTGACCTCTGTTGACTTTTTCTGTTCTGAGACATTTAGCAGAGCAGGAGAGTTGGGATGAGGAGAAAGAATGGGAGTGAGAAGTAGATGAGGGATGCTGATAAGTCTGATAAGTGAAGGAGGTATATCATGAACTACAACTACACCAGTTGCTCCTTCAGCAGGAGGTTTGTGTCTAATTCAGCTTGGCATTTAGAGCCTCTATTCAGCAGCTGAAAGAAAAGATCTTGTCTGATAATTTACTATTTTAGAAAGGTTGAAGGGGGGAAAGTAGAGCTCCTTCTGCTTGAGGAATACAAATTAGTGGGACAAAACTGGCCTGGCTTCATCACCCTGGCTCAAATTTTCAAGGCTGGCTCGTTATTCCTTTTGTTGCTCAAGGCTGAGGGGAAGAGCAGCAGTAGGTTGGGTCAAGAGTGCTGGTGCTGTTCTGAAGAGAGAGCCATGGGACTTAGCAGCAGGGCTTAAAACAAATGCTGTGGTCCTATGGGAAGTCTTTCAAGGGCTACAAATACCCATGATGCCCCAGCAGAAGGTGGAGGTTGCCACTGATCTCATTGCTGAGGCCTCACCGCTCCTTCCGGTTTTGTGTTGCTCTTGGTTATAGGTATAAGGCCAGGGCCACCTGCTTTCATGCCTTGTGTCTGGGCCTTATAATGTGTCCAGGATCCCCTGCCAAATGTCCTGAAACTCAGCTCCAGCTGGGTCTCCCTGCCAGGGCTTTTGCAGCTGGAAACATAGCCAGAATTAGTAAGTTGTCTGGATTTCAAGTGCGCTGTGTTTTCAGTGATCACTCAGCAGTGCTCAGGGTCTGCTTCCCATTGAAAGCACAGGCAGCTTTTCACTACAGACTTCAGCTGGAGCATCAGCTAGATCAAGTGTGAGCACTTGGGGAAAATCCTTCACTTTACCTGCCCCATGGAAACTGTTCGGTCCCTGCTTTCCCATGCTGTTTGGCTTTTGAGCTGGGATAGACGCTCTTCTGCAAAAAACTCTCAGTGCATTTGCATGTGCTTAAACAGTGGAGATATAAACACAAATCTTCTCACTTTTAAGAAAGCTGTAAATCAAAAATGCAAAGTATTGCCACAGCTGTAGGTGCAGCCTGCGGGCTGGGCTATGGCATGTGCCCTCCTCTATGCCCAAGCTCTGCACCTATGGGGTTGTTGTAGCTGTCTGTAGGGGACTGCCAGCCCTGCTTTCTTCATGGAGCAGTTCTTGCTCCTCAGCTTTCCAGCCTCTCCTGGTGTCTTCCTTCAGTGGCATCCCTATGCGGGGCGCTGTACTCTGTCTCCTGAGAAGCGCTGGCTTCCAGCTACACACACTGCACAGGCTGGGAAATGCTGGCGTATGGTTAAGCACGTGCTGAAATGTTGGCCTGGACTGAAACCAAAATGAGCAGTCTGGTACATGATTTTTCTGTCACACAGCTTCCTCTACTTTGTGCAAAGAAGGATTTTTAATTAAAGTTGTCTCAACATGTTTTCAGTATGTGATCAGATCAGTTATTTCTTGCTGCTTTTTTGAGAGGGGGCAAAAAGGAAGAGTTCTCATCTTGAGTACTCCATATGCATAGCAGCCAGTCAAGGCAAGGCATAGACATGCACAATAAGGGTGGTATTTGAAAAGCAAACCTGTGAGACAGTTATTCTAAATGGCTAAATAAAATAAGACAGATGCTTGGATTATTTGTTACAAATAAGGTATCTAATGAAGTCTGACAATTTTGTTGAATACAATAGTTGCGAGTAATTTCAGGAATGTAGGCTTTGCTAGGTTGGATTGAATCCACATTCCAGCTAAGCCCTTATTCTGTCTCCAGCAGTGACCAACAACAGATACTTCAGAGACAGATGCAAGCATCCTACAGTGGGACAAGTTGTTCATAAGGAAAGTTTCCTTCCAAATCTAAATAGTTAGAGGTCGATTTAACTCCTGAAGTAACTCACTATTTTTAGTCCTTACCCGTAACACTGATAATGTTCTGTATATCGAAACAACTGCTTTTTTTTGAATGCTTCTGAGGTATCTTCCACTGGCATCTTGTGGCAGACTTGTGCAGATTAGGAATGGGGAAAGCATTTTATCCATTTTGTATCTAACATTTTTCATTTTCACGCAGGCCCCTAGTTTTATCCAAAATGGGAACAATAAGTCTCACAGGAGCTGGTTTAGAGTTATCCGCTATGTATCTGTTTTACAGATACTGCTTTCTTGCGTAGCTGAAATATTCTCCTAAAACAACATTTCTTGTGCATATTCTTTAAATTCGTATTTACCAAATCTGTGGCATGTTTCTTTGAGGTTTTGTAGGGGACTGAACACGTATTTGAGAATTATATTATCTTTGTTTAAAAATTATACGATGCAGCCAGAACTTTGGAAACTGCACTCAGTTCAGACTCCGGCATCCAAAGATAGAAGATAATCTTTAATCTTGAAGCCACACACACTGCAGTAGCTGCTCCATACTGGTCCTCACTATTTTTAATTTGCTCTACTGGGAGCAGAAAGTACCTCTGGTTCTGGCTTAGCACCTGCCCCTCACAGCGGGATGAAACCACTGATATTACTACAGTTCATAATTCAGACTACCGAAAAACTACAAAATTGGCTCTAAATTGAAGAGGCTAAAAGTGTGGATATTTTTTTTGCTTAATAGTGCAGTCCTTAAGTTGCTCCAAACTTTTCTAGAAACAAACAAAACCCACTGAACTCTACAGGAAATAATTGCCCAGAATCAGGCATTGTAACTAAAAGTTGTTATGGGAGTTGAGATACAGCTGCAAAGATTTCTGAACACCAGATTTACTATGTGACTCAGATGCAACCTTGGTAGAAACCTGTTAAAAGCTTCAATGTAAAATGCTGCATTGTAAAACAGACCAGATAACTGCAGCAATGGTGCTCATCACAGTAGGATCCTTTAGCAGCTCACTTGTGCCGGCGTGGCAGTATTTTCTCTGGGTGTCTTGTGTTAGTCTGTTCAGCATAAACTACTTTGGAGGTGTCTGAAAATCAGGATGACTCTCTGGAAGTCACATTGCTGTGAAGTGGTATGGGTCACGCATTTATTTTGGTTTCTATACCCCTCATGTTTTAGCATGTGATGTCTACTACCAGTAGAGCCTAGTTTAGTATTGTACACTCATTAAATTCATCCCTCTTCTCCGTTTTCGTTAGAAAACACTGAACTGGTTAGAAAAGAAAATCAAGGCTTTTTAGCTACCAGATCCGTGGGTAAGCAACCAAAGATCTTTTCCTCTTCTGAAATAAGATGCTATTTGCACATAAAGATGCTAGTCCTCTTCATGGAGGGATAACACAGAAGTGTCTGTGCTCATTGTTTTTGCTTGCTGCACGAGCTGTGGAAGTATGAGCTTTTCCAAAAGAACCTTTTGTTGCTCTTGACTTGCTCCCACTGTTTCCCATGGGAACAGAGGCGAAGAACCGGCACCCACAGACATCGCACTCCCTGTCCCTGTACTCCAATTCTGCTCCTTTATGGAGCACAATAGGGTGACCCCTGGGATCTTACTGCCCCCTTGAGTGGCAGTAAGATAGGACACACCTAGCTTGAAGGCTTTTTTATTTTTTTGTTACAGAACACAAAACAATCAGGTGCTCCACTGAGCCTAGTGGCCTCTGGAAGGAGTTGTACGAAGGAAGCTGGCAGCAGCAGCCAACCCCCCCCGAAGTGCCATCCCTCCTTGAATTTTAGCTATAAATCACCAATTTGCCTGTATGTATGCATGGGGCTTTCTTGTAACAGATGCTTGTTGGTCAACAGACCTATTTTAAGAGGATGGATGGATCCACATGGCAACAGAAGGAAGAAATACGTGTCAAGGCTGAAAAAGAAAAATTCTTCCACAAGAGGTCATTAGGGGTTAAGTGCAGAGCGGAGAATAGAAAACCTGAGATGGCTAATTTGCATTTCACAAAATATCGGTCAACAAGGCAAAAAAGGAAGGCCAGAAGCATCTTGCTCTGACATGGATCTGTGTCCTCAGATGCAGCAAAATAAACTCAGGTCCTCATGTACCCAAATTAGGGGGATGGGTAGTGGCCCATGGCGGAGAGAGGAAATAAATACTCAGTCCTTTCTTCAAAAGGATTAGCATGGGAAGGAGAACCCTAGACTCTTTGAAAGAATGCCTCAAGTAAAAGTAATGTCTGAGATCTGTGAATACAGAGACAGATGTCCTCAGGGGTAGGTTTATCATCTTAATTGTAACAGTACATTTCTCTTGCCGTCCAAAGCACGGAGCAATTGTTTTTGGATCCTCTGCAGAGTCTGTTTTGTGGGATGCCTGCCATGCATCCCCAGAACAGTAAGGAGCAAGCCAAAGCAGTCACGAAGCTGATTTCTGGGAAAGGCCTTCTCTAACCTCCTGAGCAACCTAGGTGCTGGCAACAGCGGCAAGTCATAAGGTATCGGACTCCGCTCTCAGGAGGAAGTGCTAGAAAGAGAACACTCCCCTAGAAGGCTCTTAGAAATCCAGAACTAAATTTGGTGTCTATATTTTGCTCCCTTTCAGGTAACTTCAAGGCCTGTGTGTCTAGTGTGGTAGTACCCAGACACTTTCCCATGCGTTAGCATCTGAAGCAGAGCTTTTCCAGGCTGGTGTTAACTGCTCTGGGACAGGCCTCTATAGAAGCTACTTTCTTTATAGAAAAATACTGCCACCAGTCCACGTAGCCCTGTCCAGGGCATGGCATACCTAACAGATTGGTAGACCATGTGCATAGCTCTTTCACAGACACATTTATTTTCATAATGAATTAATGTTTCTGTTTGGTAGCACATGTGAGATATGCCTAATAGGTAAACTACTGAGGGCATTCCAGGTGCAATAACAGAGTTGTACCCCTCCTATAGTGCTGTCCAGAGACAAAATGCCTAACTGTGCTGGAGCACCTTCCACTGAAATAACAGCACTGTAAGGGGAGAGCAGATTACAGCCTTCTCTGAAAAATTAAATGCACAGATAATGTGCCATTTGTAACTTGCCCAGTGCATTGCTTGTGAGAAGTGCAGGAGAATCAATCACCTAGTTAGTACAAATTAGTATACGTGGTTTTCTGAATGCCAAGGAATATCAGGTTAAGTGAGTTTCTATGCACAAGGTCTTCTGATTGTGAAAGTGATTTGTGTGTCTCATCTGGAAATGCCTTTTCAGTTGCTAAGACACACATTTTGCAATGCATAAGGTTCCAAATATGGAGAAGGAATGTAGTGATTAACATACCTGGAATCAGACTGATAGTATTTTGATGGTATACTGGTGGTAATAGTAGTGTATTTCCACAAAGGAATGTGTGTTAACAATCTAAAGGATGGGTGATCAGATTTTCTTTTTGAAGTGCTTCTAAGATCATTCTGGGTATTCCTTCTGTGTTACTAAGTTGCTCGTGAGCTGGGGGTCAAAAGATTATTTTGTAAGACCTTTTAGTGGCTTGAATAGCAATTCATATTCCTGTTTAATGGGTCTGTTATAAAATGTTAGGATGTAATTGGTATTGAAAAAATATCAATGCTTATCTTACTCTATTTAAAATGAGATTGCAACTTTGTCCAAGGCTGGTAGTTATTTACTTAATAACGCAGGAATTTTAAAATTGGCCCAGATCTGTTCCTCCTTGACGGGCGAGTGAAGAGTTAACAGGACTGAAGTTTGTCAATTGATATGCAGAAGAACTGATAGCACAAGAGCTGACGTGCACAAAGCTGCTGAACAGAGGACTTAACAGGACTAAAGAAGTCTACCAACCGATATGCGCAAGGACTGATATGCGCAAGGCTGCGGAATGATTAACAAGACTGGAGAAGTGAAGTCTGCCACCTGGAATCTGCACGGACCCCCGGGGAGGGAAGAAACAATACGGAGGTGTTGTGGTCTTGCTTCGCTAGCAGGGTCCCCCCCCCCAAGCAGACAAACAGACAGTCCTGTGATTGTGAAACTCGCAAAAGTCAGCAAAAGCGTTGTTTGCCCAGAGCCCCAGCCGTATAAAAAGAGACTTGGGAGCTAGGAGAGTTTGAGCAGGGACGGGAACGTGACCTGATCATCCTCTCCGGCTGGACCGTGAGTATCCCCCCCTCCCCTTTTCCTGGGACGCTGGGTTAAGGTAACTCCTCGAGGTTGAGAGCCCTCTCACTAGGAGAGTGAACAAGAAAGCTTTCAAGTAGGGATAAGCAGTCCTTCCCATTAATAACGCAGTAATCGACGGTTTCAGGTTATCCTTCCTAAATTAGTAATCGCATTATTTTAATGGATGTTACTAATCCAAGAACTTGTGCGAGGAAATAAACATCTTTTTTATTATTATTATATTACTGTCTCAGTCGTTGCTATCGAACCTTCATAGCATGACAGCGTGACACTCCTGAAGCAAGCGGTAAGCTCCAAATGAGTCAAAGAGAAGAAGGATTAGATAAATGCTGCCTGCTTTTAAAGCCCCATCTGTTAATTTTCAAATTCAGTAGAAACTTCCCAGACATTATATTTTTCAAGACTAGATGACTGTTCACTAATTAGTAGCAGTATTAAAATATTTACTAACTGAACTCTTTCAAACACATAAAAAGATTAATGAAAAATTCTATTGATTTTTTTTTTAGGTTTTTTTTTTGCAGGTTTGTATAGAAAAGCAACGTCTTAGCTTTTGCTAACTGAAAAACAAAACCGTTGAAAGAAATTGCTTACCAAAACCCCAAGAGTTGTCCTTTAGAAAGCCCTGAGTAGCTGTAAAGAACCTCCTGCCCCTCCAATCTCTGAATATTTGCAGAAGAAAGCTTAATACATAGGACATTAAGGTTGTCCTGTATTTTTCTCTAAATTTTCAGTAGATGAAAAACTGCTTCTGAAGCCTGGACTAGGACTGCAGCTATGCTGGGTCAGGGTTAGCTTATGCCCCTTCCTTTTCTTTGCCTCCATTAATGCTTGCATTTTTAAGCACAGGGGAACTTTCTCGGTGGGTGGAAGGAGAGTATCCTCTTATGAGCCATAAAAGCCCTCCCCGAGGGCCAGAGTGCATGGTGATAGCAGTGAGGCCGTGCAGGGACCTGACCCTGAGTTACAGTATTGTCACCTCAGGGCTCTGGAAGGGAAAATCCTACTCCCTGGAGGAAAGGAGTGAACCTCATAATGGCTTTGTGAGGAAGGACTTGTGCTCTCCACTGCAGAAAATGGCTCAGGGCTTTGAATCCCTGCTGGAGATAAGTTTCTCTGGCAGCCTGGATGCTGCAGAGAGGCAGGAGTTAAACCATGACCCAGCAGCATCTCTCACTGATAACTTTCACTGTTCAGGCATTGGTTGATATAAGCCCCTTTCTCAAGTCTCTGCCCTTCTCCGTGCCCTGAGTATGAAACTCAGGCTCTCGGCTCCAAGTTGCGGCTTCTGCTTTGGGTTAAGATGCCTCAAAGTGGGGCTCAGTAGTGCTCCTTTGTCCCTCTGCAAAGCCAGCCCTGAGCAGCAAGGCAGGTGCCTGCAGGATTATGAACTAGAGCCTTGGTCTCCAAATCTACTGGGCCACAGACTCTAACATACCTAGGGTCTGGTCAACATTAAACGCTTGCACAATGTGTAATATTTAAATAATATCATTTACGTTTCTCAACCTAATGCATATGGTATTTGTTGAAATTTATTGTAAATGACATTCTTGCTGAGTGGCAAAAGCACTGAAAGCAGCCAGATGGTTAGCAGAAATATACAGTATATTAACAGACCATGACAACTGGGTCCCATAGATTTCTTGAGCTTATTGGCAACTGAAACATTTTTTTCTTTCAAAGTGAACATCCAAGCACATTGGAAAAAATGCAGTTACTCTCAAAGTAATAGCACAATTGTTTTTAGCTGTCTTTATCCCCACCTCTCCTGAGTACTTCTACTTTTAATAGAATAAGTAGAAAAATATGTAGCAATTTAGGTTCCTAAATTGTATCACAATATAGTAGTTTGAATTTCCTCCCTTTCCATTTGAGAAGGAGACCTGGCATGTACCCACACAATAAGCCACACTTTTTTTCTTAAATTTCAAAAGTGAAATTGCATGTCCCAGGAAAATTTTTTTTAATGAACTAAGGTCAGAAGGCTGCATAATCATTTAATCTGACATCCATTTCTTCTTTGGGTTAAATACCCACATTCTCCCCAGAGTGAGGCATGCTGACCATCAGCATAGTATAAAAGCACTCTCTTTTAGAAAACATCCTGTCTGACTAAAAGCTCTTCTCTGGGTGGAGCTATCATGGTATGCAGCAGGTGACTATCTGGGCCAAGGCTTCAGAGGACATAGGCCAAATTACAGGCTCTGGATGTGGCTCACAGCTTCAACGTATTCTGAAGGCATATTGGGAAACTGAAGGGATAGCGAAAGCATTCTTAGCTGGAGAGCTCACCATCACATTGAATCATCAGGGTTACTGCTAAATAACTCAGTAAATCATTCCTCTGGTGCAATATCTAAAAATCTTCTAATAGTAAGATGAGTCCCATTGAGAGATGGCACTTCAAAGAAATAATAGAGTGGTTCTTTGCAGGGACTTAAACATTGAAGTAATGCCTTTCAACTTTGCATTGAAGTCAAAAAGAAATGAAGAATTAGGAAAAATAACCATGATTCAAATAATTCTGTCACTTCAGGTAGACACCTGTTGTGACTGCTACAAAGTCTGATTAAAAAACAGAGGGTTTTTGAGTAATGAGTGAACTGTTGGAAGCATTTTGTTATTTTATTGCTAGAAACACACCAACTGCACAGGAGATGACAGGATGGATGAAGCTGAGACACCAGGCTAAGTTTCAGGAAACTGGGTTCAGTTCCAGTATCTGCCACAGACTCCACATAACACTTCTGGGTGAGCTGCTCGGGGACAGATTTAGGGGGCTTGGACTTAGCATGATGTCACTTGCTTCTAAGTGCTCTTCTGCCCACATGGCAACCCCACGCAGACATCTCTGCTCCAGGATCTTTGTCTGGACTGGAAAGACCAAACAGGATTCACAAACCCAGCTGAGCAGTACTGAGAGTGCACTAACCTGCTGAGATCCACAAGAGGAGAAGAAGACAACTTTCTAGCCTGATGTTAGGCAACTAAATCCCTCAGATGGACAGGAGTATCTAGCAAGCAGGGAAATGATCCATGTGATGCTGTTAACTTTGTCAGGCTTTAAGGAAAGATTTGAAACCTTTGAGAGTGACTGGAATGATTCTCAGTGATGCCCAGGGAGCTGGCGTCCCACTGTGTTGAAAATATCGCATGCTAAGATTTATTACAGTTGCATCTACAAACTGAGTGAAATCAGAGCCACATCATGCTAGGCATGGTACAAAATATCCTGGAATAAGGGTTCTCTCTCTCTGTCTCCCTCTACTTCTATCTGTCTCTCTCTCCAAGACCTTGCTGTGTAATTAAGCAACACAAGGGGTAAAAAGATTGGCTTGCACAAACCTGCAAGGCTGTTCTGCTAGACCATAATAGAATCAAAATTTGAACCCAGGTTTGCTCAGAAAAATAGACCATATATCTATCTTTGCTATGATAGTGAAATCCAAGTTTCAGGGGACTTATGTTTGTGAGCCAGAAAAAGAGAGGAGAATAAACGATCTCCTGAGGTCCCTTCCAAACTGAATTTTTTTATGATCATAGGCTAAGGTTAGCTTTGCTTTATTTGTTGCAAACCTTTAGGGAGAGAAATAAAACAAACAGAATGCATTTGCTGTATTTACTGTGGCAGGCAGCACTGGAGAAGGCTAACGTTTTTAATGTGGCTTGGCTTTGGAACAGCTGTTTTAAGCGCTTGCTTGACATGTATAATTCACAGTCAGAAATTTCATTCACATCTGTATATACCATTAATTGGACTGACATGTGAAAGTACTTGTCCTATACTGCTCATTATTTGGAAATCTCTTGGAAACCCATTAGGACAGATCTTGGAGCAGACTTTCAAAACTCATTAAATAGCTAATGCTGCAAATCAGCCTCCAGAAGACTTTTTTGGAAAGCCTGGGGTGCCAAACTCCCTGGTATGTGGTAAAATTCCACTCAGCAGCTCCTATCTTATTAAAATCATCCAGCAAGGGCTTACCCCCCCCACTCTATCCAGGTACTGGAAGAAAGACCTCGTACTTGAACACGGCCAGTAATGCTCACAGAGAGGACACAGTCATCCAAAAGACGGATCCATTGCAGACCTGACTTATCGATCAATCTGTATTTGGCAAAGTATTTAAACATTGCTGAACTCTGAGTACATGCAGATGATTTCATGCTACGCCAAAAGATGAACATAATTATGCTATCTGCTATGATCGTTTAGAGATTATCTTTAGGGAAAAGATAATCCTCCCCTGTGTCCACATTCAATATCTAAATATTGCTTGCAAGAAAAACATTGCAAACTGTTTTACTGATGCTGGATTAGACTGAGCAGTACTTGATAAAACAGTGTTGTGATACATAAAGCACTTGCACCCCACACTACATGTGAATATATTAAATGAATATAGCGAATTCATAATGTCATGCAATAGCTGCTGGACAGCATATGAATCTTATTGGTTATGTTCACTTCACACTTAAGCCATTACACACTGGAATTTAGAAAGAAAACAGTGATGGAGACCTGCCAAAATTAACCGAACTTGTGCATTTAAACAAAATGGATCCCATATGCAACACGTTTGGCCCTACAGAACTGGGTAGTTATGAAGGGTGACCTGCCATCCAGGAATCAGGTTGGGGGTTTGCCTTGAGAGTCTTCAGTCAGTGACCTCCCAAGGTTCAGACTAATGTTTGCTGAAAAAAAACGAAGAAGTTGGACACCAAAATATGGATCTCTAAATGTAAGAAGGAACTTATCCTGAATCTTTGGTCCTTTTAGCAAAGTCATGATACGATATCATCGCAAGACAACTGAAATGTAAATACAGCCATCTACCTCCCCAAGAGATGTGGCTGCAGTATGCCTACTGCCACAGGCTATTTTCATCCAGTCAGGCTGTAAGTTTCTTCTCGGATAAAACCCCATGACCTCCTTTCTCTTCCCTAACAGTGGTGCTCAGTTAGGCACAACTGCAGTTGTGGCAATGTGATGGAGGAAGAGAGATGAGCTGTCAGTCAACTCAAGGGCAGACTACTTAGGGATTCAATAGGAAGAAATATTTTAGGGATATTTACATCGTGGCAGACTTTGGTATTTTCTTGAACCTAGCATTGGTCCTCAGCACAGAGTTTTTGATTTCAAAATGTGTTGATAGATCCTCTGGTCAGGCCCCCAGTGTATCGCAAGCTGTTAAAACAATACTTAGCCCTCCCGTAATGAGAGCAGTAATCCCTGGGTAACAAAGCATTTCTTCAGAAAGGGTTTGATCTGAAGATATCTACTGATAAGACTCTACTTCTGCCCCGATAGTTTATTGCAACAATTAAGCTCCTTCACTGTTAAAAACTGTGCCCTATTTTCCATTTGAATACATCTGTCTTCTGTTCTCAGCCCCTGCCTTCTGTTATATCTTTTTCTACTGGCCTAAATACACCTTCAATACCCAGATCTTCCTCATCATTAAGCTACCTATATTCCGTTCTTAAGTCACCTTTTGATCTTTGTTTTGATAACTTAAGTAGAGGGAACCAATTAAAGCTCTTGATGCAAGGGTTTTTCTTCTTTCCTTGTTCATGGCAGAATTCTGCTCCCCTCCAATTCCCCACAACTCTTCAGAAATGAAAAAATGAGCTGTATGCTCTATTTTAGCAGGGGTGTCAGACATATCCTAGCAAAATGTTGTTCTCGAGCAGCAAGATACAGAGCTGTGGAACAGATTTATAGCAAATAGTTTAAAGCACAGCATATGTAGAGCACATTTCAAGAATCCTTTAAGGACCCTAAATTGGATCCTTACAATGGTGGCAGCTCTTAAGTGCTCCCACAATATACCCATTAAATTAAAGTGCTTGTTTAGGACAGTATGTAGCTCATACGCAAGCTTGTCAGGGGGATGCTATTTTTCTGATGGACTTACTATAAGGATAAGCCTTACCCTGTCCAGAAATCCTAAGTGTAATGCTACATAGGCTCTTATTTATGTTTACCACTCTGCCGTCTGTATTTTTTCAAAGCAAGAGGCCAGCAAAAGAGAACTTTACTCAGGGTGAATCATTTATGTTGTGAAAGGCACTAAAGTGTGTGTGTTTGTGTTGGGGAGGCTCTTTGGGAAGTGGGTGTCTCTGAGCAATTCAAGGGATGTAGAAGTATATATGGATCTAAGCAGAATGTCTTCTGTGGGAAGTTATAAACAGACAAAAAGATGTAGCTGCTCTAAAAGTGTGCTCTTGTTTTTTACTCTTCCCAGACACATCCTTATTTCAGGATTTTATTACAATTTTTCAGGCCCTATCCAGCTCGCTCTTTGAAGTTGGGCGAGAATCTTTTCCTCAGTGAGCTGGACTGGATTTTATACAATGGTAATGCACCAACACTTCTTCCCACTGCAGGCACTCTTCTTTCAGTGACAGTCCTCTGAGCGTTCAGGCTCTGTGTTAATGCTGGGCAGTTTTCCCAGTGACACCACCCCCCTCCAAAAAAAGGATTTAGGTGTTCTAGGCACACCATTTTGTAGTGGCACTTGTGCTTCTAAATTCCTTCAGTGCTTTTTCAGACCTGGGTCTGAAATATAGACTCCCAGAAATATACACTCCCATCATTGCAAAGGAGCCAGCCACTGAAAGCAAGACAGAATCTACTATTTATACTATTGTACAAAACAAACACAGAAATTAGAAGAGATTTTCAGGACAAGAATCTCAAGTAAAGAAAAATACTTCTGTCACACTGAGCAAGGTGCCTATTTGTGCAGATACTGTGGATTTTGAAAAGCCTCTGGTTTTTTTTCTAATCTGTTTTGCAAGCCACAGGGGACTGCATGTCACGCTGCAGCTCTGCTCACTGAGAGCAAGTCTCCACAGCTCTCCTCTGCTCCTGTCTGCCCAGTAGTGTCTCCAGTACCATGCTTGGGCTGTACAGCGGGGCCGCAGGACAAGGTGCCCAGGAAGGGTCTCTTCCAGGGTGAAACACAGTCCAGCCTTGCAGCATCATTACTTTGATAAACAGTAATAATGTCTATGTGTGTGTGCACGCACGCATCCCTACATACCTATGCATTCACAGGCAAGCGGTGTATTTATCACTGCTCATTTAGTTCTTTCCAGCCATCAGAGCAGGGCATAAACACCTCCACCTTCAATGTTGCTGGTGCTTTGGGTGGAGCCTGTTTACCTCATTCTTGAGTCAACCTCACACCAAATGGCCTGAATCAAACCTCTGCTGCATGCTTTCCCGCCGGAAGAAAAGGACAAATCCTTGAACAAAATGGCACCCTGTGGGGATACGATACGTTTCCAGTTCAGGTAGTTCAGCTCCAGCAGGAAGCCGGAGGAATATTGTATAGGGCCACAGAGGCAGGATTTGACCTCTCAAGAGGAACTACTCCATTTATCGATAACCTCCTCCTGCCAGGCCACTGTGAGTGCTGCACACAGGAGCTTCATCCCTGCCCTAGTCCTGTTCTGGGACAGCACTGTCACTTGAATCGGATGCCTGTGGTATTTTTTTGCTGGCTGCAGCCAAGGAATCTCTGCACTGACTTCCCTGACATATAACATGAATCCCTTGAGCTTGGCTTTTTATCTGTTCATGCCTTTTCTTCATGTTGTAAGGTCATTTCCTCTTGTCCAGCCCATCCTCTGCTACTCCTAGAACCACCTTGGTACTTCACTGCTGAACAGACTGCAAAATTCCTGGGCAAAAAAGATGCACAACTTTTTTTTTTCTTCACTTGCATCATGTCACGCTCTGAAATTCACACCCAGATGACACACGGAAAGAGTGAACTCTACTACTGAGTGAGAGCATTGCCTGAGAGCTCTGTCTCTAAATTCTGGAAAATAATTACCAGTATGAGGCAAGCAAGCTTGCTCATACTACCTCCATATAAGCATATGCCTGCAAGTCTGTAGTTAAACACACACGTGGAAACAATGGCGCCTTTTTGAGGCAAGAGCAAATTGCTCCAAATGGCATGCAGATCTGTGCGCTTCTTCTGAAACCAGGCTTGTTTAAAAAGACAAGTGATGTAAGCAACTCTTAGCTATTTAAGTGCACAATCCAGCTTGAGAACTCATTAGCAAATCGCAGAGTGCAATTTGCAGGTACTAACACAGCCAACAGTTATCCAAGCAGCCTAGAGAAAGCTGGCACCACAGAGGCATTTTTAGGTTCAGTGATATCTTACTACACATGGCTCCAAGCCAGAAAGCATAGAGACACCTAAAGCAACACAGAAACATGCTAGAGCTTTTGAAAGGGTCTTCCAGGTAGAGGGGGAAAAAGAGGACTGACCGAATCCGTTCATTCACATATATTCTGAATGATTCAAAAGTAAATGGAAGTTGCAACATGCTGCCTGCAACTAGGAGTGACGGGATCGATGACAGTCGAAGGCAACATTAGAAGGAGCTGGTCAGGCCGAAGCAACCACAGAGCTTCTCAGAGTCACAGAACATGACTCCCCTGTAAAACGTAAGGGATGCAGCGTTTCTCTCTGCATACCTACCTATCTATTGGGTTCACAGCTTAAAGCACCAGCAAAATAGCTGTGAGGCGAGCTCCTCACAAACTGCAGCACTGTTGGTAGACGCAGCAAAGGTGTCCCTTTGCCTACCTTGACTTGAGTGCCATGTGTGGGGTACAGCATGCAGATCACGCTCTGCCCAAAATCCGGCATGCCTCTTCAATCTAGTGATGAGGACGCTCCCTGAGGAGTAGGAACTGGGATTAGCTGGAGGATTTAAATGCAGTCACATGCTCTGAACCTAACTGGTAGATCACCCTTCCCCTCAAGCAGATGCTTCTCCTGTAGTAACCACCAGACCAAACTTTTTAGTCATGCTACAATTCACCACCACTGAGCTGATCAAATTATCACAGTGTCTGGTTTACAATATCACTGATTAAGTCACAGAGGAGGAAGCTAATTATAGAGGAGCATGCTATTTACACACAGAGATGCTGTAGCAAACTCTGCAGGAGGCAGATGGAAGTATTTTGAAAGAAAAAGGGTAAAAGGCATACAGCAGCACAGCAGAAGTTTTATAAGGAATGCTATAGCCTCTTCCTCATCTTGAGGCATTCCTTGTGTGTGGTAGAGATGATTCAAGGATCTCTTTCAGAGTTTGAGGGTACAGCTCCAAGAGGAGGTATTAATTGTAATATTGGGTATGCGATCATTACCCTACAGACTAGAATATCTCAAAGCTGTCTTTAATGTCAACCTATCAGTGTTTTCATCACTGAACATTACATAATTACACTGAATCACAAAATTACAATATGTGGGTTTGTTTGCGGGGGCGTTATCTTAATACAGGATGATCCAATTTGTATTGATCTTTCTTTCTATAACATGTTTAAGTGTAAGTGTACTTAGTAGGCAACCACATCATAAAAACAAGGTCCAGAGTCAAATGGAGGAGCGCCATAGCACAACCACAGCGTGGGTGCTTACTCAGAAAATTCATTGGAGCAAATGGAAACGATAGCTATCTTCAGCGCACTTGAAGTGAAACATTTTAAATGCAAAACAATTTAATATTGTACTTACATCTGACATTTTTTTCTGCAATGATCGAGGATGCTGTTGCCTTCCGACTTTACAATGGGAAGTACAAGTTTCCGGAACATGAATCTGACATTGCTCTAATTTGTCTCTTGTGTGATGGTTTACAAAGGGAGTATAATAAAGGGCTGCTGATACAACAGCTTTTACACCCATTTAGCATGCATATTAAGGCCAGAGAAAGATAGAAGGCCAATTAAGGCTAACCTGCTTTATAAATCCTCTGGTATAAAGCTTTCCTACTTGTCACCATAATAAAAAAAAATCTATAGATCAGGAATTCATGGAAACACTGCTTTGGCTGTCTAGGAAGGCTGCAGTGGAATACAAAGCTGCTTTGCCAGGACAGTGGACAAGCAGTGCTACACAAGCTGAGCTTTTCCAAGAGCAGAGCAAGCCAGACTTGACCCTTCCTTTGTAAGGCTGGCAGGTAGAGTTTAACTCTGAAACCATAATATGCTACTTCTCTTAAAGAAGCTTAAAAGACAGAAGGCCTAGAGGGACTCTCCTATAGGACATCTATGAACCCCCTGTAGTCACATCATTAAGACCCTGACAGGTCAGCAGAAGCACAGATAGCACAAGCAGAAGGAGGAACCAGATTACTAGACTTTGGATGGTCCTCAAAGGGCATTTAGCAGACCATTTTCAGCTTGGAGGATCAGTTAGCACAGTAGGAAGGGGGCAAGGCTGTAATTTTCTCTCGGTGGGAATGACCATTGAGCAATCAGGTGGCAGGAGAGCTGTAAGCATTTGCTTCCTGAGGGTGAGCTTTGAAACAGGGGTCATCTATTTGTCTCTGCTTACAGAGGGCCTAAATAGCGGTCAGCTGGATTCTGAGTTTTGCTGTCCACAGCCAGGTAGGCTGTTTTTTGAAAGAGGAATGGGACTGAGCAGTAGGAGATGTTGTGAGAACTACCTCTGTCTGGGCTATTGGTAATACCACCTCTCCCACATCATCACTACAAGCCTGAGCTATCAGCAGACTGTTGTTGCCTTGCAGTCCAACTCCCCTCTGTGGGATGCTGAAGTTAAGGCAGAGAGACAGGCTGTCAGCACATGTTCACACGCAGGAAGGAGCTGGTGGCTTGAAAAAATCTGAGTCAGGAGCTGTTTTCTGTTCCTTCAGCAGGCACAGCATTGGCTTGGTATGGACTCTTGTGCAACATGGAAATACCTGATGGGAGCATCCCAGAGCCAGGCTAGCTTCTGTGGTTCTCAAGTGGAGAGAAGAGCAACAGCTGGTGTGCAGGGCAGACAGTGGCCAAGCCAGAGAAAGTCATCCTTACACTTGTGAGTGAGCCCTCCCGCAAACAAACAAACAAAAACCAAAAAAAGTATATGTGTGTGTATATATATATTTATATATATGTTATATATGTTGAAAGACTGAGGAAGAGGTGGTACATGGTAGTACAAAACTGGAGGAGAACAGAGGATAGACCTGACATGTTTCTCTAGCTAAAGGTAATTTTGTGGGAAACTCCTTAGGTGGAGATTGTGAACTATCTGGTGGATTATCTCTGTGGCTGTGACAGAGATGGACCCACCGGTGGATACACCGGTGCTGATTTGTGGCAATAAATAGAGGCTTGCCTCTATGCAAGTCACTATTACTGGAGTAGGTCATCTTCTGCTAGTGAAGATCTCATTCTTCTATGAGTTGTGCTCGCAAGTCCCAGTATGGCCATATAGGCTGTATAGTCTCTGGGTTGATGTGCCCAGTCACACTTTCCTCTGAATGGTGACCTGCTAGGCACCGTGGAAGGGATGAAAAGCCCTCCTCTATTGAAACTGTCCCTCAGAAATGAGTTGTTAAGTGTTGAGGTAAAAGCACCTATCACTTTCATAAAGAGGTTCAGAATGGCATGCCTTGGAGGGACGGAAAAACTGTAAGGAAAGGGATATATACTCATGTTTTTGGCCTTATAAAAGTAGAACTCCCCTGCAGACAGCTTCACTGTTTGGCCTGCTTTGGTGTAGAGTGCCATTTCAAAGCAAAACTGGAAATTCAATGGTCTTCAATATACACATGTAGCCCTGGGCTATCCCGCACCAGCCTGCTGCTGGGAGAGCAGGAGTTGTCCGAGTAAGGTTCGGTCTTCTCTGCTATCGGTGTAAGAAAGCCACTTCCTCTCCAGTTCTTGCAAATACAGTATTCTAATAAGATGCTAAAATATGCAGAAATACCTCATCTCACAATCCAAGTTCTTAGTAGTCAGTGTTACCAATATGTTACTAACTTTAAACTCGATTTCTTCTACAGCAAGTTGCAAGACACCTCTAACGTAGGCTTGAAAATAAGGCATTTTAGATAATCAAGTGTCCTATATTTACTTTTTGAACTGGTCTAAGGAGGATGTTTTAGTGTTGTGGACAGACCTGCTTAAATGTTCACAGGATTCTGAAATGTAAAATCCTAATGAACAATAATCTGTCTCTAATTCCTCTAATGCAGTCACTGGTCTGAACGATAGTACTTGTATTACACTCTATGAAACACATTTACCTCCTGCAATTCGTTTGACCATAATTCTTTTATAGTTTATATTTGGCTGGTTTTGTTTTATACTTAATAGTAAGTCTATCTCAGCACAGGTATATTCTTTTTCTTTTTTTTTCTCTCTTTTTAAAGTAAGCATGTTTAAATAGTACTGGAATAAGATCCTTCTAGTGGCAGCTATAATAACACCTTTAATGCTCAACAAGCCACAAGAACTGGAAGACTAGAATAATTTACTTGGCCCATAAAAGAGCAGAGGTAGCTACATAAAATGAACATATCACTGCTTTTATTCCTATTCCACACAGTTCCCTGTAGCTTATTTCATTTTATTTTTTTTGTGGAGGAAAATTAATTCGATGATGATACAGTTTCTTCTGGGTCAGAGAGACCAGGTTAGCCAGAAAGAAATGAGTACTCAGAAGTAGAAAGATATTATGCTTCCTGGCTTTCAACCCTGTTACTAAGACAATAGATGGATATAAATTTCAACAAATACAAAATAAGTCCAGCTGGAGAGTTACTCCAGAGGGACTGTGAAATGAGACAAAAACAAATGGATTTATAGAACTGGAAAACAAAATACTACATTACTTATTTCACTTTTCCTGAAGGTATAAAAAGATATTAAAAAGTCATTAGCCATACTAAATGACCGTGTGGGTTTCTCTAAGTGAAAAGGCAAAAGAATTAATACTTCTGGTAGAGCTTCTGCACAGAGAAGGTGGTGGAACTTTCCTAGTAGTTCAGTGAGGAGCTTCTGCTCTAACACACTTCTAAAGATCAGATCCTGTGCCAGCTCTATGTGTCATGGCTGGTATTTCAGCTGGTGCCAGGCCAAGTCTGCAGAGGTAGCTGGCAGCTTGGAGCTGTGAACTGGTGCTCACCAGCTTCTGAAGAGGTCTCGTTCGTTAGGCATCTAGCAACCTTTAAACACTTTCACTTAGGAAAGGTCTTTGGCTGGCATTTTCAGCTTCTTTATGACCCACAAATAACTTGTTATATGCACCTGCACTTAGGAAGTGCCAGGGAGCAGCAGAAGCAGGGGTGCTCTGCAAAGGGAGGCGAGCCAGGACCTGAGTGGGACAGCCAGGCAGGGACCTCACTGCCAAGGCTAAGTCCCGCGGTATCCAAGCAAGATGAGCAGGTCCAGGGACAGTAACCCAAGAGTGAGGCCCCACACTTAAAAGCAGCTTCCAGGCCAGTGGGCAGAGGATGTGTGGCTGGGGCCCCCAGCCAACTCTCACAGCTCCTTGACCAGCTCCTCTCCCAGCGGTGTGATCCCAGATTACAGGTGCGCCACGCTGGGGTGGGCTGTGAGCCCCAGCCCCAAGCCCTGGGGAAGGGGGAGAGGTGGCAGGGCCTGGTGGCACACCCGGGGCCCCACCAGGAAGGTTTCACACCTGCATCCTCAATGCAGATGTTGACTCAGATTGTCACTTGCTTGGCCTGGACTGAAAAGGGTTCTTAAGGTCCATGGCCAGGCAGCACCACAGAGGCAGCGCTACTGACACCTTTGTCCAGGGAGCTGAACAAAATTAAGAGTAAGGCTAACTGTAAGTGAACTTCCCATCACTTGAGAACATACTCTTCAGTTTTACGCTCCTTTTGGGAATGGCACAACTTTGGGGGCAGAACGAAAACTGTCCCTAGCTGGCTGATACTCCGGCTTGGCAGTCAGAGGTTTGTTCTCCCAGGAGGGGACAGTTGTAAGTTTTGACCCATTCACGAAGAAGTGGGCTTTGGAGCCAGATGTCCCACTGCCTCCTTGAGCGGGAGTTACTGGGTTACTATTACGGTACGTGCTGCGCACAGCAGCTTCGGTTGGAAAGCGGTATGCTTTGGCCATCGGGTGGGAGAGTCCTGGGTGAGATTTGTGAAGTGCAGGCCAGGTCAACACTGAAAATCCTTTTTATAGTGATAACTGCTGTTGTGACTCAGAACACTGGCAAAATGTCATACATGGGCACCATTACGTTGGCAAAACAACAAATAAAAGGGTCTTGGTTCTACCTCCTCTTTGTGGAAATGATGTTAGTTAAACAAATAAGCCCAGCCACTGAGGTGGTTGACTGGTGGTGTAACACTGGAAAATTGCTTTCTAGCAGGGAACTAATCCTGACTACATTGCCTTCAAACTGCCTTTTGGTAGCGTTATGCCTGTGCTACAAAGTGAGAAACAAAGCTTTGGCTGCTGACAGATACTATTGCCTCCTGATCAGGCAGACTGTGTGAAAGGGGAGAGGAAGAGATGTCAAGAGGCTGATGTGAAACTTGTGGCCCTTTTAAAAGCAGCAGTTTCACAGACCAAATCCATCTTGAATGCATTAGGTGCTGTGGGGTGGCTTTGCTGTCTATGTGCCTGAAGGAGGGAAAGCTGCAACCTGCCAGAAATGTTGTTTCCCTTTCCTAGGAAGTGAGAGCTGTTAGACCAGACATCCTCTGTTCATTCAGAGGGGAGGAAAAGAGCCAGTGAACCTAACACCTCAGATGCTATTGACTTGACTTCACTGAAGTGCAGGGGGCTCTGCTCACTTTTTTGTGTGTGTGTTTAGAGCAGTTCTGCTACTTGCCTTGGATGGTGTGGGGGAGAAAGGAGTTTGTTCTTGTATATTTTATGTTTTAGGCCAACTCTTTGTCCTTTCTTGGTGTAGAGGAAATAGAAAACGCATATACAAAGTAATTGCATTTTGCGGCTTGTTGACTGGAAGCAATAGCAATTGTTTTTCATCAAGTTTATTTGCTAGCATGCTGTCCAACTTTTTGAGTGAAAGATGAGCTTCTGGAATTCAAGGCTACATTTAAGGCCTATAAAACATGACATGCTGAGACAGGGATATATGTGTATATTTGAATTTCCCCAAAGAGATTTCACAGAAGCCCAAACTGGAGCTATCAGGACTGTAGGGATGCATTTCTTCAGCTGGAGCCTCTAGATGAAAGGTGATCTCACTGCTGGGAGTTAGCATTGCTGGTGGTTTCAGTCCTCAAAATCCTTATGGCAGAAGAGACTGCTGAGAGCTGCCCCTGCTCTGATTTACAAGGCTCGAAGCTTGGTCTTGCATCGGTGGAGTCCTTCATGTCTCTTGCTCCACCTCTTCATGGCCCATCAAGCCTATTTTTTCACTTTGACTCCAGCCATTTACATGGTACTAGAGTATCTATGGTAGTGTGGACAGCAGGAAATCAAGGTAATGATAGGGCTATAGGAATAACTATTAATTCTGAATATAGTCTATCTTGTGCTTAGATCTTATTTGTATTGCTTCTCCTAGTCAGAGTTAAGCCCTTAATAGCCCATGATTACTGCTAATTATCACAGTTGAGGAATCATTGCTGGGTAATATATTGTTTCCTGGGGGCACTGAGGGGAAACAAACAAGGAGATCTGTCTCTACGCAAATCATGGCTGTTTCCACAGCTTTGCCCTGGTGGGGAAGGGGACCCTGCCCAGGAGGGGCAGGTGTGCAGGTGAGACCATTACCCTGGGGAGGGTGGAGTGCGGGGGACTGTTACCGCCCTGGCGGTAGGGACCAGCTTGCTCAGGTGAACTGCAGCCATGTGCACCTTGGAGGTGACATGGGAAGCCTCGCAGGGACTGGAGTTGCTTTGAGCTTAAAAGCTGAAGTATCTTAATTCGTATCAAGGTAAATCAAAGCAAGTGCAGAGATATTAGATGTCTCTGTGGAGCTGAGTCACCAAGAAACTTGCAGGACCAGAGCTGGACAGAGCCACCATGGGTGCCTGCCTGCTTGGAGTGCCTGGTATAGCTGAGGGTGCCTTTTTTTCCTTGTAGTTTATTAGGGTTTGTTATGCGTGTGGAACTGCTGGGATCTCCTTCTTGCCACTTAAAGTTATGTGGGAGCTTGTCCTGGACTCTAGCTCTAGAGAAGCCAGGTGTAACTGGTCAGGGGTTTGATTTCTCTCTTCTTTTCTTTATTATTTTTTTCCTTTTTTTTTGGGGGGGGGAGAGGTGTTGTTTTTTAACTAACTTATGTCAGAAGGGTTTGCATTATTATTAAATAGGAATTAACATTAGCATAAAAGCCTTATTTAGGCATTTAGAAGCTCTGGTACTTCTAGGAGAACTTTGGCTCTGGCAGTGTTTGACTGCTCTGAGAATGTGCCTAGTTATCTTGCTCATGCCTCATAAAGGGTCTGAGTTAAACGTCTCACATTTGCTGGAATGAAACTGGCCCTGAAGGCCTGATGCGGAGTCAGGGGAAGGTCTTATATCAAGTGAGTGGGATCATACTTATGTTTATTTCAGGGTGATAGGTCCTGTGTTGACAGAGCACTAAGTAAGCAATGCCAGACTCAGCCTGGTGTCTCCTGCAGAGCTGTGCGAGCTGGCTCTGTTCATATTGCAGTTTGATGTAGTAGCTGAAGGGAGACAAAATAACAGGAATTGCAATAATCAAGTTGCTGGGGGGTGGGGCGAAATCAATGTGCAAGTCAGAATTTCAGTCTTGAGAAACAAATGGCAGCAAAGTTGCGCAATATTCAGGAGCTGGAGAATGGGCTGGGGAGAGGGTGAGGGGAGAGAATAGAGGGTTTTCTTATAGCCTTCACATCGTGCATTTAATTCCCACGCAGGGTTACAGTCTAAATTCATCTTGAAGGCAAGGTTTTATCCAAAAGTTGTCTCTGTTGAAAGCAAATGAAAGCGGGCTATTAATTGTGAGGGTAGTGGGGTGACAAGGTATTATAATTTCAGGTTTGGATGCATTTAGTTGTGAGAAAACTTGATTATATTGGGTTTTCACTGTTGCATGGAGCTGAGGAAAACGGAGCCCAGCATAACAGCATCAAAGGAGATAAAAGTGAAATAAATCTACAGAGCAACAGAGAGCTGTTGAGAAATGCAGATTTTCAGTAATGGGCAACAGCGTAAATGCCAGCGTGGCCTATAGGTTATGAGTAAACCCAAACCCCAAGCAACTTTTTATGCAATAACCTGCTGAGCTGAAAATGGAGGGGAGGATAGCAGACAATAAGGACTTGTCTCTGGGGGGCAGCTAAGTTCTAAATCAATCTGATGGTGTTCTTGAAATACCAGTGAATGTTTCCAAGCATTATATTAAAATTTCATGATCAATAGTGCTGAAAGCTGCACTGCACACATGCTAAAATAAGTGCTGACAATTCACCAGTACATGAATTTAATAAAATGTTGTTCACTAGTGTTAGCTGCAATGCACAGTCCAGATTATCCTCTTGATTAGAAATTACCTGTCAAAACAGTCTTTTTTTGTTAGGCGAGGAGAGATCAAAGATAGTATTGCTTGTCCCCTTGTGTATTTAGTGCTAGAAATAGGTGGCCGCTTATTCAACCTTAGTTTAGCTGCTAAAGAACAGAGTCTGTTTCCTTTCTATAAACTGGTTATGGTCTGCATCAAAGGAATGCCTGCGGGCCCCAACTGAGATCAGGACTCCATTGCTCTCGTCGGCAGCAGCCTTTGCCCGAAAGACTTAAAGTGTAAATAGACAAGAGCCAGGGGAGTGGAAACAGGGGCAGGTATTTCAAAACCAGGTGGAACTTCCAAGGATACCTAGGTTAGCCTTTGTAAGGAAAACCTGATGAATTACCAGCTTATATTTTAGCACAAGCCTTATGTTATAAATGGGGCTTTATCTGTACAAGATGCTTTTAAAAATGGTACTTAAACATTCAGGGGCTTCCTTAAGCTTTACCTGGACAACTGTATTTTTATCTTTATTTAAAAAAATTCTGTTGGCGTGCCAGTTTGAATACTGAAAGAAGGTTTGAATATTTTGACAGGGTGCTGAATTGCCTAACTTTTGACTGCTAAATTGCTAAGGTCCTTCTATGATGCCATGGCTAGCAGTCTATCTGTTAGCTCAGTGGTTCACATCTTCTTTTTTTTTTTTCTTTCTGTTACTCCAGCATGTGAGATGTGTTCAAATCCCTCACCTCTCTGAGAGGTTTTAAAAACAACTGTTTCCCAGGTCTTGAAACTGTGGGGCTGTCTATAGGATGTTCTAGGATCTTCTTACTCTCTTTTGCTGAAACTTTTCCACTTCTTGTGAATAAGTAACTATTCCCTGGAAGGTGAGTAAGGGCTGTCTTCTAGAGTACCACCTAAGATGGGTGAAACTTGATTTCTCAGCTGTGCTCCATGGACTATTTACATTTCTTCAAATTTCAGGGTTCTTTGGGAAGAGGACTTGGAATGCAGCAAACCCTTTGCTATCCAGGAATGCAGGTATTTTAGTTGCTAATTGGGTGCATACTGTGCCATGTGAAATAGCACAACTTCAGAATAAAGCAGGAGAGCATTTCATCGTTGCCTCTTATGCCTTGCGGTGTACTATATTTTAATGCTAATGCGCTCTCCTGGGAGGTGGGCAACCTGGGCTTGCATCACTGTTTATTCTTACAAATTGTTATGCTTAATGAACAAAAAATGAGGGAACAGTTGGGGCATACCAGCACTGCTGTCTTGGAATGTAATGCTTTCATGTTCTCTGAGGCTTTTCATCTTTACTGGTGTGTAAGAGGATTTTTAGTAATTCAGCAGCAGAGCTGGCAATGTCTAGATGGTATCTCCTGGAGGATGTGGATATAGGCTTGGGGTTATTGGGGATTACATGATGTTGTTTGAGTAATGAAATGTAATATTACACATCTTGTACTAGGAAATTCTTTCATGAACTTCAAGTGTCTCTGATCATTAGAACCTTTAATGCACTTCCCCAATTAGTCTGCTAAAGCCCCTGCTTTGACTAGTTGTTCACCACTTCAGTGAATTGATTTCCCCTCCTCCCGCCCCTGCAATGGCAGGGGTTGCTCACCAAAACAGGTTTTTAATTTAATTTGTGCATCTTAGAATACTGTGCTGTTTCTTATGTGGCTGGATATCTGCCCAGGATTTGCCTGGAAGTATGAAACAAAGAAATCCAGATTTGCTGTACTTGTGAGAGATATGATAAACCAAAACAATATAACGTTGCAGAACTACACTAACTCACGGTAATGGCTGTGAAGCCTTCTGTGGGAGACTAGTTATTACAAATCAGCAAGCAAACAAATGCACAGTCAGAAATAAGTGTAGTACCTAGCTCACTTATTTTGATGATTGCTCTTTAAATAATTTATGACAACACTTGGTAGTGATCAACTAGTAAATATACCTTAGTATGTCTTGCAACAGAAAAGAAGAAATAGTGACACAACTTGCTTACAGAAGTCTGCTGCAAAATCTTTGTTTGAGAAACAGACTGGGTCTAGTGAGAATCGTTATGCTTGTGGAATATGCAGGATGTGGATGAGTAGCACTCAGTACACCCCAGAGCTCTTGACAAACCTGGAGAGGAAACTGGGGAAGGTAGGGTGTCCTGCACCACTGGGCATCCTGGTCCTGCCCTGTTACCGTCTCAGGGATTTGGCTTGGTTAATTCTGCTTGATGCTACTGCAAGCTCTATCAAGGCAACTGTTTGGATTCATGTTTAAAGTTTCTATGCCAAAACAAGCTGACTCCTGTTGCAGTCAGACGGTACCTCTTATAGAATAGACAGGGTACGAAGGATATTTCATGCAAGCAGTGTCTTCCCTCCTCCTCCACAAGTCACTAGTGCACCTAGTTGTCAGTTTGGGTTTCCGAAGGAACAGCCATTCCAATGATTCAAAAACATTTGTATCTATTTTTGATTAATGATCAAGAAAAGTGAAACTGAGAGCTTCTTCCAACATCGTTTGTAGGTAAATTTAGATTTTTATTTTAATATCTTCTGATCTCAAGTTTCCACTTCAAATGGAAAAAAAGACCTGGAGCTCCGCTTTGACATTTCTTTTGGGCTACAGGAGGGATCTACCCCTTGGGGGATTCCCTGCTGGGTCAAAGCACCTTAGCACAGCAGGGCAGAGAAAAGCACCATGGGGTTGATGCAGAGGAGTGACAACCACTGCAGGAGACAGGGTTACAAACTGGCATTCTCTTACTGCTTTCCTGCCCCCCTTCCCCCCTCAAACTTCTTTCTTTTTCGGTAAATGGCTTGTTCATTTGAAAAAGTGTTTTCAGTTGACCAGCACCTCTACTGAGTGATTTCCATGTAAATTGGGTTTGGACAGGTTTTCTTAACAATGGAATCTTTGAATAAAGAACTGGCTTCAAATTCTCTGGCTCAGTTTACAAGGGGACATTAGTGCCTAGAGGCATCTTTACTTAACTAAATTCGGAACCCTGTCTCCTACAATAATAGGAAGCGATTTCATACAAGCCCAGGTGCAAATTTGCCAGGTGGTGACATAAGAAGTGTTAGCTCTTTCTTCTCCCTGCTGGTCCAACTGGAAAGCTCCACAACTTCCCTGTTGTCTTTTAGGAACTTATTGTGATGTCCAGCATTTGCTAATTAACAGCTGGTCTAATGCACACTTGTTTCTGGGCCACCATTAATTTGGATTTAAGAGTCTTTCTCTCCCCTGGGTGCTTAACCTCTCTGATGGTAAGCTAAAGAAGCCATGCCATGTTTGGTTTTGTCTTTTTAGAAGGAATGTGCATCTTAACCCTTTCCCCCCCTTCTTTTTTGCCAGTAGGTCCACTTTGTGCCTTTTCTGTTAGTTAATTTATCTTAAACTGAAAACTGATTCTGAGCTGTAGCTGTTAGGTAGGATCTGGGTCTCAACCCAACTTCAATTCTCTGCTGCCTATATGTGGTTCACAAGATCCTCTGGGTATTGATCGTCCTGCCACAGTCCTTCTGTGGCACATAGCAACACCATTCTAGTCTTAAGTACAGCCCAGATTATTCGTCTGCAATAATCTGGGTAAGATAAAGTCATTTTTGTGTTAGCCAGTATGTTGGCTGTCACTAGAGAGTCAACATTTGCTCAAGGTTACTGTGCATTGGAAACCGAGACTTTCACTTCTTTTTTTTTTTTCCTCCTAGTATACTAGGAACAGGGAAATATCCATGGTAACTGTATGTTATGTCATGGCAAATGTTGAATTTGTATGTGTGAAACAGTGACAGCTGCATGGTACCATTTGTAAGCATTTTTAGCATGTGTGGGTTGGGTAAGATAAGAAGGGTTACCTCATACATTACCGGCTTTAAAAACTTCAGAGATTCGGTATCCTGTGTTTGTACTTCTTTTTGTGCTTTGCTTTAATCTATAGCAGTGAGATGCTGGGAAATATACCTTGCCAGCAAACTCTCCAAGCTTGTGAATCCTTGGTGAGTGTAATTAATGTCCTTTGAGACAGTTCCAAGTCAGGAAAAAGAGGAGTGTAAATTTACTTTCTGTTTTACTCTTTACTATTTCTGGGCTCAAAAGCTCTATGTCCTATGGGTTTTACTCGGAAACAAATGTCACTTTCCAAAAACAAAACCCTAGAATTATTGACAGCTTCCAGGTTTCTGAACAGGACTGTGGCAAGTTCTCAAGCATTCTCCTGTGAGCTTGAATGACTGTTAACAAACCTTTAGGACATTAATGGCTTATTTGAGAACTTGGACAGTGGTGAAGAAGACATTAACTGAGGAACAGCCAAACTTAGTCAGAGCAAAGGTCTGTCTAAAGCAGCAGCCCATTTGCTGTGTGGTGGAGAGTATAAAGGCAGAGTGTTGTGATAACTTGTAAGAGATTTTTATGCCCTGAAATCAACTGCTAACGGTCGCAAAATGAAAGCTGCTGATCAGCCAGCACACCCTTCTGACTGCATGGACACCTATTCCTTTGGCTGCCTGGCCCAAACCAGCATTTCAGCTCAAGTGATGCATCTCCTGCAAAGAAACAATTACAGCCAAATTCAGGTGTCAGCGGGCTGTGTCCTAACAGGGCTATAATCTAATTTTCAGATCAAAAATCTCATGCTCTGCTGATTAAAGCCATACAGGTTACCCAGAGTGACTTCTGGAAACCGCGGTGCATGAATGCAAAGCTGGGCTCTGAAGCAGGAGCCCTGGCTTAAGGGTGCTCGGTACCCTGACAGATTTCTCAATTCATGGCATAAGGGCACCACATTCTCTTTACAGCTGACACCTCCACAGTGTGGTTCAGCCTCCTAAACTGTGAGAGGGTTTGCCTTGCTTTCCCCAGTGGTGTTAGATGGTCCTAGGGTGACTTGGTTCTCACCTTGGACACTTAAGCAGGTATGTTGTTAGATGGGCTGTACTGGAGACTTCATAGCAGCGGCTGGGTGGGAGCTGAGCTTGTCTACAGATTCTGTGTTCTGGAGTCCCTAGCAGTTCTCTGGTAGATAAAGCGCTGTGTTTGAGAAGGGTGGTTCAGCTCTTGCTCCGTGTGGCATGGTTCTTTGTGTGTTTCCCCTCTCCAGTAGACTTCTTCCAGACAGCACAGAATAATTCAAGATCTGAATGTTTTGAAGGGCAACCCTGCAATTTCTGCTGTTTAAGTCTGAAAGGAGAAAATAGCACTTTCTGTGTGAGGACGTAACAATAGGATGTATTAAAATGATGCACTGTGACAATCCATTGGCTCTTCAACTTTAGATCTTTTTTTTTTTTTTAAGTGATGATAGAGACCCAGTCCTATCACTGAAGTTATATTAAAGGACTGTGTCATTTATAGCCTCCTGCCTGCAAAGACTTGATAGCCAAAACTTGCTACATACCTTGCAAACTAAACACAAGTCTTCTGTGAAAATACAAATTTGTGAATTTTCAATCTTTGGTCCTGGTGTGTGTTTTCTCTGCAACGTGCATGTGGGAAACGCAATGCCAGTTGATGCTTCCACTAAATACTTTTTTCTTTTTTTTTCTCCCTGGTGGTTCAAATACTTATAGCAATACTAATTGTTGGACTTTTGCTGCTCTCGGTTGTAACTGAAGGCACAAAAGGATTTGGGGTATGAGGGAATGTTATATGATCTTCTATGGCAGGGTAATACTGATTAATGCGGTACAATGTTAGAAGCCCGGTATCTGGCTCTTCTGATGTTTTCAAGGACATTGCATATATCCTCTTTAATATTCAGAGCGGCTGTTTTCATTCGTTTTATTTGACTGTGGGTTCTGCAAATTTGGCTAGGACCAGAAATCCTCCAAGTTCAATAATAACTACACACATTTCATTATCCATGTTCACACTTTTTCCCAGCCCAGCATTTAAAACCTAGACAAGCAATGAATTTAATTATATTATAAAATGCCGGAATTATTTCCACATGTGATATTGAGTCTCTAGGGCTACTAGCTTTTTGTTTCCTTAAATATAAACTGCATATTTAGGTCGTAATTTCAGACACAATGTTACTTGCTCCTTAGAGCAGATTTCAAGGAAGACTCAGTTTCTTTGTTCAGAAGTGTATGCTACTGTCAGTTTGGTAAATGATGACTCAAACCATGTGGGTTTAGAATTGCTATTTCTCTGTTTCCAGTGATGTTTGTGAATTTACTTCTTGGTATGAATGTAATGTAATGTGTTTACTTGCTTGGCTGAACTCTGCATTCATGTTTTAGCCTTCAAAGAACAACAGTCTGTCCAGAGACCTGCAGAAATGGGTACCTGTTTATGTTTTGGTTAGAGGGAAATGGGGAGACAAAACATGCACAGAAGTGCTTGGCTTGCTGAAATGGGACAGGTACTGCAAAACAAAACCCTCTAGACTGTATTACTGCCGCTGAGAACTGCAAGGGAAGATCTGGGTGTCAAATGAATGGATTTTCAGGATTCTTTGTGGAAGTACTTATATGTGAGGAGACTGTTCTTCGGAAAGTCACAGCCACAGATGAGTTGCTCCAGGTAGGTAATGGTCTATAGCACGACAGATTTCTGTCCCTGCCATTTCCCAACATCCAGTATGTGACTTACCTGTGTGCACTCATTTTTGCATGCACAAAACATAGCAACAGGCAAGGCTACTGATTGCCCATTAACTTCTATGCGATTGCTTCTGAGAACAGTGGATGTGGCATTTGATGCTTTTCTACAGTAAGAATCTTCTTTTGCCTGTGATCCACTCTTACTCAAGATGCTGTAAGAGCTGTGACTTTCAAAACAGCCAAATAAGTTAGAATTTGATGTATTTCTTGTTGATTTCTGTGAGGTTTAGAGATGTGTTCTGATAATAACAGATGCAGTTAGGCACGTGATATGTGTGTCCAAGCCCATATCCTTGCAGTCTTCAGTGGGAGCTGGTATAGCATTTCCAAAGTTTGTGCGCCTACTATGGGCAGGAATGATTTGAAGCATAGCTGCCTGTCAGCTGAGCTACAGCTTTCGGCTCTGGCAGCGCTCTTGGGCTGCTTCAATTGCAGTGTAAAACATCTTGAATCAACCTGTTGGTTGAGCTCAACTTGCCTGTAATGATGGCCAGGTTATTTGCCTCCGTTGGTTATTAAGACCTTGCTATGAGACCAGATGAGTGAGTACAGGTGATCTCTGCCTTGTGGGTGTGTTTTTTGTTGTTGTTTTTGTAATTACAAGTGATATTCTTTTAGGCTTGCAGTTGTTTGCAGTTTTCTCTTGGTGCTGATTACACTAAAGGTAAGTGCATGGCTTTCTCAGATCTGGTCTCCTCCTTTCTGGAAAATTTCTGCAAGCTGTTAATCCAAATATTAAATGAGGCCCTAAGGGAATCTTGATGCTATCTGAGATCTGTTTGTAGCATTTGTATGTCTAACAGGGCTAACTAAAGCTAGAAGACTGTCGTACGGGGAAGACAACAAGATGAAGACTTCAAGATGATTTTTGTCAGCAATTCTGCTGGTGATCATCTGTTTTGCAAAAGGCAGTTCTGTTCTGCCCCTAAGGAATGTTTTGACCAGTTCAACTCTGATCTCTTTTGCTCACCTGCAATCCCTCCAGAGAAGTATGTAGGAACCTGTGGAGAACCTGGGCTGTAAAATGCCCAAGCCATGCTTTTTCAAGAGGTCCGGGATTGCCTTCAGGGCATCTGCAAAGGAACAAGTAGCAGGCTAAAGAGTAAAAATACCGAGAGGAGGGGAGAACGGCTGGCTGCTGTGTAACCATGTGTCATCCTGGGGAATAAAAGCACTACTTTGAACTGCAATAATAAGAAGAATGAGTGCAAGCTTCTTGAATCTCTGATGGTTAAGTAAATTACGTGCGTGTGTGTGAAGATGGGTTATTTAGAATTATATAGTGAATTTAATTTGAACTGATCTTCAAAGGGATATCAACAAACTGTTTCATTTGTCAGGGGAAATCACCTTTTATTGTTTTTAAATGAGAATGGTAATTAGAAGGAGGTTTGGGTGAAAATTGTTTCTTAGGCCAGCTTGTTACTTCACTATTCATATGTTACCAAAGGGAAATAGCCATGTTCTGGTCTAATCTGAACTCATCAAAAAGTGCTTGAAAATGCATAGAACTTGAAAAAGTGTCAGCTTTCCCCCTTGCTCTGTTCCCCATCCCTTCCCTCCAAAGTCTGCATGATCTAGTCTTAAGTCAGGACGGCTGTTTTCATTAAAAGCATTGTTTGCCCATGAAGTAGAAGGGCAAAACTGAGAACTGTTTTCTGAACTGGCTAAGAAAATTATTTTTGTATCAGTTCAAGGTGTAGATACTATCTCTAAAGTAGAATTCAGATTCAGAATAATGAAATGGCAAGGCCATTATTCCTTTAAATGCACGTTGTTAACTAGCAGTGTGGAAGGGTAGGGGCTAGGGTTTAACCTATGGCTCTTAGAAGAATCTGAGTTTGCTAAATATTTAGCACTTATGTTCTGAAAGCAGCTGGATGCTTAAAGGTGGGAGTATCTCATGTCCTTGCTTCTTTAAGGTCTTGGTCTTCCTTTTTATGCATGCATAGGGAGTATTAACTTTCCTCTTGGCAACCATTGTAAGAAAAGCTGCAAATTAGTAAATGCCATTTTAGGTGTACATATAATAACTGTTTTGAGATGATCTAAGGTTCTCTCTCTCTGTAGGACTTTGTGGGATAATGAACCAATGCCATGGGCTTTATTTGATATTCCTGTTCTCAAACATCCCACGTCTGTTTCCACAGCAGCATACATATGTTTATCTTCAGAAGAATATGGGGTGTGTGTTGTTTGTTTTATATATATGGATATTCATGGGAGAGGAGAGGGACGTAAAGGGGAAGAAATATCATGGACAGCTTAGTCGATGGCTGTGTTGCAAAATAGCTTTATTGTTCGTGCAGTGTTCCTCAGTCCTGCCAGCAGTGACGCTGTCCGAATGTCCAGAGTTAAGGTGTTTGGGTAGGTGGTGGGAAGGTGGTCCTTGGTCCTCTGCCAGAATACAGTTTTGAAACATTATTGCTATTCTTAAAGTGTGCATACTCAGTGCAATATATTCATTCTTGGTTTACTCCTCATTCTTTCAGCCAATTAAAGCAATTTATTAGGGCATGAATATGCAACAAAGAAAACTCTTAACAGATTTTTCCTCCAACCTGGTTATGAATCTAGGCTGCATTTTTTTTTTTTCCCCATATGCCATTCCAACTGCTGATACATGCTTCTTGGCATTATAATCTTTCACCTTGTTTCTTGAACGGCTTTGAATAAAACTATGTGTGTTTCTAGTACTGGTTATTTTTTTCAGTTACAAAATAACAATAATAATACATAATAATCGAAAATAATAATAAAACAGGAAAGAAATCTCCCAAAACATAGCTTCCTCTCAACAGGATTCTTCTATCTATTGAGTGAGAGTTGTCAGGAAGCTTGATACAGATTGCTTCTAAACCTGTGGTATTGTATTAGTTGTGCCATCAAGATATTTAATCTTTAATGGCGCTTTTTTTGTCTTGCATCACAATTTCCAGTCTCTTAAAATCCTGAAAAGCACACATATATCTGTAGTAAATAAACAGATCTGCTTTGTCGAGACATCTTAATTCAGGTAAAAGTTTAGAATCATTTATATTCTGCTTTCATAGCTGTTGTAAATTGCTGGAGGAGTCTGGATATAAGACAGTTTTTATTGTAAGGTCGTGGATTGTAGGTGTTGCATCTTTATAACATCACCTTGTCAGCATGCACCTGATCCGGGGAGGACTGGGAATATTGTTTACAGCTGTTGGGCTAGCTTATGAATGGGCATAGCCTAAGTCTGTGAAGTGGTGCCATTTTACACTTGTCTGTCCAGAGTGGGTGCCCTGGATGCCGAGCACCTTTCAGGAAGTAGCGTGCGCTGTTGTGGGTCAGGTCCAGAGCCAGCAAGTGATAGAAGACAATTTAATAACGATGCTGTCCACACAGATTGGCCAGCTGGACGCTTTCAAAGCAGGTGGCAGTGTCTTTGTACTTGAGAGAAAAAATAAAATGTGAGAAGTTTAAATTGGATGCATCATGCCCTACTAAAAAGCTATGCAAATTAGAACCCTCTCATTAAACACAAGCTAGAAGAAGCAGCCTCCCCATGTATTTGATCAGTTTGTGTGGTTTTGATTGAAATATTTCATTTTGTGCTGAGAATTTACTGTTTTATAAATTATGTTTAGTTAACTTGAGTGTAAAGTGAGCTGTCTATCTCTGGTCCCTGGACAGCGCTGAAATTATACTAGTTACAATTTTACAAATCTGACAAATCCCTGGTAATTCTTACCTTGCTTGAAATCTAATTAATAGTAGTATAGCATTACAGTCTTACCTCCCTTGTGAAATGTAATAGTCACTTGGTGACTTTCAGACACTAGCTGCCTAGTAGGCATACGTGTCTGCACTTGTGTACTGTGGCAGACTTAGGAACATGCAAATCCCAAACACTTAGCAATATGCTGCTTCATGTGACATGGAGCACTTTACTAGTAGTTTCTATTGCACAAAGAGGCACCTGAAAGACTTTTTTCCTGATTTTTGGGCAGAAGTGCTCCTCTAGATGTAAAATTTTTTGTTTCTTTGCTTTAGCTTTCTCTATACAGCGTGCCTATAAACTGGAGAGAGCTGATTTATTCCCCCCCCTTTATTTTCAGATCCTTATGAAATATATACTGTCTGATATGTTTGCAGGATTATGCTTTGCTCTGTTGTCTTAGGTTCCACAGACGGAATAAGGAATGGCTTTCCTTTAGTATAGCATCTAGCATTGCTCAGCTCAGGCTAAATGTTTTCCTCCTGAATCTAGCTCTGTTGATTTTGTTCAGAAACACAGTATGTGTGATCCAAATGGAATCATGATCCACCTGGAAAAGATAACAAAAAAGCAAAAAGGAAAACAAGATTTTCTTCTCCTGAGTCTACCTCTTTCACTGGCTGCTACCTGTTCACAACTTGGTTAATGACCCAGTTATAGCTGACTGCTCGGAGTAAGCCCATGACTCCATGGACCTGATTCAGACTCGATGCATCCTCTGGAGTCCTTTCATTCGAGTACGTGGCAGATGACATGGGAATGCATCACAGTCCTGCACAATGGGGTCAAAACCACCCAGGAGCTCCTCCAGCAACCACATCATCCCTTACTTCTGACGCAATAAATGTAATCAGTAAGAAAGTATGATCTCTCATGCATCTGTTGTCTGTTTCTCAGTTGATCAGTTGTGCTGCCCAGGTGCTGAATGTGCATTCAAGTGCTAATCACCGCTGCCAAAGTGTGTTTTGTTCACCAGGCCAACTAACATTGCACATGATATATGGAAGGCTACTTGGTCTAGCATGTCCTTTGTGTGCTAGCCTTTTTTGAGGTGATAGGAGTTGGTCTGGTGATGGGCACCCTCTGGTTATTTTGTTAACAGGGATGCGAAGCTGTGTGCTGTAACATTGGTAACTGAAGGAAACGCTTTCATAAGTTGCAGATAAACAAGCTTTAAATTAGATGGAATATCATATAGCATAATTACTTGTTGACAGTACTTTCCACTGAGCGATTGCATCAGCCCCATTGACAGTTCAGCCCATTTCAAATGTGTGTAGTGCCGCTGGACTTGTCTCTCCTAGATCAGTGTTGGGATACAGAAGCAGTAGCATCTTCAGAAAAATCTTAGCATGCTAGTTTCATTTTTAGTCCTGATGAATGCAAGCCTGAAGTGGAAAAAGTGGGAAGGAAGGAGATGGACAGTAAAAAGCAAAACTTTTGAAAATTCCAAGAAGACTTTTAAAAGATAGAAAAACAAAGAAAGCTTGAGGTAGCCTTCAGGCAAACTGAACTTCTCTCTAACACACATCTAGTCTGGAATTTCATCTTACCTCTGATTGAGGAAAGAAAGACCAATTATCCCAGGAAAACATGGATTGCATTACATATGCATTCACTGCCAAAGGGGGAGAATGTCGATTACTTAACACAAAAGTGCTGAAGCCATTAGTACAGCCTTTTAGAGTTGAAATAAACATGTGTATTATATGCCTGTAAGTCCCAGTGGACAGCACAACTGGTGTCATATTCCACAGTGGATCCATTAGCAACATAATGTCATCTAACCACAGGCCATGCTAATGGTTTAAATTAGAATGTGTGGGGATTTTTTAATTTAAAAAAGACACTGCTACCTGATTAAAATAAACCTCTTCAGCATAAAGCTGCTTCTCTTATGTGAAACCTCTTGTCATGTGCCACTTAAAGCAGTATCAATGAATGGGAAGGTGTGAAACTTTAAGCTTTTTGAGCGTGCAAGAGCTAACAAAGGGTTGAACAAAATCAAATCCATCCATGCGATGCTTGATAGCTCAGAAAAAAAGGAGTGGGATGCTTGAAAAGCAACTGCAATCCAGTTTGGGGCAGGTGACAAAGGGCATACAATGGTATGTTTGTGCAAGCCCGTTTTATAGCTGAAGATGATTGACTCCACCATACTACCACCAACAATGCCCCACTGGCAGCAGCAGTGCTAATTGCTCAGTGTAGAGAAAGGGGCAGTTGTCATGGGTCTAAAGCAGCAAAGAATGCGAGTATAGCAAAACTTTAAAAATCAAAACCATGACCTCAGCACAGACAACAGGAGAAGGAAGTGTGAACTTGGCAGCTGCTGCCCTTTCTTTCATGATTGCTTTAAATGCCTCTCCCAGAGGTATGGAGGATACTACCAGGGCTTCAACCCTTTCCAGAAAACACAGCACTCTCAAACTGTGCAGCTTCCCACGTAATTCATCTATCAAAGTATTTCATCAGAAGGCTGTGTTGCTGTTGGACACAATTCATGCTCTCCTCTGGATCTACAGGGGCTAACTGCTAACCCTGATACCGTATGGCTAACTAACAGTACTGCTAGCAATGCTTCCCTTAAAGTCTTGAAACTACGTATTACTGTTTCCATCAGATAATGCAGATGTTTTCGCTCCTTATCCTTTGTGTCACTTAAGGAGCTAAAAATTCATATGCCAAGTAAAAGAACCTGTTAAGCACAATAGATAAAGACCTGCTTACAAAACATGGCTGACGCGGTTTGGTTGGAGGAGAAGGGAGAAATGGAAATAACCTCTCTTCTGGTGAGTAAAGAAGCAGGATGGGGACCTTGTGCTCATAACATTTATCTGAAATAGCTCTTGCCTCTTCTAGTTCCACCACAGAGTTCACCCCTAAGGTATCGAACTGTGTGTGGGTCGGCTCAGTTCTGATACCTTACCAGCACTTGCTTTCACTGCAAAGATGTTTTGAACATAATTAGACAGACCGCTGGTCTAAATGCAGCAATGCTCTTACCTTGAACTGGTTGGCCCACTGGAGCTGCTCTCTAGCTGCTTAGAGGACCACAGCACAGCCCTTGCTTGCATCCCTGCTGCACCAAGAGACACAACTTTTTCTTTCTCAGTAGAGCACTGTTGAGTGGCAGTACCTGTCTTTTAAACCAGTTTGCATGTGTCAGCTACTAGACTTATGCTGTGCTCACACAAATCAAAAAGTGTAGCTACCGTATCCCTGAGAGAGGGAGGAAAACTGTAATCCAATTTGTTGTATGGAGATGATAGCAGAGGTTCAGAGAGAAAAAAGCGGGCGAAACATGGTGGGAAAAGTGATCCTCTTCAATCTATATTGGAAAAAAGATCAAGACAGCCTTCAGGGAAGTAAATTATGTTAGTATTTTTGCAGTGAAATAAGCTCTAGACAGTGAAATAAATCCTAGCTCCTTACTGTACAGTGTCCCTCTTTGAAAGAACTCTGTTTCATTTAGTTCCACTGAAAAGAATTTTAATTTCATTTGTATATTCTATATATATGTATATTTTAGTAGCGCCATTCAAGGGAATGTTTTAATTTCCTAGCTCTGTGCAGTTAGACCTCCCATGCATTAGTGTTTAGGTATGCCCCTTGGCGAAAGCCAAGTATACCCTAAGAATCTGATCTGATGCCTGTAGCTGAAATACTGGCCTCTGACTGTAATAGAAAAAGCGATACATGTGTCTTTTAAACACTTTTTTAGAGTCAAAAAAACCTCTCTGAAGTTGTTTGTCTTTTCCCCAACAGAGCGAAAGGAAGCTGAAATGTTCACTTAGCTCTCTTCAGTGTGTGGGGCAGATATTTTCTATGAGAACTGGTGACAAGGGCATTTTGAAAACTGCCTATAGTTGACACCTAGTGCTGTGCAATTTCTTTTGGACAGGCTAAGAAGGTTAAATTGCAGCCTTAACTAGAGTTTTGGTACTCTACTGTGACTCTTAGCTCTGGAGCTAGCTCTGATCCCTGCTGTAACTAACCGCTGTTTCGGAGTCCACTCACAGAACAGCAGTTGACTTCGTGAGCCCTGTTCTGAGCTCAGGCAGGGTAGCGTAGCTCTGCCTCTGGTCTATGGATCTGCCTTGTGAAGTGCTCTTCTGCGTGCTGCTCATTTAGCATTAGCTTAGTGGGCGAAGAAAAAACAAGACCACCCCGCCACCCCCTGCCCCAATCTTTAGCAGGATATGCAAAGCTTTTTAAAGAGTACACTGTTGTCACCAACCTCGGTTTCTGCGCTGGTAGATGCCATCTCTAATCATATTCCTATGCTTATTGTGGTGGCTGAACTGCAGAGGCTGGCTTTTGCTGCTGAGATACTGCAGCTGCCTCCCTGGCCTGCTCACTCACTAGGGAGCACTTACCTTTTGTTCTAAGAAATGTTGGGTAAAATCAAGCAGGCGATAACAGCAAATGAGTTATTCACTAGCACTTCTGATCCCCTAAAGAAGGCAGTTCCAGTTTGCTTTGAGCTTTGGCATATCACACCCTGCTGGCATTGAGCTCCTCCTAAGGGGAGAGGTCTGGGGCTACACTGGTTAGACTGGGGTGCCCAAAGTCAAGGCAACAGTGGCTGGACAGAGTCTCTCAGTGCAGAATGCTAAGAGAGTGACTTTTTGAGTTGGACGGGGAAGGACTGTGTCCTTTTTGTCATTTCGGAATAGCAGTTTTTGAAAGTTCTTGCTGAGCCCACTTTAACTAGCTTATAGTGAATGCTCCTAATGTTGCTTTCCCGATCCCTGAAAGCTTCTGTTAAAATGACAGAAAGCCTTTTCCATGTGACTTAGGCCAATTTCTTTCTTGCTGAGCCAGCCTGCAACATTGGGAACCTTGAGTTTTGTTTTTTAAAATGCTGGGAAATGCGAACATGGATAAGCCCTGCTAGCATTCTCCGTGAGAGAAATTGTTGAACTAGCCGAATACAAGTCTGGTTTCTCATTTGCTGTCACTGCTGTAGGATTTATCACGTGACAGCTAGCAGTCTCATGTAGTAGACTCTGTTCTATAATATTACCTGCCATATAAACTTCCTGCTTTAGGACCTTACGATCTGTTTGACATTTTCAAAATTGCTGAAGGGAGCTCTGTGGGAATTAGACCCCAAATTCTTGAAATGCCTCAGAAAATAAATAAGGCTGCTGCACATTTGGAGGTATACTCAATATATAAGGAGTAGGTTCTGAGTCTGACTTTTCCCTGAGTCTAACTTCCCATCTTTGAGTGAAGGTTTTTCAAAACTTGATTGCACCTGTTCCTAAACAGAATTGATTGCTATTAGTAAAGCAGCTAAACCCCTTTGCTCCTTCTGACCTGAGTATCAGCATTCACTAAGCTTGGAGCTTTTAGCAGAGCTGGGAAATTAGTCTTATGGTTCACGTTTGTATGAGTGAGAATACTTAAGAAATACACAGTCCTGTTTGTTCCTTAATGCAAGACAAGGTGAACAGCACTGTATTTCCTCTTCTGCAATAGAGAAATTTGACTTCAGTTGGGATAAGAAGATAAAACTTTAAAAATGTGTTCAAGGAATGGGAATGCAAAATAAAAATTGGCAGCATGGCATAGTTTACTCATCATATTTTTCAATATCAGACATTAATATGTAGTGTAACAGAGGTGAAAATAAAACACTCAAAATGAACATTTGGTGTTGAATGAAGTTGAGATAGCTCTGAATAGTCTTTCTGTAGCTGTCATGTTTTAGCAGAACATTTGAATATTCCCTCAGGAGAGAAGCTGATCCAAAGGAAGGGTTTGGGATAGGCTGTAATAAAAGCAAATGGCAAATGGTTTTCTTTTGACAAACCCCAGTTTGCCATTTCTGCAACTTCTGGTCTTTACAAGGGATCATGTTCAAAATGCTGGCATAACTCTTTATCCAGCATGTACAGCTCCAGTGGAGATCTTTGGCACTAGATTAATTTAAGTTGGCTATCCACAGCTAGAGTTGTTCACACGTGAATCCAGTCCATAAGAGGCAAATCAAGCACAGTATTTTACTTGAAACACCAAAATCAGTCACTGAAGTAAACCCAGCAGGGCAGTAAAAGGATGCAGTTGAAAAGTGAAAAGTCAAAGGCCTGTGTTGCCTGTGCATGCAAAACTCTCTAAAAAACAGGAAAGGGCCTGCCCAGGCTCTGCTGGAGTTCAGTGGGAGTCTTTGTTCGAGGCACATGCCTTGGCCCAGAAAAACTCCCAGTTATGTTCAAGGTTTCTAAACATTCTGTTCTTGTCAATTTTTCTTCTTTGAGAAAAAGAGTCATCTTTGGTCAGAAAAATACCTTCTTGGGTACTTGAAGTAGCACATACTTGAGCGTTAGTTCCCCCTCTTTTGGTATTTGTGCTCTTCGTTGTGGCACATACAAGGCGTCTGACTTTGCATGTACACGTTAGCAGAAAGGAATCGCCGGGAGAACCAAGGCTTTCAGACTGCAGTGAGGACCTGGCACGGAGGAGGTTTGGGGAACAAAGCTATGTGCTTCGCTGTTTTCACTTGAGGCAGAAAGAAAATGAAAGCTTTTGGGAAGCTTCAGAATAGACTTTAATCTCTGCTTTCTGTCATAGTCTGAGCTGACTCAGAAGCCTTCAGAGACTACACTTTCTCATCTTTGATACCTCTGCTAAGCTTTTCAAGGCTGAGTTGCCTCAGCCACAACTGAGCACAATGAAACTGAGATCATCTTTATAATTTTTTGACCATTTATCTTGATGACTTGGCTTCAGTAAAGATCTATGGGACTTTCTCTTCCACAGTAGATTCCTTCTGTCATCTGACTTGGAGAATGTTCAGTGCCCACGCTGTAGCTTTCGGTAGAGTGACAATTTACCTCACAGTTTTAAATTACATGATAAATTGCTATGGTGACAGTTCTGTTGTGCAAAGCTGCCAGCAGGGATGGCTTAGACTTAAATTAAATTAATTGAAATAAACAAAACCAGTACATTGTCTAAGTCTCAAGCTTATGAGTGATGGAATAGTTTCCTTTCTTTAACCTAATTCTATTGAGAAAGGGTCCCACAAATTCCGCCTTCTCTTGTGGGGCCAGAGAGATTTATGACTCATTACAGGGCCCTTTATCGTGCTTGTGGTTTCTGTTTTGAGATGAGGTACATCTCAGAAGCACATCCAGTGAGCCTTGGATTGGTTATTGAAATTGTAAATGGTCAAAAATTAAAATGTGTACTTTAATTTCTAAGTTCAATTTGTCTACTTCTCAGTTTCTTTGTTCCTCCATTGAGGATTTCTCTATCAGAAATCTCTTCATGTAGACATTTAAGAGACTGCTTGTTTCCTTTTTTTTTTTTTTCTAGATCTCAGCTTATTTTTGTGGCCTTTTTTCTAAAATCTTTTGGATTAGGTACCCCTTGTGTCTCCCGTCTCCTTCAGTCAGGATACCTGTATTACACACAGTGTTTCAAGTAATTGTCTGGCCAATTTCTTGATCCTGTTTCATAGTCTCCAGCTTGAAGACCTGTGGGTCAGATCTGTCTTCAACCTTCCGTATGGGGAGCTTCTGTTTCCTTTTTTCTGCTACAGTCCTTAGTTGTTCATTCTGTGGCACTGTATTTCAGCATTTCACATTTTTCCTCTATCTTACAAGCACAGCTTTACATCCAAGATACTTCATCATGTATTTGATTTGTTGAAAAATGCTTACCACTCAGATTAATCATCTTATTCCAAGATCAAGTTTGCCTGTGTAACTGGCCCGTTGCCATTATTATTAATGATCCTTCCAGTTTTGGTATGAATCCTACTTGCAAGGATTTAATAATGATCTGAAGGAAAATGATACTGTGTTGTCAAATGTTTCTAACCTAAATTATTTTGTGCTTTACTGCTGACATAGTTACAGGCTTACTTACAGTGAGTTGCAAAGATATGTGTTTTTCTGTGTTGTTATATGAGGCTAAATCAAATGTCTTAGAGTTCTCACTGGCAGTAGGAAAATACTACCAATACGATTGTATCTTTTATCTCACTGACTCTTTTTCATACCAGTTTCTAATATGTTTAAGATCAATGTCAAGCTTATCAGACTACGAATTGCCAGGATATCGCCTGGATTTTTATAGGGAAGAATAAAGCATTTAAGGATGCATTACTAGTACCCATTGAATAAAGGCAAGTAGACTATCTGGACTACTGTTTTGCTCAAATGTTTTAATATCTGTCTTGCTCCTTATGAACCTGTTATTCTAATCTACCGCATCTAATGAAGGGATGCCACGAATAAATAAAAAGGATGGATGGGGACACACCCTCATCTTCTCCCCAGTCTGGTCTGAGCATAACAGAACAGTAAACAGGGACTGTATGATGAGCATGGTCTGCCACATGCATGTGACTTGCTTGCTTTATTTCAAAGGAAGACAGCATTAGGTGAAGAAAAGATAGCTGTAGCTGCCCTAATCTTTTGCTCTGTTTTACCTGTTCAGCACTCATGCCAGGTATGCTGTCACACATGTGGATGCATTTGTTACAGTGTTCTCCCAAATGCTGATAGAAAAATTAATTCTGATAAATTGGTACTGAGATCAGGTGGATTGAAGATTAGCTGGAAGACTATAAATGACAAAGAGTGATGTATTGTGTGATGAAGGGAGGAGAAAAAGTCATAGGGTGCTCAGGGGGTGAGGTGTTCCTCAGCTTTCATTAATGACCCACGAGAGGAAGTAAACAAAACATTACTTGGTTTCACAGATGCTGCTCTATTCCGAAGGAGTGAGAATGCCATTTTAAGTATAAAAACAATACAGAGGGGAATGAATGGGATTAGAAACAAGGAGAGAAAATGGAGTTAAAAATCTAATCTGTGTGTCTAGAGAAAAAGAAATAACAAAAAGCACAAATTTGTCTACTAATGTAGACTTTGTTGGAGGAAAAATTCATGCTATGACCATATGCACTGTCTGGCTTACATGTAGAAACATCTCTGCCTACATTGGGACAGGGGGTTCCAAATAATGTATAAAATGACCTGCCCCTATGGAAAGCAGTTCTTCCTAATGAGCAGGTCTGTTCTTTATGACAGGGAGTCACAACCCTTGCTTGTCTACACGGGACACGCTGTTTTTGATGCCAAGTGTGTAGCCAACCATTTCGGTGATATGAAAGCCGGCTTCCCAGGCTCAACTCCTGGCTCACCCAGCCACTGATGATTTCCTAGAGCTGTTGTGAGCAGAGCTTCATAGCAAAGAAACTTAGAGAACACAGCTGATGCCTTGTGTTTGCACTTAGTTTGCTTTTCCTTCTGTAAGATGTATTTGAGAACAGAAGGATGGGTGGCTTGCCTAGCCTAGTACCCAGTCTCTGAGTATGATCAGCATCTGCTGTTTGGGGTGCAAGTGTAAGGTGATGGGAAGTTTCATGGCTGGGCTGTGTGTAGCTGCAGAACCACCTCCTCTTGCTTTTGATCCTCACACCTCCTGGTTTGCCCTGATGTCCCCTAGTGTCTTTATTTGGAGGGAGACCGCGAACAAACTTTTGTCCCATACTTACCTTTGATTTCTTTCTCTAAACCTCTTATTGTATCCCTCCACTCCCCAACCTCTTTTCCAGGCTCAAGAGTCCTGCTCTAATTGATCACTCCTTGCATAGAAGCTGTTCTGTAACCTTTGATTACCTTTCTTGACTTTTTTTTTTTAATTAGCATACAAATACCTAGGAAAACTCCCAAAGGGAAAGAAATAGATATTTTCTCTTAATGTCATCCAATATATATTTACTATTTCCTACCAGTTCAACATCTGGTTTCTAAAATTTGCCTAGACAAAACAGTAGAGGAGAGATGGCTAATTTCCGTATCATGCAAGTTGGATGCCCAAATATTCATTTGGCCAGATGGTGCAAAGTATGGTAAGAACACTAAGAGACAAGGGCAGAGGCAGATCAAGCAGTTGGTTGGAAGTGGGATCCCCCTGTTTCTTGGTGCTCCCTCTTTGCAGCAGGCTATTGCTGCAGCCTTCAGCTGTTGGCCTCAGCCGATGCAGTTGGGTCGATTTTCCTTACAGATGGGGACTAGATTCCTTGTGTTTTGGTGTTGCAGAAGTGGTAGTTTACATTTATGCTATCTCTGTACTGGATTGTGTTTTCAAGGGCTATCAGAGCCTTGGTCTCCAGCAGTGCAACTCCAACATATATACTCTGTATGCTCATGTGCAAGCATGTGTGGCATGCTAACATATTGCTCCTACATTGCCCATTATTAAGTTTATGAAAAAGCATAAAATGCTTGAACTAAGACAACTTATTTTTGTTCTCTGTTTTGCCATATACTGCAAATATATTTGGCAAACCCTCTGATCAATGTTGACTGGTCTACTGTGTGCTGTCTTACTTGTGTTTGACTATCTTGTCCATTATGATTTGTTGAATATAATTTTGTTTTGTTACAGCTTAAATTTCAATGAAAATTCTTAACGTGTCTGCTCACTGAGAGTGAGATTTATTGAGAGTGATGGAAGAACACTCATGATATGCAGCATATTGAATGAAAATATACTCATAATAATTGCATTTGTTTTATAGCTGCATTGGTAAAAGATTGTGAAGAGTTTAAATTAAGGAAATAAACTGCTAAAAAGAGAAAAGGATACAGATTATGAAAGGATGGGGAAAATTTTCCTTTGCTTTGCCTTATTTCTCTCAAGACTGAATGTATTATCTCTAAGCTGTGCTTTGTTTATGAGGTTTCTTCTGGATCTCTGCCTTTTGTAAGGGAAACTGGTTCAGGTGTCTGTTGAACTCCCGAGATTTGGGTCTTCTAGAGAGAAGCATTCTGCATGCTCATGTTTCCGGTCCAACGCAGCTGCTACTGGGATGTGGGTAGAGGAAGGGGCATGGGAGAGAGGAATGTGTCTGCATAAACGTGACAGTGCTAGTGGGCACTGCTGATGACAAGGAGAGGCTGTACTACAATCCTCTCGTATCCTCTGCTTTCCCTCCCTTCCCCTCCCTGCACATTCCCTGCATGTTTGCTGTCTTAGGGTTATCCCTGAAGCAGACTGTCTCTTGCTATGCGTGGGTGAAACCTTGGGGTGGAGAGGTATGGGTGTCTGATAAGGTTAAATATTTAGGGAGAGAGCACAGAAGAGCTCTGGCATGGATTCTGTATGGCAGCATTAGGGCTTGGATTTTTCCGCAACCTAATTGAAATCTTGCTGGTACTCAAAAGCCATTGAATAATGCTAATTATCTTTTTCTATGCCTTGCTGAAGCATTTTGTGCAATTCTGGTCCTTTTTTCTTCCTCTATGGCCAGTGCGTGACTGACAACTGTAACCTGTAGAAGTTTAGCAATTTTTCAGTATAGAATTGTAAGTATGAAGAGTCCTGCACTTTTTTTATGTGATTCAAGATTTGTAAGAAGAGTACTAACTTAAAAAAAAAAAATACAACCCCAAACCCTTCCTCAACAATATTCTTGCCACCTTGCTTTAATCCCCTTGGTAGCCCTACCTGGGATAATCTAAATCTCACTGTAGCTCTGTCATCAAAGCATATAACTGGGAAAGGTTGAAGGGTAGAGCCCAGGTTTGTGAGATTTGTCAAACGGAACAGAAGCATGCAACACGGCCTTCCTCTCAGCCAACTTCAAAATCATTGTCTCTCTCTGTCCTTTTTGTGTGTAGCACCTGGCACCTTGCCCTATCCTGCAGCGGGGTCCCTCGCCCGCATGTTTGCAGTGCACCATTCAGTGAGGGCAACTACACTGTAAAAAATTCACATACTGAGAGAATTTGCATGTAGCCAAAACAGAGGCCGTTAGAAAGGTGAATATGGGCAAGCCACATTTTCTGTGTATTTCTGGAACTTAGAAACAGTTGCTTCAATTCTTCTTTTCTGTATTAACTAAAAGTAGAGGAAAAATCTGTCTTCCTACTCTGCACACAGAGTATTCTCTGGAGAGGTGTTGTGGGCCCGGTGAATGCCATGTTGGTTCTGCTTCTGGCTCGCTAATTTGTTGGATAACCTTAGGTGAGTGCATCTGGCCTTACACTTGCCTGTCTTGTCAACTCCTCCTTTGGGTCATGACTGTTCCTTGCTAAGTGTTTGCATGATTGTGACTGCAGTGTAGGTTGCAATAATAGCTGTATTTGTGGACCTGAATAAGCAGCTCTAAGAAATGTGAATTATTCACAGCAGATAATTGTTAATTCCCAACTTTGTGGTGCAAACTGAAGAGAGATGGGATTGTTTTGTTTTGTTTGTTTTGGCAGAGCTTCCTGTGATTGCAGCATCCCTTTCCTTCACGGTAGGATGCGATGGCAGAGGTTAAGACTGGGAGACAGACGCTCGGCAGCTTCTTATTCTAGGATTATCAAGCGTTCCTATACCTAAAAGCACCGTGGCTTTATTTCTTTCACTTATTAAGAGGATAATGTTGTCATTTGTGTTATCCAGAAACAGGATGACTGTGACTTTTCCCCCTTGACTTGAGCCAACAAGGCCTTGCTAAAATTCATTGTATCTACTAATCTGCTTAAGAACATGTAAGGTAAAACCTGCAGAGACTGTGCTAAGTCTATTAAAGTGAAAGAACAGAATACCTACAGCCTAAAGCTTATTAATTAAGCAAGTGGATTTTGGGCTAATGTACTGGAGAGAGGAATTGCTCTTTGTAAATGATAATAAGAGACTTCCCTGTTTAAAAACAAAAAGCAAGAAGAAACTAATGAAAAATATCTGTCAAATTATTCTGAAAGCCACTGGTTTACTTGTCAGTCAAAGGATCTTACTGCTCATGGCAACAGCCTTTACTGACACAAGATTAGAAGCTGCTTTTTCAACTGTCATCCAGGGCTGTACAAATAATTGATTTTTAGGTTCAGCTGCCAAACTAAACATAACAATAATAATAAAAAATGGCTTAGAATGGATCACATATAAGGCTTTCTTTTCCCCTCCTTATCTAAATGGAAAAACTGCACATTTTTTCATGAATAAAATATTACATATCAGCTATTTTCTTATTTTTTAATAAAAGTGAACAAAGCAAATGGCTAGATTCTCCATAGAGGTGTATTAATTAGTTTGCCCTTTTTAGTTAGTGCCTCAGAGATCAGTGCATCAATCTGGGATGAAGGAACTCTTCTGCAAGAGACTTCCACTGGATACCTCCTATCAGAATGGAGTCCAATTTAAATATTTCATATTGGATTTAAATATTTCATAATATCAATTGGCTATACATTTTTCCAGACAAAGCGCCAAATTTTAAAACCTGTGTGTGGCTGTGGGCTGCATTGTTCTCAACAGAGAACAGTTAAGATCCAACTGCAAGTTTGCAGATTCATGCTGCATCTCTCTAAGGAGAGGAAAGACTGATGTGAAAGCTGCCTATAAGATTTGAATCCTCAGTATCCCTTAAAATAACTAAGTACTTAAAGCTTATAACATAACAAAACACAAGGCAAAATGCACAACCACTTTCATCTCCTACGGGTGGGTGGGTAAGTCCAAATAGTGTCTTACGACAGCACAGTGAAATCAAAGGTAGCGTTTGTATTATGGTGGCTTTTGAAATCAGCAGGGAGTTTGGCACTTCTGTGCCACCCTCAGGTGGGTAGAATGAACCCTCCCATGGCCCTCTGGAGGTACCTCTCCACTGACAACAGAGGGTGCCTAGGTGGCTGACTTAAGCTGCAAGCCTGACTTAAATGGTTTAAAATCATTTGAGGTGATCCCACTTCCAAGTGCCTCGAACTCGGGGCATAAACAAAAAAGAGATGTTGAGGATTTTTTTCTTAAATGTTTCCATGATGTTTGTAAAGGGAAGGGACTGCTCAAGAAGGCTGGTGGAAAATGTGTCATTAAAATGACTTTTCATGAGAAAATGGAATTTCTGAAAACATTTCTAATATCTCCCAGTAACTTTTTTAAGTTTCAGTTTTCCACTAGCAAAATCAAATAATAACATTTGCACCAAGTAAAATAATTAAAATGATTATGTACTATTGTTAGTATTTTGGCTTTTTTTCCCCACATACTTAAAGGGTTTAGGGTGCCTCAAGGGTCATGCGCATTCTTTTTTCTGCAAAAGTCTGGGCTTCTTGCTGGACACAGCATAACCTTCAGTAGCACTGAGCTGTGTTTCAGGAAAACCACCTCTGCAGGTGTGTTGTATGAGCTATAGCTTTCCCTGAGACTCTGGTCTAGGAAAAGACTGTGATCTAGAGGCATCTGAGTTTGCCGCAAAATTCAGTTTAATATCAAAAAGGTTTTAATATTTTGCCAGCACCAAACTGAAATTTTGTTCACTTCTCCTGAGAAAAATGTCAATGCTTGTCCTAAATCTGGAATAAAACAAATTGATTCTTTTAGAACTCAGCTATATTATTCAGTTCTCAGCCCTTATGATTTCTGCTTTCTCTGTATCAGCTGTGAATGCAAGAGAGTCCTTAGATAAATTGCCTCCAATCTGACAGATTCATCTTCTAACAACTTTGCACTACAGCTCTTAGTGTTGATGTGCTGAAACCTATGTTAAACTTGGTCATTTAGTACTAAAAGGGCTTTGGTAGAAGAATCTGTTGAAATGTAGACCATCAGATTTTGTGCTGTTTGAAGAATTTATTTTCTTATCCTCTATCAAGACACCAGTCAACCTATGCCTCTGACATAAGCTGGAGCCAGTTGATACCTGTTTTCTGCATCACAGTAGCTTTCTATAAAATAATATTTATGGAGCTCAGCTCTCTCTACTTATCTCTCTTGTCAGTAGTACTCAAGGCAAAATCAAATCTACTTCTACATCTGCCACAAGCCTACAAAGATGCTATGCTGTAGGGGAATGGGAATTGCCATGGTATAAATCTGTCGGGGCATATTTCTGCTTTGTTACCAGAGTCCAGTGATTGACTACTGCTGTTGCCAAGAAGGTCATTTGAAAAGAGGATATCATCAGTTTAGAAATAACTTGGTCCTGGGGAAAGAGCTTTTCGGACCATCGTGGCAAACCTACCTTTCAGGTTGTAACGCTCTTCGAAGTAGTTGCGGGTGTTGCTTTTGTGCCGAAGCAGCCTACCCAGCTGCGGCCTGGCTGCGCTCCCGACCTCTGTGGCTGTGTCTGCCCTGGGAAGCAGCGTTCCCTGTGGCCACAGCTGTCCTGAGAGCCAGCCACCAGGAGGTGGTTCTGTTTCTGTGCCATCTAATATCCTCAAGGTGCAATGACTGGGAAATACCAAAACCACAGAAGATGAGGAGAAAGACAGGAAAGATAAGCACTAGGTATTAATCACTGGGATACTAGTAAAGGAGTACTTAAAAATGCTTTTGGATGCATGTTATATTCATTAGCTTGATTTTTTTCTCTGAGGTTTGCTTAGTCAGATCTGGAGGTTAGGATTTCCAAAACTTCTTAGGTGATTTCAGTGCATGCCTTGCAGTTTAAGGAAGAAAGTTCTTTTATCTTCCTACATATCTCAGCTGTGAAACTGCCTTCACAGGTAAAGAGTTTGCTTACCTTTGTCTAAAGAAGCCATTTGCGAAAATGCTGTCTGAGAGATGGGCTCTTTTCCCTTGCCACATGGCAGCGTTCGCACCTCAGCTGTTCTCTGTCTATACATATTCAGAGGAATTGCAAAAGCCTGGATTTTTTATTAATAGGAAAAGTCTGTTTTCACTGCCCTTGTATATTTTTTACAATTTTTATAGCTGCAGTTGGAATTTTTTTTCACACATATTCACAGGAATCCAGGGACAGGAGACTTTAGAAAAAAACCCAAGGCATTGTGAGAATCTCAGTCGAACTCGTAATAGCTGTTTGAAACATAAGCTTCTGAGTAGGTTTTTTTTGCCAAGGAGGCTTACTTCAGCATGGACTTACTCTAGAGGAAGGGAAAACATTTGTGTAATTCTTAAGTGTCTCTCCAAGTGATGGGAGGTTGCATAGGACACAGCTGCAACTTGCTGTGCGCATGTGCACCTGCTGTAAGCTCTGCCAATGTTTCCATTTGGTACAAAGTGTTTATAATTTCTTATGTGACAGGCGACAGCCTGTGACAGATCCTTTCCAAAGAAAGGTCACTTTCTACTGAGGCTCTGTCACATTTCATCTCCTTACAGAGAAACTTGCAGGAAGTTCCCCAGGTTTGCAACCCAAGTTGCATGCTTTTCTCCCCGCCTCCGACCTTTGCTGCTTTTTCTTCAGGATGATTTCTGCCTGTCACCTAACGTGAACTCACCTTGCTGCTGTTCAGCACTGAACAGAACAGCTTTGTCCTGAGGAAATAGTGAGCACAAAGGATAGATTCCCGGACTTTCCTTGGCTTCTGAAGAGTAGGCATGTATAAGACTTTTTCTTTATTTTCTATAGTGATTGGAGCAGTTAAATGTATTATTACCAGAGACGTAACTGATTACCTTCCCAGCAGTTGAAAACTGTTTCATAAAACCTTTCACAAAGCAGAGCTAGGGGTTAATATATCAAGTACCCTGAGATCCTGCTGTTGCGAACAGGAATCCTGTTCAGTCTAACAGTGGCCGATCAGGCTCTCATCTGTCTGCTCTGCGCATCTGACAGCGCAGAGCTCCAGGCAGTGTGGTATGGATGCGACGGGGGCAGCCTCTCCATGATGTGAAGCTTGGTGTGGCATGTGCAGAGCTAATGGGGGAGAAAAGACTGCTCTCCCTGCAGGACCCCTTTTCTCCTACTGAATCTGCCCTGTGCAGTTAACAGGTCTCCTGCAGCAATAAATAACTTGGTTTCCTGTAAAGTACTATGAAAACAGAGGCTTGGGAGAGCAGGATGCTTTTTCTTTGCTTCACAGTAAGTTTTATTGGAAATAAGGAGAAAGAGATGAAGAACCTGTAACATCTGTGTCAGGTAGAGGCATGGGCCTTAGACTGTGGGCATGGTGGCTCCCAGGTATGTGGCAGTGAACGCAGGGACATTGAGGCTGCTGTTCCCCCTAAACCCCAAGCAATGGCTAGGCTAACCCTTCACCCCAACCCTTGGGCAGCCCCTCCAGGAGGCCAGTGACCTAGAGACAAGGACCCAAGAAGGCTCAGTGTTGCCACCTTTTTGGGGCTCTCTATGGCCTTTCAGGCTCCCTGGTATCTTAGCAGGCAGGCTGCTGGAGACAAGTCAGGCCCTATGCAGACTCTGACGGTATTTCAGCTGTCCTAACCCAGGCAATTTCCATGTAATGTTCTGAATTTGATGAATTGCCCTCCCTTTATTGCATTGAATGCTCTCTGACCTGCTCTCCCTGGAAGTGTTGTGTAGTTCACAGAGAGAAATACAAATCCTAAGAGCAGTGCTGTAATGATGGCAGTGTTTGAGTGCAATGGTCACCTGTTCCTCTCTGGGTATAGGCAGAGGGCAAAGGTCCACTGAAATAAAATGTCTTTTCACCCTCAGCAGGTCTGACCTGGCCTTCTGTGCTGCACCTGTGACTTGCTGTTCTAGCAGGCTGCAAAGTAAGGTGGTGTCACACTAGCACCAGTTTTACAGTGGGTAAATGGAAGCCGTTGACAGCCTAATTTTTGATTTTTGTCTGCTCTCATTACAAGGCTCTGCAGCATGGGAAGTAGAGTCAGTAATTTTATCCGTGCAGCACTTGATATTTTGGACAATGGTGGTTCAAAAAAACTGAGCACAAAAAACAGTTCAGAGTTAGGGGACGTTCTTGAAAAAGTTATACTTGCAAAGTCTTCCATCATTACACAGCTAGTCTTGCATTCCAGTCCCTACTTAAACTTAAGGGAATTAAATATTCATTTTGAAACCTTTTGGATTTTGGCATCTGACTTTCTTAGGCTTCTTTTAAAGTGACTTTTGAGATTTCTGTGCCTCAGTTCTGGTGCCCAAGGGTAGATCTGCAAGTTAAGATTTTCCTGGATCTTCAGTCGGCAATATTGGGCAGTGGTAGTCACCCAGGCATTGCTGACTACGTCAAAGTTTAGTTTCTAATTCATCTGAGATGATGAAAAAGTATGTTCCCCAGAGCTGGGAAGGCTAATTCCACATCACTTAAAACAGCATGCCACACTTTGTGGTGAATAGGGTGGCTGAGAAGAGCTCCACCACATTCTTAATTTTAGTGGAGGACATGCTCCCAATTTTTTGGGGGAAGATTTCTTCCCCCACCCTTCCAGCAAAAGTAAGGAAGAATGAAAGGTCAGGAGAGGGTCGTTGCCATTGAATTTCGGTGCCAGGCAGACTATGAAAATCCACTCATCGTTTAAGTCTTGGTTGTATCTTTCTTTCAGAATGAGGACAGCATAGCCATAGCAACATAAATAGGTGGGTGTGCGTTGAACCGCACCATTCGCAGAGTGTCTTTAACTGAGGAAAGTTTTGTTGAAAATATATGTGCTTAATGCCTCTGACTATTATCTCTAATTGGACAGACATGAAAAGGGCCTGCTTTGTAAGCCCAGATAAGTCTATTGCACAGCTATTAGGAGAGTATTGAGACCTGGCTGAATCAAACTGTTATTGCCTCTTGTCTTTGTAAGCACAGCATGTTATTGAAACCCAGCAGAAAAATATGAAGGATTGTTGAATTGTTACTCCCGTAATCTGCTAAGTACCAAGGTCTAAGAAGACAGAACGGCTGTTTAGCAAACAACTGGATATGCCCTCACATTGTCATTAGTATTAAGTAATGGAAATTTAATATATTTAGATCATAATAATCTATCGGCTTAATATGAAGTGCTCAGCATGATTAAATAATCACAGTCCTACCTCTTTCACTTCATGTATCAACAAGCTCAACAAATGGAGACCTGCTGCACTGTACCAATGATCCTTATTGCAGGAGAGCAGCAACTTCCAGGCCGTCTCTTCTCGATCACCAGCATGGGGCGTGAAAATTGATTGAAAAACATTTTTCAGATGAAAAAAAAGTTTTAGAAGAAATTATTTTTTTCCTCAAAAAGTAATTTTGATACAATTTTGGCTCTTTTCCTTTTGGAAGCTCTGGATTAAAATTGAAGTCTTGTTTTATTTCATGTGACACCTGGTTCCCTGCACCCCAGACTACTGTGGTTTTAAATCTGGAACCAACATGTCAGCTGAAAAAAAATATATATTTTTTGAAGACCTCCAATGGAAGAGAGAAATTTTTTCTTGTAAAATTTTATCTGTGTTCAGTGGGGAAATAATTTTTCAAGCATGTCTCAATGACTTGCTTGCATTGTAAAGCAATGGCAAGGCTGGAATTAGAAATCATGTCTGCTGAACCTCAGCTCTGTGTTTTTAATGCAGTTACCGCTTCTCCCAAGACAAGTGCTTTTAAAATGATGGTACAGTCACTGAAACCTGAGACGTTATGAAAAAGGAAAAGAGTATTTTTGAAAAACCTTGATAGAACACTGGGGCAGATGGCAGTGTGAGGGAGATGAAAAGCAGTCCCTTGTGCAAAAAAAATACATTACATTCCAGTTAGCTTGGGTTATGGAGCACATTGCAAGAGCATGTGACTGGAAGTCCATGTTGTTGCAATTGCCTATTCTTAAAAAATTAAAAATCCATCCAATAACAACAAACTTGGTGTAAAACCTCCAAAAGGCCGTTATTAATGCGAAGATTCGGAGCTAGGAGCACTAAGTTCATTGGGCTGTTGTGACTAGCTGTTGTGATTGATGCTGCAGGGAATCGCTTTAATCTCAGGTCCCTCTGGTTTCCCAAGAGATGCTGCCTGGGGCTGTGATTCCACTGATTAAGCAGACTCAGGCTTGGAATAAGGAGCTGGTGTGAGACATTGCAGAGAAACGTGGGTGAGGCCAGAACTTTAGCTTCAGAATCTGCTTGTCACTATATGATTTCTGCAAGTGTAAAATCACCGAGAGACACCTCATGTTGGTAGAATAAGTTGAGTACTCATTTATTGCTTTTATCTGGGGAGCTGGAATGCAGATACCAGTCTAATTTGATCTCTTGGCCAATGTCAGCAGCAAAGAATTGCATTTAACTTACTTGGTAAAAAGAGAAAATTGTCCAAAAATCAGGACTGCCACATCCTGGACTTTTCAAACTTGACTAGACAGAATAAATTTGCATGAGTGTAATTAATTTTATCAGTCCTGGTCAAAGGCTGTATACCTGTACTTTCTGCTGCTGTGAAAGAGGGCAGGCACTGACCTAACTCACCTTAGCAAAGTATTTGGGGTTCCAGCTTCCAGTGGTGCAGCACAGGAAGGTGAGGTTTCCCTGCACATGGTTATAAGTCAGCAGCAAACATCAGGGCAAAGAAAAGTGTGGTCTGGAGAAAACCTCTGCTGCCTGTCTACTGGGTGCTGGTACTTTTCTTCTTGAGCATGGATAGGTTAGAAGTAGATTTCAGACCAACAGGAAGACACTGTAAGAGGATATACTTGGTTCTTTTCAACATTCAAAATGCCTTAGTTCCTCTTTGCAGTCTTGCTAGTTGTCTAATTTTCTCTGGTTTCCTTTCATGGAATCCATTCTGGAGAGAAAGCCGATCATTCTGCCCCAAAAGGTTTGTGTAAATGTGAAGTGTTGTAAAACATCCATGATACAAGGGAGCTGTTGATGTTAGCTATCATCCCATAATAAGTTAGCATTCTAGGACTGCTTGAACGCTGCTGACTTGGGTGATGTTGGTGCAGCAAGAATCTACCAATCTGGCTTTTGAGCTAATGGGATTCACTCATTGTTCGTTATGTTTGGGCTCCGCAGAAACCTAGTTTCTCAGTGGTCTGGCAGCTCAGTCAAGACCAGGTTTCTGAACAAAAAAGAATGACTTCCAACATTTGGAGAACACATAAGTGCTTCCTTCTAGCAGTGACCCTGCAGGAGATGAAAGCTTTATGTTTCCAGTGCCAATTCATTATTAGAAGGCCTTTATATCAAACTACAGCTACTTGAATGGATTTGCCTTTGATTTTTCACCATGTGTTGGGATCACAGCAGGAAACTTATTAGTAGTGACTTCATCAGAGAGGAGAGAAGGGTGAGAAAAGGTGATAGATTCATGAAATCAGTTTGAAAATGCACAGCTGGTATTTAGAGAGTGAATTTTCTTTACATGTTCCCTATTTTTAACAAGCTTCTTTTATAGAAGAAACTGTTTGCTCCTGCCTAGCCTCCCAGGGTTTGTCTTTAAAGAACCAGCCTCAAATAGCCAAACAGTGAAGCAATCAGCTGTTTTATTTGGTGAACCACTGACTTTTTTCCATATTGCTGTCCAGTGATGAATGACTTCAAAACAGGACAAGAGATCAAAGACTTGTGCTTGTTTGCAGGGCAAATGGGGTTTGGGCAGAGTGTCTCAGGCCTTTTCAAAACTCTGTCCTTATGCAGTGGTAGAGTGTTTAGCTGTGCGTCTTTCCCCCCCAAGTCTCAAGTGAGAGACAGAGCTGGACTGGTTCAGGACCTGTGAGGGAACCCTGCTCTTGCTCCCTTTGGAAAAGGGCTTTCTGCTATGTATAACAAAACCAGGTAACCCCCTTCCTCTGCGCCAGCTCATCTCTAGCCAGGATGTCTAGCAAGCTGGGGGGGTTCTTGAAGTTGAATCGTTGATCATGTCCTGTTGTGGCTGCCTCCTCCACGCTCCCACCATGGGGGTGTGACTCCTTCTCATTTGTGCAGTGCTTGTCTGTGTCATTTCAGCAGACTTTCTACACTGAAGCTGTGCAGTAAACAGGTCTTTGTAATGGCTGCCTTGGTTTGCCTGGAGAAAGTTAGCTCCTTTTTGGTTCCCTATAGCGCTTTTTTTTTTTTTTAATATATCATCCATGAAAAAAAAATCCCAGTCTGAAATTCACCTGTGGCAGCATATGTAGCTGCTCATGAAGTCACCTCTGAATTGGCAGATCTTTCTGAATTGGTTGCACTAGGAACTAGGGGGCATTGAAGGAAGGTGGCAGGTTGTAAGCACAAAATAATTGAGAGGACAAGATGAGAGGATGTTCAGTGAAGAACCCTCTTCACTGAACATGTAGCCAATCTGTGTAGGCTCTTGCTGCAGAATATTGTGGTTGCCATTTATTGCGGATTAAAGCTCTCACTGTTTCAGCAGGAGTCTGGACAGCTTTATTGAAAATAAATTGATTGAAGGACACTAAATATATAAAAACAACATCTTGTTCAAAGTCTTTGAGTCCACAAATGGTTTGAGGTTGGAAGAGGTCCAGGAGGAAGATACCATACTTGCTTGTTATTAATCTGTTCTTAGTGGATGCCCAGGGTCAAGTGGGGTTTAGGCTTCTGTCTAAGAGCCTCTTTTGGGATAGGTTTGCCCTTGGTCTGACTAAGTATGGCCATTCAAATGCTTTTTGCTGTTCTTTTCTTAAAGGAAAGATTCTGCTTATCAGGTTATTGAGGCCACTTTTTAGCAAATTCAACAACATATTCTTGCTATGTTTGTGAGAGAGCATGTGCAAAAGTGAGTCAAGTAATAAGATAATTTCTGACAAGGGAGAGTTGGAAAAATTTTAACTTTTTTTTCCTCCACCACACTTCAAAATATGGAAGGGGAAAAATACACATCATCTTTGACATATCATCTTGATCCAACATCATGTTCTTGTTTCTTGCATCCTGTACATTTATTTTTTCCTAATTTTAAATTGTAATAGTGATTCTTAATTTGTCAAAAAAGGGAGGAGAAAATCAGTTTCATTTCCCTACCCTTAAGCACAGTCTTATGTAGTGTTATACTTGCATCCCTTTCCTCCCCTTATTTTGTTCATCTTTCCTGGATACGGCATTTGAATGAATTTTGTGTACTCTGTTCAGAGAGACTTCTGGTTCTTGAGGCCTATGTAGTGAGCAGTGGAAAAATTTGCATTTTGTGCTTGGAATAGTTTAACAGGGAGATGCAAAAAAGGTGATTCAACATTAGTGATATTCATCTTTGTTGTATTGATCTTGCGTTTTAATGATAGAGGAAACCTGTTCACTTGATGCTGGTTCATTTCTAGCTAATCCTAATGGGAAAGGTTCTAGAGAAAGTTTATTTTTAAATACTTAATCTCTTTAGCAATTAGGTGGAAATAATGTAGCGTGTGCAGAGTTTGGGCTTTCAAATACTGTAAAAGGCTGTAATTTGCAATTTAAATAGTGCAGTTTGTGGTTACCCTGAGTCAGGGAAATGTGTTTTGTGAAGACTTCTTAATAAAAGTTGTAAGGTGATGCAAAATATCTTTTTGATTAAAGTGCTCTAAATGTTGTGTTTTGGTGACACGTTACTGCACTAACACCACTAATTGCAAAATTAGGTTGGAGGTGAATCTTGAAAAACATTAGAAGAGCTGAAATACTGTGCCAAAAAATATGCATCTCAGAAAAGGGAAAAAAATTTCATATATCTGAAGGTAGAGAAGCTGGTGGGCAGAAGCACAAAATAGGAGACCACCTGCCCGTAGGACCTTAGCTGTTCTGTTACCTCCGACTCAGCACAGAGAAGTATTGAGTATTGAGGTAGCAGGACTCTGAGGAGAACAAATTTCCGCCTCCCTCCCTATTTCTGTCTGCATTTGCAGGAGTTGAAAGGTCTCTCCAAATTGGGAGACTGGGATCTTTTTCCAAATTGGCTCTGCAGCCCCAGTGAAGGGAAGAGAAGGAGCAACACTTTGTGACTCCATCAACAGAGGAATAGCTGCTCTGCGGGCGCTTGGGTTTGTAATGCTGGGAGCTGCTCCCTGGCATAGCAGGATGAACACAGAGAACAACTGGGTTGTTTCTTTCAGCACAAAAATGATTTCTCAATTAAAAAAAACAATGCCAAGACTGTTGGGTATTCTGGCAACAAAAATAGTCTGTTTTTGTTAAACTGCTGAAAATGCAATGCACTTTCAGGTTTTGTCTAAAACCTTTGATGGCAGGAAATTATGCAGAAAGAAAAGCAGATATATTTTGCCTTTTTGTGGTTAATCAGGAGGCTGTTTTCCGCTGAAATGGAAGTTTGTCTTGTTTTACGATGGAAGGTGTTTCCACTCGAAAATGGTGGAGTGGGGAGACTCGCCCTTTGGAGGGAGAGCAAATCAAATTCAGGATGTTGGGAGCTGCAGGATGTAGTGCTGTGCAAGTACCTGAGTGTCTTGACATCAGCACTGGGTGGCAAGGCAGAAGATGAGCTTGGGAATGTAGACTCCCAAGGAGCGTGACAGCTGAGGATCTGTTCTGCTGAGACTCAGCAGCGAAGGGTCAGGTGCAACTGTGGTTTGGAGACATGGAAATAAGTTTGATACCTCACCTGTTTTTACAAGATAACCAAGGCACAAGTAATTTTACAACAGTGAATGTTACGATATATTAATCATAGCCTTAAATAAGTTGGGAGGCTGTGTTAAATAGAAGTTATGATATTTAATTTTGTTTAAATGAAGATGGTTTAATGCTGATTAGGAAGGCTAATGCAATTGTGGAGCTGTTTCCTGTGCAGCCACTTTCCCTGATCAGTTGGAAGTTTATGTAGTGAAGGCTGTGCAGCGTGTGAGGGGACAAGGCATCATCCCAGCACCGTGGGGTCTAGACTGGTGGGTGCATTTCTGGGTGCTCCTGCTGAAAGCGGTGGTGAGGTGGCTGTGCCTATGGCAGCCCTGGTGGAACAGGGAGCAAGATTAACATGACTCATCTCCGTTTGGCTCAACAAAATGGAGTGCAACTTCTTTGGGCAGGAAGGCAGAATAAATCATTTCAGTTGAGAAACTGTTTAATAAAAATGAAACAGCTTTTTCCTGAACTCTTTCATTCTGCAAAAAAAGTTAATGCTTTCTCATAAGCACTTCTATTTTCTCCTACACAGAAGAAAAGATTGAATTACTAGAATTTTCCATTCAATAGAAATGTTGATTTCTGCCTGCCCTCTCCCCCCCACCCCATGAGGCAGATGATTATTCTTGAAACTGGTAATAAAGGACCAGAAATGGAACAGTCAGTTACAGTAGAGAGTGAGACACTTGTGTCAATATTGCCATTTAAACATGGGTGGTATCTAAAAGAAATTTTTTTCAGAGGTCTCTTCCTGCAGTTCATGGTTAGCCACTGGTGCTGAAAGATATTTCTGCCTCTCATACCTTCTACTGAGATGTGTTTGCTGTGCTGGGCACGTCTGAAAACTCCATCTTTTCATATACATGGCTAAAGGAGAAATAAACTTTTTGAAATCCTGACTGGGGTCATAGGTGCTGAGTGCTTTTTGGAACACTGGACTAAAAAGGCTCAGGAAGCTTAATTTTGACTTGTGAAAGGATGCAACAGTGGAAGGAACAAATGGAGGTAAAGGATGAGGTAATAGTGAACTAGATGAGTCTTGCATAACTGACAGCAATTTCCTGAATTAATGTTTGCCTTGGTCAGCTGGCATGTTTTGTAGGCTTGGGAGCAGAGCTGAGGCTAGCGTAGATCTGGTAATGGCCATAGAGGTGGTTCTTAAGAGTCTTCCCTCTGCACATAAGCAAGCAAGAGAAATGAGACTAGATGAGAAGCTGATGGATGGGAACATTCTTCGAATTAAAGCAGTACTGAGGAAAAGGAAGAAAGGAAACTGTCCTCGATCTGAAGCAGGATGGTCATAGACCTGGGAACTTGACCAAGGGAAAGAATGATGCTTCTCCAAGTCAAGTGTGCAGACATCCGTATGCATGTAGAGGGGGCGGAGCACCCTCTCTGGTGCTGGGCTTGGTGGTGATGAATAATGTGATGGCTTTACAAATGAGATTTCTGTGTTTTCTGGTGGACTTATCAGCTCCTTTATTGTCACAGTCCATCTGCAATGTCTGGTCATCCTACTCATTAGAAGGCAGAGAGATGGGGAGAGAGACTGCAGTCAAGGTTTCATTATTGTCTGGAGTGATGTATTGACTTCTTTGCAGGGTATTTCAGTGTTTTTTTCTTCCCTAGTGGAAATGTGAAGCCTGAAATTTGTATGAATGCACAGTTCTTCTAGCTAAGCATTTGTGTAGGCAGTTTCTGAACAGATAAATCAGAGGCTTCTGTTGCTTGGAAATCTTAAAGGATAATATCTTAGAACCTGCAAGATAATAGCATTCTCCCTCTATAATTTCTTCAGCCCATTAGCTTGGTGAGTGATTTACACTTTGAGTAATTAAGAGGTGTCCAGCTCGTACAGGACACGGTGGCTAATGTGGTGTAGGCATCTCTATAATGTGGCTCCCTGGGGAGATCCCTAACTGGCTCTGGGCAAGGTGGGGGTCAAACCTGGAGAAGTTCAGGATTCATTTTGAGGTCCTAGGTTTTATTACTGGTATGCTTGTTTATAAAGGGTTAAAAATGTAATAACTGTTGTAAGTATCTTGCATAAATAAATCATGGGATGTGTAACAGTTCTTATTTCATTAGTGGCAATATTATAAATGCACCTTTCTGATGATTGTGTTTAAGCAGCTGACTTAGATTTTCTGATCAAATCATCACAGAATCATTCAGGGTGGGAGGGAGGTCATTTAGTCCAGCTGTCTGCTCCGAGCAGGGGCCACACTACATTCAGATCAGGTTGCTCAGGGCTTTGTCCAGTCCAAAGACAGATTTCGTGACTGCTCTGGGCATGCTGTTCCAGTGCTCAATTATCTCCCAAATGCAATTGGAAAATAGCAGAGAGAGGCAAAACGTATTTCTTGTTTACAAATTGTTTTTTTTTTTTAATCACCCTCCCTCTCTCCCTCCCTTTTTCCCATGTTTTTGTGACTTGAAAGAAGTCAGATCCACTTTTCTGTCTAATTTTAATTCACATTTTAAAAACCAAAGGACAGTGGAAAGTAAAAAAGAATACATAGGGAGGAAATTACTTTCATATTTTTTCTTTTAAATACTCTTCTTTTTGGGCAGAGGATAGAGCAGGACTGGAGGAGATCGCCGAATGTTTCTAACATAATCCTGTGGGATGGGAAGGAGGTGTGAGAGTAGAGTCTGTTTATGTTCTTTGTTTCTTTCAGCAGCAACAGCTGCTTTTGGAACTGAAGGATTGGGGCTCAGTCCCTAGTTCTACAGAAGCAGATATGGTTTACTTTCTGTCGTCAAACTCATGGCTAGTAGAAATTATAGCCCAGCCAGCATGCTGTTGGGGAGTGTGGCAAGTGTATCACAGGGGAACACTTGCGTTGCGGTGGAGCATTGCAATGCCAAAAATGGACTCCTTGATTCTAGGATAATTTCTCTGAATCAAGACGTTACTGCCTTAGACTGCCACCAGAAAGCTAGCTTGGCCTGTGCTCAGTTACACCCACCTTCCAAAAAATGGGTATTTTAAAAATTGCCGTGTATGAGAGATCTTTTATGCCACTGCTAGGCAAGTGAGCTGTCAGGAGGACAGGGCTATCCGGAGGAGTTTAGCCACGTTCTCAAAGCTGAGCCACTATAGACTATTCTAATAGAAATAAGGAAGTAATCAAAAACAGTTGCAGAGCCAGCTTCTTGTGCAGAGGGCGATGCAGCAGGGAGCAAATCAGTGTTTGCCAAGTGGGAAAAAGGACGCTGACTGGCAAGGAGAAATGTTATTTGCTAGTTTGAGGGACAAGCAAGTGGAACAAACCCAAATCACTGCCTATTTCAACCTGTGGGTCATCAGAAGGGGAGGATGTGGAAATTAAAGGTGAGGGTTTGTAGCTGGTGTTTTGCAGATGTCAGGTCTCTTTACTCTGAACTTCGTGATAACACCCACAGTTTTTTTCCAGCCAAGCTTGGAACAACGTTGCTGTTGCCCCTGCACTTTCCGCGAGATCTGTGTGCAGCCCGATGACGATGGGCAGATTGTTAACTTCAGTCATCAGCCCAATGGGATCAGGGAAGCGCGGCAGCAATAATCGAAAATGGATGCTCGGAGTAAGGAGGCTAACAAAGCAGTATGAGCAAATATTGGCAAGTATTAGCAAATATTTGTTAGTACCGCTGCTGTTATACAGTGCAACGTGAGCTCCAGCCATCGTTAGAGAAAGTTTAGAGCCCTGCTGGAACAAATCGTAAAGCAGGAATGGAAATTTGGGGACCCAGCTGTTGGGGAGCAGCTGGAACTTTCCAAAGAGCTGAATTACAGTGGGTGTCTGACATCTGTAGGTCCCATGGAAAATCCCATCCTAAGAGGTTGCTTTCTGCCTTGCATCAATTATGCTGGTACGGTGGGTGTGTTCTGCCTCAGCTCTAGCCACTGGGAACTTTGCCACATGCTTTCAGTGGGACCGTGCTTTTACTCTGCCAGTTAGATTTGCCATATTTGCTTTTTATTCTGCAAAAGTTGAACCAATTCATTTTCCAGATTTCTGGGTTAGCCTCTGTCCAGTTATGGTTTAATATGGAAAAGAAAAAAGTGCATTTAAACTACCTCACATTCTGGCATCTCTGCCAGTAAAATTATTTATGGCGGGACAGAGCAAATATCAACTTGAATCCAATTTTTGGCTGTCTACTTTATCATCAAAGGCTGAAAATTTCAGTTATTTGGCTGAAAAGGACCACCAAGATTCACAAACATTAAATATTGAATTAATGTACTGAATTGAGAGATATTCCTGGAACATACAGTCAGATGATCTCATGTATTTGGCACCCAGTATTGGATATCTCCTTTATGCATCATGAATAGTTAAAACAAAACAAAAAAACCTTGAGAACATAGGTTTGTCAGTAATGTTCTGAGGGAGGAGGAGGACTGATATTTCAGTTTTTTTAGTAGGAAAATCCAGAACTAAGGTTTTGATTTTTAACTTGGGATAGAAGAAGAGTGAGGTACTGTTGTCTGCTTCCCTCCGCCATCCCCTTTACAACTAGGCATGTAGAGGAAAAGAGAGAAGACCTGTTCAAGATTTTGAAAAGTTCCCTACTCCAGAGCAGGCTGATTTCACAACAGCTTTCAAAGTTTCAAAACATGTTTCCAAAATTTGTGCTTGTTTTGAAAACAGGTGCGTTTGAAAGTTTTCATGACGTCACGTAGTATCAATAGCTGGGCCTTCAGCTTTACTGTTTTTTCTAAATAAGAATGAAAAAGGAAGCCCAGGACCTAAAATGTCTGGTTTTGTCAAAGGGAAAGGTTTTTATGGAGGTATAGTGAATATGATATGATTTTCAAAACCAGTTTCTGAAAAAATATTTGCCTTAGCAAAAATATTGCAGCTAGCTCTCCTCAGCACCCATCATGTCTAGGGGCAGAGTTTGAAATTATCTCAGGAAGAATGTGACCTGTGTACCTCACACAGGTTTCAGCACAAGTGTTTAAACAAATATTGCTAGAACCGTTTAAAATATACAAACCGTCACTATACAAATAATATAAATGATAAAACAGACAAATCTGGTCTCGCAAATAACACATTGAAGTTGTACCTGCAATTGGTCGAAAAGGATGACTTTTTAAAAATATTTAATGGAAGTGACCTGTGCTAATCATCTCTCCTCAGCTGCTGTAAGGTCAAATTTGGAGGTTACAACTTAGGTGCTCATACTGAAATACAGAAGGCCTAATATTTTATTAGCTGGAGCTTTCTCGGTTCATTTAAACTGGGGTAAAATAACTACCTTGATTTGTTAGTGCATTAAACCTGTTTTGCACTGGCATAAGTTAGCGTGTCAGATATGAAGCAGTAAAGTGGGGATTAGATACCTGGACTTTTACATGGTAAGTGAGCACAGCAGTGCAAAAATATTAAAGCAGAATGTGGGGGTACGGTAATAAATTGTTTGCCCGAGAAACTCCATCAAACTTTTCAACTTAGCCATACTGTATTTGAGCACAATTTCATCAGCCATGTTTTATATATCTAATGTATAATCCTGATGTAGTTAATTTATGACAGATATGTCCCTCTTAAGGGGTACTAAAGGGGCTGAAGTGAAGTAGATGCCTACAATAAATACAAACATTTATCAGTCCTTCAAGCAACAAATGAAAGTTCTCACTTGATAATATAGATTCCTGTCTGTAGAGCTTTCGAAATGTATTCTTCTGCTTCTCCAAATCCCTCTCTGCAGTTTTTCTGTCTCCTTTTTGTTTTGAAGCACTTGCAGTTCTTCTGAACATAGCATATGTCAAATGGGTTTGTCCTGCTCTGCAAAAAGGAATGCAAATTGTTGAGAGTGCTTAAGAACTGTTTAAACACCACTGCTTATAGATAAAAGGGATGCAGCTTTCTTCAGCCTGTGGTGTTTGGACTCTTTCATGGATAATGTGAATCTAGAGTATCTGTTGAGTAAGTGATCACACAGAGAAATGCTTCCTGGGATTTTATTGAAATCGTAAGGAGGGATGCAGCATTTCCATGAAGAGCAGAGAAATAACTCTCATATAGCAGTGACAGCTCCTTTGATAGGTTCCTCTGACTTCACTTATCAACTCCAATGCTACAGGTGCAGAAATAACCAAAGCATGGTGGAGAAAGAACTGGAAAACCAAGGACATATGTGTAAGCCTGTCCATGGAAGAATGCATAGAGAGGGGTTCCAAACTGTAAGCAGCATTCATTAAATGGTAATTAATGTTTATTTGCCGAAACAACTGAAGAGTTGCAAAACTTTAGGAACTGCACCAGTCCCTCATTCAACAAAGGCATTGAAATGAAGTCCCCTGCTTCTTCAAGGTTATAGTGAAGAATAAATATATCAGCAAAACTGGAATATCTTCAGTTTCAGAGGAATGCAGTGAATCTTGCTGAAAGGCACTGCTATTTAAAGACTAATCCGATTGGAATAATTATTTTCTGTTTTCTTAGAGTTAACTTATGTTGGATAGCAAGCCCTGAATTCTCCATGTTTAGCCTCTTATAGTGAGTACTTAACATATATTGAATTAAACAGTGTTAGACAAAGCCATATCATATTGCATTTTAATCCCCTTGTGGACAAAAGAAAGTGACACTTGAGAAAAAAACAAAAAACAAAGGCAACCCCAAACCTTCCAAAGCAACCTGATTTGTATGTCCTGTTGATGTGGTTGCACCTAATGCAGGTGGGATGGAGGATTTCCCTCCTGTCTCCTAGGGAAGGAGTTTTAGCAGTGATTTGGCCAGAGTTTGACACAAGTGGTTAAAAATGGTTTTGCTGGTGGAGGAGTGACAGGGAGAGGGATAAAAGCCATACTGTTCTTTTGAGTGATGATCAGATACATAATGGGATAGCAGAGAGAAGTCTAACTATTTCGCTTAACTTTTCTCATTTTGTCTCTCTGCTATGCATGTTGTGTGTACCCAGGTCTTGGGCTGGGATCTCTCTGGAGCAAAATGTAGGAGCTGTTTCAATCTTAGTCTTTGCTCAGGCATAGTTACTGAAGGGGATGGATCTGATGCATGTGATCCTACTGTTGCCCGGTTTTCTTCCCCTAGTGATTTCATCCAAGAACCATGTTCATCTCCCCTATTTTCTCCTCAGCTTTTGTGCTTGCTCCCCACATCAGGCATCCACTGGAGGGGACTGATGGAAATTCCTCTCCTGGATAGCAGGCATAGGGCTCTAGATAAACAGTCAGTAGGTGAAGAGGCTGGGGACAGACCTCCTCCTCTTACCCAGATGGGGAACATAGAGAACTGTGTTTTGATGAAAAGTCTGTAAGGAAAATATCTAATAAAATACAGAAACATGAAGAGAGAACACTTACTTGTGTGCTCACACATATGCCCAAGCGCCTTCCTGAATCGGAACCCTGCTGCTGTGAAAGAATAAGATAACTGGATTTATCACTATTTGCTATTGATCAATCTCTATTTACTATCATCTCTGTTTACTCTTTACTTAGCAGGGAAATTAATAAAGAATAAATCTAGACTTCAGCATAAGCAAGGGATGCTATCTGAGATAGTCATGGGCCAAATCATTAGAGTTTCTTGTTCAGCTTGTGGTTGAAGGCATCCTCTCAAGAAACCATCTTACAGATTATAAATCTGTTCACCTTCCCAGTCTTGTGGTTTTGTTTGCTCAGTAACTAAATTAATTTATTAAGCCAAGTAGTCATAAACAGACACTAAATTAAAACTGATCTTCAATGATATTCTAATTGGACCAAGCCTCTTGAGGCAGTGTGCTGTGAAAAAGCCTTCCATTTTTCAGATGCATTACAGCAACTGGTCTTTGCCTTCATGCTTCGCATGACAAAGATGTACTTTCAGCCACAACTTTGGGCCTGCCTACACACAAGGTCAGTGGAGCTAATCAAGCTGTGAGGGAGGAAGAATTGCGGGTGGCTTGCTTGAAAAGGAAAGGTAAGATGGGAGCAGAAGCTTTTTTCTGGATTTTTTAATAGAGATTCACAACATAGATCACTGTTTCCCTGAAATCAGGGAAGAAATATCCTGTGACTGCCTGCCCTTCTGAGTTTTAGTATGCAGCCCACCTATGCATGGCTTGTTCTTCCACCTAAGCTGGCTGTACCGTCTGTCTTGATTACATCCTATAGCTTTGGCATTGTTTCGAATTCTTTTGATATCTGTCTTGTCAAATCTGACAATTCATTCTTAAAATACTAACAAAACACGGAAGACAAGGTGATGCACTTAGCATAGTATTTAAAACTCTTTGTTTTGATGTGTTATTACACTGTATTCTTCTCCCTCTGAGGACATACAAAAGAGGAAGAATAGATATCAGACCAACAATCAAATTACAATGACTATTTTTTAGTGCAGTCGTGATTCATTGTAATCAACCCTGGTACTCCCAGTGCAGAAAAGGAATTGAGATACTTTGAGATAAAGGAAATCTAGTGTATCCAGGTTTGATCTGGCCCAAGCTTTTGCTTCGTTAACACTTGAAGTTACGGTAGGATGTAACCTGCTTTAAAAAGATCAGTGAGGCATGTATTCCTATGGCTGCCCTTTAGTAGTGGAAATTATTATGAAACAAACCTCGGCTCCATGCATCTCATTGCATGGAAAGGCAAGGTCCTGGGGCCAGAATGGAAGGGCTGTTATGAGGCTCAGTAACAAGGAAAGCAAATAGCACAGAGCTGTTTCTATGGTTTCATAGTAATAGCATAGTGGGCTAATAGGTGTCATCCTTTTTGGTGCAACTGTTCCACAGAAAGACTTCAAGTTAAGCTGTGGACTTGTTATTTTGGATATAATTTCAAGACTTGGAATTAACATATATTTTATCTGACTTGGGGAGAGTATAGTCAGCAAAGAAATTATGCTAGAGAACATCATTATGGTCTTCTATGTTATTGCTTATTGTGTGTGTCTGCAGAGGAACGCAAGGCATCTCCCAGAGGCTGGGAGAGAGCTGCAGTGACTGGGTGGTTAGGGGAGCAGGACTGCTTATAAACGTGTCCAAGAAAAATCAGTTCTTGGTCCTGGAGATTTGCAGAAGGAGAAACAGCAGCAGCGCAGTGATATGACTTGCTCCCAGCAGTAGTGATAGCACTAAGACTCAGCCCTGCAGAGTCCCAACAAACTCCCTGGCTTCCAGACCACATCTCTTCATGATGCTGATGTATGTGTGTGTGTGGGGGGGGAGGTTGTGTTACTTGTCCTAATGACAGATGAATGATGCTGTCTTTCCTGAGTGTGTGGCTTGTGGAGAAGGGAATGAAGGGCCTTACTTGGCTTCTGTGTAACTGAATGGGGCTGCTCTGTTGAAAGCTTCCCTCCCTTTTCTTTGCCTTTCCTAAAGTGTGAGTGTATGTAGGGATGAACTAGCAGTGAAAGATTTGTGAGGGCTTGTTCTTTAGCTGGGAAGTAGAAGAGGTTTTACAGCTGGGATGACATTGCTTTGCTTGCATGAAAGAAGCAGTGTAGCTTTAAGAACCCATGAGCCCTTAAGTGTCTTATTTTTTACATACATCATAATTAAAACTTCAAAGGTTTGAGAGTGAGGGAAGGGGGTGAGAGCACATTCTCCCTTCCACTAGAAACATTTTTGCCTGCCAGAACCATTTAGTGAATCTGCTGAACAGCTTTGTTAAGGTGTTTTTCCCACCAAGACAGTTCATAGCTGTGGGCGTTCGGGGATATAGAAATGAATTCAGGCAATGCCAAGCATACAGGACAATGTTTCTGAGCCAGACACAATATAGTGACTCATCTGCATAATCCTTCTATCCTGCTTGAGATGGAGGAGAAGGGAAAAGCAGTAGATACTATATGCCAAGCCTGGCAGCTTTATTAAAACCACAGAGTCAGTTCTTCTGGTCTTGCTAATTTGCCCTTGCCAACATTTGGTCTGTCTAGAGAAGGCTGCATTACCCTGTTTGGGGAGTTTGGAAGAGAACCTGGAAGAGCAGGAAGGATACAGGGATTTCTTTGTATACTCTCTCTACTGTATCTGAAGATGCTGCAGGTCATCTTTGTCACTTTGCAGATAATGAAATTCAAGAGAGAATGTGTGGTTGTCTGGACCGGCCCGTGTAAGGTAGCGTGTGTAGTGTATGAGTAGGGAAGCCAGCGGCAGGTTTCCAAAACCACCAGCTCTTATTTAGACATGTTCATGAATTGGCTGGATTTGCACTAGGGTACTGCTCTCGGCGGGAGCGGCTGGGTATTGAGCCCTTCTGAAAATCTGGTTCTTGACAGTATGATGCATCACTTGTTTGAAGTGATTGCTTTTAGCACCCTGTGAATAATCCATTCTATTTGAATGTAAATAATACCTCAATGTTTCCTTCTGGCTTTTGTGGAATATTAAGGAATTTTTGGCTCAGAAAAAAGCAGATAGAGGCTATTTCTATTTATTGGAGTTGAGTGAATAATTTGCAATGAATAATTTATTCATGGAATCAAGTCTTTTTCTGCTTGCAAAAATCTCCAATCTCAGGATACTTATTCAAATGTGTGTGATAAATGTTTGCTGCCTTTTTCTTTTGCCCCTTCTCATGGAGTTGGGACAAAGTTTGTCCAGAGTTTGGAACACTCTTGCTCAAAAATGTTGCAGAATGTGGCTTCTTCTCCCTGGCCAGGTGATCATGGGGTCCTATCATGCAGGCATTTAAAATGGTATTGCTTCTATCAGCATTTTGGGCTATATAGTTCAGGTGTTCACAGTTTGCGGAAAATACCTTTGAAAGGAACTATGGAATAATTTACTGATCAATGACTGTGCACTGACATTAAAACATGCTCAAGTGTTCATTAGACTACTATATTTTGTGTGAGCCTACTGTATGAGCAGTGATATAGGAGAAAGGAAAGAAAGAAATGAGGAGAAAGGTCTCAAACCCTATGTTCTTACTTGCTTGCAGTGTTGAATTAAACCTACCAAGTAGCTTGGCTCATGTCATTAGCCCATACTGGTCCACTGAGCCTGGAGTTTGCAAAGTTTTGCTCATAGAAAGTTACTTAACAGGTCTGGCACAAAGTGATAAACCTTACAGCAGTGTTCATCTGCTGTGCCGTAATGTCGTGTTCCATAGGCAAAATGATTGTAAGATCACAGAATCACAGAATCGCTGAGGTTGGAAGGGACCTCTGGAGATCATCTAGTCCAACCCCCCTGCCCAAGCAGGGTCACCTAGAGCACATTGCACAGGATTGCATCCAGGTGCGTTTTGAATATCTCCAGAGAAGGAGACTCCACCACCTCTCTGGGCAACCTGTTCCAGTGCTCTGTCACCCTCACAGTGAAAAAGTTTTTCCTCATGTTCAGATGGAAGTGTCTGTGTTTCAGTTTGTGCCCGTTGCCTCGTGTCCTGTCGCTCGGCACCACTGAAAAGAGTCTGGTCCCATCCTCTCGACACCCTCCCTTCAGATACTTGTACACATTGATAAGATCCCCTCTCAGCCTTCTCCTCTCCAGGCTAAACAGTCCCAGCTCTCTCAGCCTTTCTTCATAAGAGAGATGCTCCAGTCCCCTAATCATCTTTGTAGCCCTTCGCTGGACTTGCTCCAGTAGTGCCACATCCCTCTTGTACTGGGGAGCCCAGAACTGGACGCAGTACTCCAGATGTGGCCTCAGCAGGGCTGAGTAGAGGGGGAGGATCACCTCCCTCGACCTGCTGGCAATGCTCTGCCCAATGCACCCCAGGATACCATTGGCCTTCTTGGCCACAAGGGCACATTGCTGCCTCATACTTAACTTGGTGTCCACCAGCACTCCCAGGTCCTTCTCGGCAGAGCTGCTTTCCAGCAGGTCAACCCCCAACCTGTATTGGTGCATGGGGTTATTCCTCCCCAGGTGCAGGACCCTGCACTTGCCTTTGTTGAACTTCATGAGGTTCCTCTCCGCCCACCTCTCCAGCCTGTCCAGGTCTCTCTGAATGGCAGCACAGCCCTCTGGCGTATCAGCCACTCCTCCCAGTTTTGTATCGTCAGCAAACTTGCTGAGGGTGCACTCTGTGCCTTCATCCAGGTCATTGATGAAGAAGTTGAACAAGACTGGACCCAGTACTGACCCCTGGGGGACACCGCTAGCTAGAGGCCTCCAACTAGACTCTGTGCCACTGATCACAACTCTCTGAGCTCTGCCATTCAGCCAGTTCTCAAGCCACCTCACTGTCCACTCATCTAGCCCACACTTCCTGAGCTTGTCTATGAGGATGCTATGGCAGACAGTGTCGAAAGCCTTGCTGAAGTCTAGGTAGACAACATCCACTGCTCTCCCCTCATCTATCCAGCCAGTCATTCCATCATAGAAGGCTATCAGATTGGTTAGGCATGATTTCCCCTTGGTGAAGCCATGCTGACTACTCCTGATCACCTTCTTTTCCTCCACATGCTTGGAAATGGCCTCCAGGATGAGCTGCTCCATCACCTTTCCAGGGATGGAGGTGAGACTGACTGGCCTGTAGTTTCCTGGGTCCTCCTTCTTGCCCTTTTGGAAGACTGGGGTGACATTGGCTTTCTTCCAGTCCTCAGGCACCTCTCCTGTCCTCCATGACCTTTCAAAGATGATGGAGAGTGGCTTAGCAATAATGTCCGCCAGCTCCCTCAGCACTCGTGGGTGCATCCCATCAGGGCCCATGGATTTGTGGGTGTCAAGTTTGCTTAAATGATCTCTAACCCACTCCTCCTCCACCAAGGGAAAGTCTTCCTTCCTCCAGACTTTTTCTCTTGCCTCCAGGATCTGGGGTTCCTGAGGGCTGGCCTGAGCAGTAAAGACTGAAGCAAAGAAGGCATTCAGTAACTCTGCCTTCTCTGTATCCTTTGTCACCAGGGCACCCACCCCATTCAGCAAAGGGCCCACATTTTACCTAGTCTTCCTTTTGCTGCTGATGTATTTGAAGAAGCCCTTCTTGCTGTCCTTGACATCTCTAGCCAGATTTAATTCCAAACGGGCCTTAGCCTTCCTCGTCGCATCCCTGCATACTCTGACAACGTTCCTATATTCCTCCCAAGTGGCCTGTCCCCCTTTCCACTTTCTGTAGACTTCCTTCTTCTGGTTGAGTTTTGCCAGGAGCTCCTTGCTCATCCATGCAGGTCTCCTGCCTCCTTTGCTTGACTTCCTACTCATAGGGATGCACCGCTCTTGAGCCTGGAGGAAGTGATGTTTGAATATTAACCAGCTCTCTTGAACACTCCTTCCTTCTAGGGCCCTCACCCATGGGATTCCTCCAAGTAGGTCCCTGAAGAGGACAAAGTTTGCTCTCCGGAAGTCCAGGGTTGCGATCCTACTTGGTGCCCTGCTGCCTCCTCGCAGGATCCTGAACTCCACCATCTCATGGTCACTGCAGCCAAGGCAGCCCCCGACCTTCACATCTTCCACCAGTCCTTCTTTGTTTGTTAGTACGAGGTCCAGCAGCACACCTCTCCTCGTTGGCTCCTCCACCACCTGTGTCAAGAAGTTGTCACCAATGCTCTGCAGGAACCTCCAGGACTCTTTGTGCCTAGCTGTGTTGTCTTTCCAGCAGATATCGGGGTGGTTGAAGTCCCCCATGAGAACCAGGGCCTGGGATCGTGAGGCTACTTCCAGCTGTCTGTAGAAGGCCTCATCGACTTCCTCATCCTGATCAGGTGGCCTGTAGTAAACACCCACAACAGTGTCACCCATGCTAGCCTGCCCTTTGATCCTTACCCATAAGCTCTCGACTCGCTCTTCATTCACCCCTAGGCACAGCTCAATACATTCCAGTTGCTCTCTCACATAAAGAGCAACTCCACCACCTCGCTTTCCTGGCCTGTCTTTCCTAAAAAGCACATAGCCATCCATGACAGCACTCCAGTCATGTGAGCTATCCCACCATGTCTCTGTAATGGCAATGAGATCATGGCCCTGCGACCGCACAGATATCTCTAGTTCTTCCTGTTTGTTCCCCAAGCTGCGTGCATTGGTGTACAGGCATTTCAGGGAGGTGATCGAGCATGCAGGTTTCCCAGGAGGGGTAAAAGAGGGTCCTCCATAGCCACATCCCATGCACACTTCCCTGGCTGCATTCACCTGTTGGAGGCATCCTGACTTGAGCAGTCTTTTGCCAATTACCCTGTCACTATAACTCTCCCCTTCCCCCGTCCTTCCTAGTTTAAAGCCCTCCTTACCAGGTTGGCCAACCTGTTGGCAAAGACCCGCATGCCCCGCCTCGTGAGGTGGATCCCATCTCTCGCCATCAGTTGTCGATCTTCAAACAGGGTCCCATGGTCGTAGAAACCAAAACCCTGTTGCCAACACCAGCGGCGCAGCCAGTCGTTAACCTGGAAAGTCCATCTCCTCCTCCTCTCATCCATCCCCCTCCCTGGCAGGATTGAGGAGAAGATGACCTGGGCTCCCAGACCCTTGACCACCATCCCCAGAGCTCTGAAATCCTGCTTGATGGTCTCCAGTTTGCCCTTGGTGTCATTGGCGCCCACATGGAAGAGCAGCAGTGGGTAATAGTCCGAAGAATGGACGAGCCTAGGCAGTCTTTGCATGACATCTCTCACATGAGCCCCCGGCAGGCCACAAACCTCTCTAGACATGAGGTCTGGTTGGCAGATAGATGCCTCCGTCCCCTGCAGCAGGGAGTCCCCCACAACAATCACCCGCCGCTTTTTCCGGGTGTTCCGGCAGAGCACAGGGTCTGTTGTCCCAGGTACTTCCCTGGCAGCCATGTCCATCTCCTCCTCATCCTGGAGGGCACTAAACCTGTTCTTCAGCTTCAGGTCTTCAGGAGGAGTAGGAGCCTTTCTCCTCCCACGAGCAGTGACCAGTTTCCAGTCTTCTTCTATGATGTTATGTTGTACCGTTTCACACGGCACAGAGCCCTCTGGCAACTCCACTGCTGTGGGGGGTTGGGACTCCCGAAGCTGCACAGTCTCCGAGAATACCCTGTCTATCTCTTGCTCTGCTTCTCGGATGCTGCGCAGCCTACTGACCTCCTCCCGTAACTCCCTTACCTGACGACACAACTCGTCAACAGCAGCACACCTCCTGCAGGAGAGCTGACTGCCAGCCCAGGCCTCCTGGAGAGGCCCCAAGCACTCCCTGCAGCCTGAGACCTGTAGAGCCGCATCTACTGTCAGAGGGTCGGTCTGGGTCGCAGCCTCTGACACAGCAACTCCAACAGCCACTGGGGAACGCGCTGTGCAGCGTGTCACGACCATACTTGAGGAAACCTACACCACAGGGAACAGAAATGAAGGGCCCTTCGCGCGTCCCTTCGCGCACCCTTCTGCGCGAACTGCTGCGCAAACTGCTGCGTCTGTTCGCTGCCTCTGTTAGCTGAATGCAACCAGTAAGAGGCTCAGAGGCTCTATTTTGGGGACATCCACCCTCATGCTGTGGGTGAGCATCCAAATGAGGGCATGCAAGTTCTCTTATCCACATGATTACCAACCTACTCCCTGTCCTTGCCTCTGGTTTGTTTTGTTTTGCTTTGCTTTGTTTTGTTTCTCTGATGATGTAGATTGTCAGGCCTTCGCAACAGGGACTCTCCCTTATCAAGAAAATATGCAGGAGGCAGAGCAATGGGATGAAGGGGCTTTTGTGCTCTGCCACTTGATGGCACGACAGTGGATACAGTCCTGTTCTCAGGAGCATGAGGCAGTTCCTGCTGACTTCAGAAGCCAATGTTAGATTAGTCTAGACTGATTAGTCTAATAATTTTGGCACATAAATTGAGGACTTAAAATGAGAAACTGTGAATATGTGCCTTCAATATAATCATGAACAAAGTGGTTGGAGATGCATCCCACCTTTCTTTCCCAGTCAGTAGATATCCATGAAGGTATGAAGGTTTTTCAGAGATAATTGAGTTGTGCGCCATATAAAGGAAGAGGCATGTGATAGTTAGCTGCAGGTCCTGCCTGAAGTCGGATGTATGTGATTAGTGCAACCTCAGTCCCAGATGGCAGGTGTCTGGGCACCTATGCAGCTAAAATTGGCCTAGTGTCTCTAATGCAGGCAAAAATGAAATTAAGCAGACTGTAAAGGCTCCATGGACACCTGGAGGCAGGGTAGGAAGTAACTGTTGTTCTTCTCCAATAAGAAAGCTGAGGCATCAAAATGTAAACCTTACAGAATCAGGTGAACATTAATTTTCTTTACTGCTCTTTTGTCTGCTAGAACCAGTTGCCTCTTCTAGTCTATCTGTACTGCCTCCTCCTCCCCTGAACCTTATGGCTGGTAGGAGGGATGGTACTTTTTGAGGATTACTCTCCTCCAAGGGGCATTTCTGAGATTGAAGAGATGGTGTCAGTGAACTAAGAGAGTTCTTGATGATCTGCATTTACCGCAACACCCCTGGAAATGCAACACTGTTCTTTAATGGACAAATCTCTGTCAGAGAAACTAAATAATGAACTTTATGCAAGCATTTTCCAGGAATTAATGCCAACTAAATCAATAGCAAGCCTACTCTGCTACTCTTAGGTTATTTCCCTCTCTCTCCACACCTGAGTGAATGCTGACATGCATGCATGCTAACTGCACAAATAGCACAGACCAGTGGAGGATGTCCCTAGGATGACAGCCACAAGCAACTGGGCAGCGTGGCCATCAGTGAGTTTTGGGACCAGGCCTATGGTGAGAGAAGAGCATGAGAAGGACATTCTGGAAGATGCTGGATCAGTTGTGTCAGGCCATGTTTTATGTATCTGTAACTCACAAAGCTGCCCGTGCTCTTCCTCCTGCTTTTGAATTGTTACAAATGAGCAACTTGAACAAAGAACTGTGAACATGCCATGACAGAATAAATTGCTCTGAAGCAAAGCATCTCATGTTGCTTTTAAATTTCCTCTTGAATTTTGTGTTTCGACTGACTGGTAGCAGAGTCCTTCTTGCGGTTAGCCCATTAGCAGGAACCCTGTGGAGGTGAGGGCAGTGGCTTGTGTTTGCCTGTATGACTGTGCCCCGTGGCTCTTAGCCGGACCAAACTTCACTTCCTTGCCTGTGCATTGAAGTTAATAGTCCTTCCCTACATTGCAGCGGAAGTATGAATTGAAGTCCTTTCAAGGGTAAGAAGCGTTTTGATTCTGGAGTATTGAGGCCCCTGTAAGAGAGGAATTTTGTTACTGATGTAAAATCTCCCCTTTGTTGTACGTCATCTTCCATGATTGGGCTTTGGCAGTTTGAGAGAGGAGCCCTAAATCCCAACATGTAGTGCCATGTGTACATTTGTACCAAAGTAGATGTTGCTCTTCATCCCTGTTAAATAATGGCAATAAACCAGCATATCCTAGATTAGCTTCATATGCAAATTCATTTTCATTTCTCTGCTTCATAATCAATGAAAGACTATAGCTAGATGCCTTTCCTCTCACAGAATGTCTTGCTGGGGAAGAAGCAAAACCAGTGCCAACGCATTTCTTTCAGAGATGAATGGCTGAATACTGAAATGCTGACATCTTCCATAAAAAAAATTTAATACAGTTGATCAATTTAAATCTTGTTTTGCTTGACACACAGCACAGTTGGTTCACAGGTTAAAGAAGGTGCTAAGTTGTAAAAAAAAAGAAAAAAAAACAAACAGAACAGGGGAACTTCTGGATGCCATGGAAAATTTCCGTCTTTCTCTTTGGAGTAATGTGGTGCTTTTGTTCTTTTTCTTTTTTCTTGTGGATCAGATAGCTAGTAAAAGAATCTACGTTTGTAAAGGAAAGAATGTTTCTCATGCTATGCTTATTTTTACATTAATAAGGAACATAGTGCACCTTGTATAGAGTCTGTTGTGGAGTTAAACTATTTTTATTTTGGGAGGTTTTAAGAAGAGACTGACAAACATCTGTTAGGAATGAGTTGGAGCAGCTTAACGGACTGGGCCAACTTTCACATCCCTTCCAGCCCTATTTTCATCGCCGCTACATGTAGCTGAGTGATTCATCTACTTCCATAGCCTATCCCAACAGCAATGGGAACCACGTGCTACAGAGCAAGGTATGAGATGTTCTCCAGGTGCAGTTACTGGATGAATTGCTCTCAGCTTGCAGGTTCCCAGCTATGGCTAACCTGAAGGGCATATAAAAGCCCAGCGGAAATTCAGCTGCAGCTCAGAGTGGAGCAGAACAGGACAGAAAGTGCAGTCGTGTTCCTGGAAGTATGACTGCAAGTACAGTTCCCAGCCCAGAAATGGTACAGGAATGGAAAACCTTCCTTAGGATAGTCTGTTCTTAACCTCTACTGTGGTATTATGAGTACAGTAATAGTACCTAGAGATCTTAACTCTAACGAGGACAATATTTTGCCACATCCTAGTCTGGGTCCAGAATTTAAATTCTTGGAAGAAATCAGTCCCCCTCAGCTATCCTTTCCCCTGCAGGGCCTTCTTTTGTCAATGCCCCAATCATCTTTTTCAGTAATCTTGTAATGTGTGGAATATTGGTGGGAACTCTTTACACCTTTGTGGAAGTGCTGTAATCTGCAGTAATTTCAAATCTTAGCTGCAAGATCATCTTAAAAGCAATCTCTACCTGGCATTTTGAAAACTTCCATATTCAGGAATTCTCTCAGATGCAGAGAGATGCAAGTTACTCTCTGGGCTAGTCTGTGAGATTCAGGTTTAGAAATCAGGTCTTCAGTCAGGCCTGGGCCTTAGCCACGAGTTACAGGCTTTTATAAACCTTTCAGCATAATGATCTGGCCTCACTTATCCAGAATGTTCCATGTTTCTGCCCTAACTCCTGTCCTGTGTTTAATTCTTCCTTTTGTAATTAAACACCCAGTTCTTCTGCAAGTACTGTTTGCTAGTGATCTGCTTGATGCATTAGTATTATACAGCACACTGACGCATTTTGCATTGCGTGAAAATTTTATACCTTTGGGGAAAAAAAAAAAAGGAAAGAAAAGAAATTCCTGAGGGAGAAAGATAGCATGTGATGAGCCAAAGTAGTCATAACTTTGGAAAAATGTATGCTAACACGTGAAAAGCAAGATCTTATGAAACCATTTTTAGTGTGGTGTTTTCTAGATCATGTGTTTCTTGCAAAAAAGAGTGCTAGTGGTAATACAATGTTACAACCTACTAATTGCTTACTAAGCCTTTTACAGCTATTTGGAAGTGTAACTGAGTCACAGAGAGAAAGCTGCCCTACTAAATATTGCTCCGTGTGGGAAGTGAGAAATGCGTAGTCGGAGACACCCAAGCCAAGATAGTAAGCTGAAAAAACATGGCAGAAACTTTTGATTCTAACCAGATAAAATGCTGCTTGAATCTACCTACAAAATTAACTCCAGGGGGTACAAACGAAATTTTTATGAGATGGCTTCCAAAACACCAATTTGTAATTACATATTGTAACCTGAAAGTGTGTTTCTGCAGACTTTCTGTAACAATTTGTGTAAGGCTTATTTTATCACACAGATGCAGTGCTAGAAGTAGCATTTTAGATATAAGGTGCTCACTGGGCAGCAAAAGAGAGAGGAACCTGTGGAAAACCCTCTTTGTTTGCATTTGCTGTTTGCGCTTGCCACTGTAAACATTTTAATACATGCCTCTTGTTTTAGATTGCACAAGGCCTTGTTTTGGGTTATCCTACACCATCTGCAGTCAACAAAGAGAGTACAAAAAGAGGATGTACAACGCTCTGGCTAATGTATTAGCTAAATGAAGTTCTGGTGTCATTTTTAAACCCACATAGGTGCATAAAATTAGGTGCTAGGTTCTCCACAAGCAGCGTTTGCCAATAGGCAGCCGTGGATCATTGGTATTATAAGGTATCAGAAAGTTGTCCATGAAGAAGCTGTAAAATAAAACAAACAACAAAAAACACCCCCATGTTCCCTAGCAAGCAAATAAAGGCAAAAAGTGGTAATTGACTCCATTTATAGTTGGTTTATGTGAAAACCGTTGGGGAATGGCTGCACAGAACAGCCCGGAGTAGCTGGTAGTTTACTTAAAACAGAGGACAAAAACTGAGTTACATTGATTAATAACACTGAGAATCATTACTGCAGAGTGCTGAACCTTGTGTTGGTTTCTGAACAGGTTATTTATCTTTCTGATCTTGTGATATGTACCTAATGTTGGCTGTAAAAGAAACCCCGTGCTTGGTCTAGAGTGACAAAATGTCTCTACTCTGGGGCGGCAATCAGAGAAGACTGAAGATATGGAGGTTTGCAAGCATAAAACAGAATTTTGTTGGGAACTTTAGTAAAATGTACAATGGACGCAATTTGGATGTGTCTGCAGGAGACAGAAATAACAGAAAGAATACTGAATACTTCAGAGACCAAAAGACCCAGAGAAATCCTGCTCCCCCAGCAATTCATTTAAAGATAATCAGCGAAAAGTCCCAGCCAAATAGTAATTAAGCAAAAGGAGATAGAAATCTCTTATAGAATTGGCTCTGCCAAAACTATAATATTTGTAATATCCCACTAGTGGCCAGTAAAGGAAATGGAAAGCGAAAGTCATGCCAAGATTACATATTCACAGCTCTGCCTACTCTATTCTCAGTGCCCAGAAGCGTGAAGGCCTGAAACAACATCGTTTTTAACATGAAACTGAAACTTGTCATGTGAAAATGGAAGATGATTTAAATCTAAGATAAATATTGCCCTTCTGCTACGGAAAAAAAATTTGGAGTCTGACGATCTGATCATCCTGTTAGACAGGCAGAAAGAAACCCTTGGTGTTGAGAAAGAGACTGGCCCATAGCATGTTCTTGCTGATTAAGGTTCTTGGTGATTTAGGCATTTATTCATTCCAGATAAGAATAGATAAAATGCCAAGCAAACTGTGCGTAAACAGTACTGAAACTACAATACGCACTAGTCATTTAAACTGGAAATCAGCATGTGGTTTTTGGCTAGCCCAGGGCTGGGGAGGACATAGCAAATGACAGGGTATCCCAGGTCTAAGATGGCCATGAGACAATTCTGGTTCCTCCTGCCAGCGGTCAGTCTTGAATAAGGAGCCAAGCCTCTGCGCTGGAATATCATAATGTAGGTGAATGGTCCTGCACACCTGCAGATGAATAGGAATTCCCTGCATTAATGTCTGAGAGTGAATTTTGTTTTCTCACTGCACCGTCAGGCTCTGAATGAGCTATTACAGTCTATAAAGCAAATATGTATTTATTTAGACAATTTTTTTTTAAATTGATTTTTGATCCAGTACATGGTAAAAGTTCCTAAGAAGCCAGCTATGTAAATCCTTCCTTAGCTGTATAAATACTCTTTTTCTTCTCTCTGTAGTTATCTTTCATGCGATGGCACGAAGGCTGAATGATGATTAGCTGGAATCTCTGGTGAGGAAAGGGAGTGCATGGAAATGGATGCTATTTCATAGATTTTCTTATGAGACTCTGGTAATTAAACACTTCACAAGTGGGGAAATAACTGGTAGCTTTTACTGATCGTGGTATTCGTCCTGGCTCTGCCACTCAGGTTGGCCAAGTCGCATCACCTCCATTTTCTAATCTATACAATGGGGATAAAAGTACTGACCTTAAAAACTCTCCGAGACTGTGAGTGAGTCTATGAGAGCAACATAATTATTGTTAACTTCAACCTATGAGCAGTTCCCTTGGAGTCAATCAGACTGCTCACATCTTGAGTTAGTTTCAGTACTGGGAGCAACTGCTGGCTGCAAATCATGGAAAAGTAGCTTTCTGATGGATCACAAGTCATCTTCTGCAGAGCTGTTTTTCTTTTCTGTGTGGGCTGTGACTTTCAATGATGCTTTAACAAGTTAAATGCCAATGAGTTGGATACCTAGCTCCCTTAGGCTCTTTTGAAAGTCCTTGTTAAGAAAATGGGGGGGTTGTTGTTGGGATTGCGGTCTACATTTACATATGAGCATGTACAAAAAATTAAGTCAATATTGTGGGGAGCGGGAAGGGGATCTTAAGCTAGTTTGTGAAGGGCAACTTTCTTTACCTGAAAATGAAAACTGAAAAAAACATTGACAGATGAAAAGAAATTCTGGTTTTGCTGTTCTAATGCAACTGGTTTTTTTTTAATAGGAAAATTGACACTGTTGGGAAAATTCTTAAGTACAAACCTCGTGAAAACTCACGATTTCTTATTATAATTGGATCTATCTTAAATGCCTGTTTGGCTGAATTGAGGTACCAAAATAAGTAGCCTGATTTTCAACACTGCTGTGAGCAGTCACCATTAAAAAGAAAGCAAGCCACTGTAGCCACCTGCTTTTGAATACCTCAGTCACTGCTTTTTACTGATGCCACTTTTTTTTCCTTTAGTTACATCAGTACCAGAGAATCATCTCACTTGAGCCATGATTTCTTTTCCATTTTAAGTGGATAATATCCAAATGCAAGTTCTCTAGAAAGGTCTCTTGGCGAATGCAGAAAAAAACAGCAAAACTTCTTAGCAACAGCTGGGAAGAGCATCAGGTAGGAATCTTTTTTTTTGTCATAGCCTTGGAAACATGTTGGCATTCACATGTTTGCTCAGCTCTCTCCTTGAGCTGTATGCTTATTAAGGCTGTTCCGGTGCAGATGAATTGCACTGATACAGCATACATGCGCTAGTACAATATATATGCTTGTGCCGCCTGCTTTGTTGATATTTTAAGTAAAATGCTCTGTAGGTGCATGCTACAGGACTGATCCAAAGTTTGGGAAAGCCAGTCCTTGCTGCCCCCTGTGTGGGTTTACTTACACCCTCTTCCTCCTCCTCAGTCCCTGAATCCCTGCGCTGTGTCCCTGTTGTAGAGGAATTGGACTAACCCAAAATGTCTTTTATTTTGAAGGCCCCTTACCTGCCTGTGGTCTGGGCAGGGAAGGAGTCCTTTGGCCTTTTTGGTCAGCTGATGCAAATAATAGCTTGCAAATGGAGTAGCAAGCAAGTGTGGGACATCTCGTTCTTTATTTGCCTTTAAGATCAGTACGGTGCAGAGATATTGATTAAGAATTTACATGGGGCTATCAGAGGGATCGGGCTGCTTCGAGGGCAACCATGCCAGGACTTTTCTCAGTATGAAAAGAGTCATCTTTTATTAAGCAGAAAAGCCCAGGAAGATGGCCCTTGTAATTACTGCAAATCAGCAATGTGTCTGCTGTCATTTTATTTAACCCATGCAAACTTCCCATGTGCAATGGATCCGTGCAGTGGGTGTGATTTCAGAGCAGGGATAGTCCATCTGGTTTATCCAAATGCTGCTTTAAAGGAGTGTCACTGATGCTTTTTTTCAGACTCAGAGTGCAGCAGACTGCGTGGAAGCTGGTTACCAGCCTGGATACAAAAGATCTCTATATTAAGCATGCTGTCAAAGTATTAGTAGCTGATGGTATTAGCTGAAGCAAGCCAGTAAGTAGGCAAGGGGAATGTTGTAGATGAACAGGCAAGCCAGATCTCAGCAAATTGTTTGTGATGTAAGGTGACTTAGGTACACAGAAGAAGAAAGATTCACCCGTTCTGGATGCACAGTGATTTTTGTAAAAATGTAATCTGTAAAACCTCCTGTGGAGTTTGAGGGTGTGTCTAAAAGCAAAAGGGGTTCCAAGGGGTCACAAAAATGAAGAGTAATCATACGTACAACTGTGTCCTTGTTTCCTCTCCTGAACATGGTATTTCTGTTCTGATCTAGCTGTTCCGATGTTACATTTGAGAATAATTAAAAGACGATTGTACCTATTTTTCTCTTTTGAAGTTCCCAAAGCTGCTGCTAAATATGTTGTCTTGCATATTTGTGTGCTTAGTTTGTGTCTAGAGATGAATTCTTTTTATTTTTCTTTCCCTCTTTGAGATTTCAGATTACTGGTCTGGAGAAAATGGGCAGTTTGCCTTTACATTATATGAATAGCGGAGTAGAATACTGTCACAGATGAAAGTACTATATTTATGTCTCATTATAATCCATTCATTGCTTCACAGACCCAGAGCCCTCCAGGGAGTGCCACAAACCCACATAATTTTCCCAAGTGCTGCATTTTGCATTTGGATCTTTGGTTTAGCTGACAGATACAAAAAAGGAAGAAAAAAGTGCAGGAAGGCAGAGAGTCCGTGTGATTGTGCGTGTACAGATGCTGAGAAGTGACAGACAGCAGTAATTTCAATTCAGCCCCGTTCAGTCGTGTTCCCACTCTTTGTTCCTCCTGCCGCTGTAACCCAGCCGTGACGGGTAGGGGTGAACTTCGTGAGCTGGCAGAGATTGGCACAGCTTTAATGATAGCAGGCCCATCACAGTAGGTGAGTGTTGGCATGACAGGTCCCTTGTGCTGGAGCAGGCTAGCGGAGTGTCTTTAAGGATCTTTCTGCAGAAAGGACCTTGAAGTCCTGAGCAGGAAAGCTACTGTGCTGAGCTGCCTTTTTCCAGTGATGTCTGTTATTACTTGGAATTGCCTAAAAATGCAGCTTCTGTTTTTATGCCTATAGTGCTTGAAAATGCACTGATCTGATGTTCCTAGGTAGAAACTAACAGTTCTCAGACAGGTGCTATCAAATCTCTATGCAGACAGAGTGTTTTGGGGGATGGTGATACAGACCAGGTGCTTTGGCTGTGCCTTACCGATAAGCTGATTGCTGCTTCATTCAACAGCTTTCTGACTGCTACACCCAAATGATGGCTTGGGGTAGTGACAGCACAGTGGTGCTAGGAGCATCTGAGTAGTCCAGCGTAAGTAATAATGTGATAGAGCAGTGTTGGTTTTGAGGGTCGCTTACCTCTGAAAAGTTTTTTCTGTCTTGGTTCTACAGAGCTGTTGTTTGGCTCTCTCCTTGGCACGGGGAATAGTTTCTGAGCCATGTTCACCCCGGCTAGGTTTGGGAAGTGTTGCTGTGGTGTTTTGGGGAGGGCTTTTTTTTTTATTGTGATTATGTTATTGTAGGCATTGACATGCTTTTGCATTTGTGGCATGCATAGCGTGTCCATAGTTGTCCCTTTCTAAGTGGAAATCTGGCTTCACTGATGCCAGCCCTAGTCTGACAGTAACCCTAAGGCATCTGAGGGAATATAATTGTGGAAGTTTGCAACCGTACTGTGGGGACCCTCTGTGAACTTTGAGATGGCTTCATCAGGGTCAAAGCGTCATCTCTGACGGGGAGGTGGAGAAGGAGAAGACAGGTAGTGAGGTGCCAGAGGCCAAATTGAGGTCATTGGGAGATAAACCTGTGTTGGGGTAAAAGAGTGAGTTGTTCCTTCAATGAAACAAAATGCTTTTCTTGTTTTCACTAACATAATTTGCCATTTCATTGCCTGATTTTGTTTGGAGCCTGGAGAATTTCTTGCAGTCTCTTCGTCCAGTGCCTTTCACAGCTATTGTTCCTGCATCATGATTCGTCTCCTCTTTTTCCCTCCAAAACTTGCTTTTTCTAGGCAAGAGGAGACAGTGAGTCACTTCTGATCACTTTGTGGCACCTGTTAATTTTCTGCTACTGCTTAATGGAGCACTTCACAGAAATGTGCTCCATTTCATTCTTGAACCACTGTGAAAAGCTGTCAGGCTGTTTGTGATGATCTGGCCAAAGAAGAGGAAAATATTGTTACTCTTTAGGAAGTTCATTGCAAAGTAGCAGAGTTTCTCTATCTACCATTAAGTCAAGGTTCTTCGAGGTACCTGAGGAGTGCTCCCCCATAGCTCTGCTGTCTGGGGTAGAGTGGCTCCTGCAGCAAGTACACGGGGCACTTCTCTGCCCTAGAATCCCTGAGGAGTGGTTCTCCATAAACCTGGTGGGAGGTGAGCTTTGAGAGCGGATCAGGTCAGTCAGTGGCAACTTAAACTCTGTGACTCCAAAGGGTTCTCTGGCATGTCACCTGCTGAGACTTAAAAAAAAAAAAAGCCTTAATATGATTGATTGATCTACGTAAGATTTGATTTAAAGAGCTATTCAGGAATTCAGGGCACTTATGCACTGAGTAAGTATGGATTTAATGGCTTAATTTCAAGCATCCACATTTTAAAACATTAGACTTGGAGTAGTAATGTTTCTTACGAATACTCAAAAGTGCTTAAAATCGGTCAGGATCAGTCCCTTTGCTCTGCAGGCAGGATGGTAGTTGCCAGCTAGAAGACATCATTGTCCATATGCTTACAAACACTGCATATGTTATTCGCCTGTAATCAGAGTAGAAAATAATAATGATAGCTGAGTTATGACAGCAACGTAGTTCTGGCTGACTCTTTTGACTAGTATGTTTGTATGTTGAAATCATAGATCCCTCTCTGAAATGCAGTTACTTCTGGAGAAAGACAACTGCAATTATTTTTCTGGCAAATGGGGTTTTTGAATCTATGAATCATAGTCCTAGTCTTCTGCACATGGTCAGCTTTATGCATTGTGATCACTATGTAGGGAAGCTTTTAGATGCCTGCTTAACCAGACATTTTCAGGAACTATCTTGAGGACATCTTTAGAGAGTACACACTGGGAGTTCTTTTATTCAGGTCCACAGTTCTCATAAAGGTAAAAGGATGTATATATAAGTTTGCGTAAGTGGGTTTCAAGAGCAACAGTATTAAGGACCGTTTATATTTTAATCCTGCTTAAATTGTAAGCAAAAGAGCCTCCAGGTAGCTCCAAGTAGCATGACTACTGATGTTCTTCTGAGTTACACCGTTGATGTTTCAGTGACTGTAGGTGTGTTCGGACCTCCTTCTGCAGCATTTGTAATTGGCCAAAATTGGTATGTAAAATTTTGACTAATATAGAAATACATAACATATTATTAACTAAGACTTCCTGGGTAGGAAACAAAATATCTAAAGATTTTCAAGCAGAGTTTTCATATGTGACAGTGAATGTTGACCTGCAGTGCTGTCATCCTTGCCTTTCAAAAATGTGGCTGGGTGCAAAGAAAACTCTGATAAAAATTTTCCTCAGTTGATAATCCTCCTAATTTTGTGCAATTTTATTTAAAGCATTTTAATACACTTTTCCTAGGCTAAATGCCAAGATGCAGTTAATAAGAGTTGCACTTAGCTGCACAACCCTGAGAAATTAGCCTGAAAAATATGGACATTCTCTTTTACTTTTTTGGAATTCTGGAATGATGGGATTTTGTGAGGTGTCGAAGGCGAGTTTCTTGGAAGAAGCTGTTGTTCACAACAAATCACAGTAACTGCTGATCTCTATGAGTTATTTCATGACTGTGGTAACAGGAGTTAGTCATCACTGTTTCAAAAAATAATTACTGCCCTTAAGTGCAAACTTAGAGTCCTACTGTAGGCAATTTCTTTCGGAGAAAACCCTTCCCAGATAAAACACGCTTATATCAGATGATCAAAATTATTCATAAAGTCATGGTGAATCAAATAATTTGATCCAAAGGAACCACAGAAAAATACAGAGGTTTTAAATTCAGAACTGTGTTTTGTCTGTTTTTGAACAAGACGTAAATATTTTCATTTTGAAATGAGAGGGGTTTTTTGGACCTTACTCTGAGTTCCTTGAAGAAAACAAATGTTCTGCAGAAAATTGAATGAGAAGTTGCATTTGACTTGAAATGCAATGATTCTTTTTTAGGCATTTCCTTTTATAAGAGAATAAAAGTTTTCTTTCGGTTTGATCTAAGACCATTTATTTGGGGTGGCAGGAAAGTGGAAGAGCAAAAATTGTCAGAAAGTCTCAAGGATTGGGACAAGGCTTCTATCCCAGATAGAAGTCCTTTGCTCACTGAAACTTGATTTAGCTGAGTGGGAGATGCTCAGTCTCCAGCAACTTCAGCCAGAATCAAAAGCTTTCGGCCCTCAGGAGAGGAACCCACTTCCTTGCAGGGCTGAGGCTCGTGGTAATGCCATTGCTGCCAGTGAGTGTTGATGGCTGCTGAAGTTGGTAGGAACCCCCCGTGCGAATAGATTTGGAGGGGTCTGCAGGAAGCAACTAAGCTTTTGTGCTCCTAGCAGAAATGAGTATGTCAGTGCATGGTGGGTCCTATGAAGACTGACTCCTTACAGCTCTCTTCTCTGTAGCTTCACTGTAGTCTACTGAGCATGTGGTTAAACTCATACTATAGCTTCGTCTTTGAGCATTAACTTGGGTCTCTCACTTCCCTACCCAGCTATTTCCAACAGCTGCGGGAAAACAGTATCTTTGCAATGTCCTCTCTGCCAAATGTAATTGAGTTGACCAAAAGGTTCAAAAGCTTTGAGGGAGGACTGGCAGACAGAAACAAAGTGAGCATGCCTCCAGTTTCTTTAGGAAAGCACAGTATTCCCAACTAGAGAGAATGACTGCATCTTAAAGCAATCTGGTTTCACGAATACATTGCTGAAGTTTGCCTAAAAACGAAGCCATCCTTAGAAGATGAGATTCTGTGATGGCATATGTCAACATATTTCTGATGAGCTCGGCTAACTGACTACCCTTCTGGAGTTATTTATTTAGCCCTTTTAAAATTATTTAGATTTTTAATTAGAAGCTCAATGGCATTGAGTTTTGGCAACTTGATAGCAGAAGTAACTGCATCTTCTGTAAGGGGACAGATTTCCAATTGACATAACCCTGTGAGAGGGAGGGAGGAGAAAGGTGGGAACAGCCTTTCCCATAGTATCCCAGGAAGAAAACAGCTTCATGGATTAGGGGCTTAATTAGGACTGAAATCCATAGCAATAAGTGGGGAACAAATATAGTTAATTTGATTAAGCCTCAGACTGAAAGAGTTGCACACTGCATTGATTACTTTAAAGCAAATAACAAAGGCAAGGCTGTTTACTTTATAGTACTATTACTGCAAATGAAATCAGTATCAAGCAGGTTGCTGGGGAGTGTAGCTAAGACAACCTCATAACCTCATCTGCTGATAAATGAATCTTCAGCTAATCAGTAAACTCAGCATGGAGGCTATTCGAGCACATTATAAGTGAGTCGCAGCAAGGCAGATACCCTCCTAAACAAGAAGGCTAAGAAATAAACGGGCCCTGGATATACAGCAAAGGTCAATCGGTCGCTGTGTTTAAGAGCATCCTTCAGAAAAATGAAGTACAGTCTCGGGTGGGGGAGGGGGGTAAGAAGGAATAACATTGATTATGTCCAATGCAAGAGAAAAATTTGTAGGGCTTTTAGGCACTATATGTAAATCTATGGGCACCAGAATAACCCACTTAAAACAAAACCCTGTGAGATTTGCTGCTGACATCAGAAGGGAGACAGTTTCAAACAGTGGGAAAACCGGAGGGCAGTCTCCGTCATTGCAATTTGTGTTCTCTCCTGCAATTCATCGTGGCCTGCTCTGGGGCCAGATGGATGGATACTTCAAGGAGCAGCATTATCTCTGCAGGTGGTGTTATGTGGTACCCTGAAGAAAGGGCAGGGCAGTCCTCTGCACAGGGAAGAGCTGGGGAGAGGACTCATTGCTCCATGCAAATGCACTGGGTCTGCATGTATTCAGTGACAGAGAACACCATGTGCTTATTTGATTAAAGTTTACATTCATCAGATGCTGTGCTGAGAAGAGTCCGTAGAAAGAGCGAAGGGAGCACTTCTCCTGAGCATCTCTTGCTGGAGTGGATACTTCAGTACAGAGTGGTGGTCCTTAACACACCATGCTGGCTTTTAATTAGCACTGAGCAGATCCTAGCTGCACAGCGTTCTCCGAGGAGACACGCGCTCCCTGTAAAGCCCGTGGGTGTGTGCATGTCAACAGTCCCCTATAGAGCCTTGGGTACCTGGTATTAGCACAGAAGAAATGGCTGCCCTCCCACCCACTATAGTTAATTGCTTTGCTCCTGAATCTCTGAAAGTATAATAGTCAACTGCTTGAAATTTGGAGACAGGAATTCTTCAAAAGCCCCTGCATCTGTTCTCAGTCCAAGCAAGCACTCTCAAGAGGCCAGCTTCCCATAGGCCATCATGCATAATGTGGATGAAACCTCTTGAATTATTGATCTTGCAGAGGCATATAATTGTAGCTTACACAGTGTGTTTACTCTCAGTGCTTTGATTTATCAGATCTTATAATAATGTTCTCACTTTTGGTGCTCATAATATGCAACTGGCTTGCAGTTTAATACATATTGACTTCTAGCCATTTGCTGCTTTGTGATTATTCCTCCTAAAGAACAAACCGATCGCTTCCTTCATTCAGCTCCACTACAGATGCTGCAGGAATGTAACACTTTTAATATCGTATTTTCCCACCAGGGGAAAGCTTGGCTCAGTGGTGTCCTTCCTATCCTGAAGATTAAGGCTCTGTTTCTCTAACTGATGGGCAGCTGAAAATATTTCTGGTCACCCTAAGTGTGAGCTGGCATGTTTCACCCCAGAAATAGATCCATCTTCTAGCACTTTTTTTGTGCTGTTTTCCACTTCTGCTTGAATAAATAAAGCTGTTTACTTTTGCTGTGGTTAGAGTGAGGAGAATTTCTACGTTATATCTGATAGTTCTTAATGTGTTCGACCTTTTCATCCCTCTTGTTCATTTGTGCGAGGGATTGGGCTAGGGCTGCCTGGGGAACTGCAAGAGGGCAAGAGAATCCAGATGGGTATTTAAGTAAAACACACAGTTCAGCCTCATCTCTCAGCAGCTGGAAAGCCTCTTTCAGCTATTGCCATACTGAAGGTGCCCTTGCTGGCAACATATCTTGAAGGACAGCTCATTTCTAGGTCAGACGTGCCATGAGCATGAGTTAGGGATGAGAGTCTGAGAGAAAGCTGATTGGGTGGGACAAGAGAGAGGAGCTTAGAACTAATTGCCAGACTTTTTTTTAGCAATTAAAAAAAAAAAAACTTTGATCAGCTCAGGCCTTTTTTGAAAGTTCTTGATTTTTCACCTGGAGAAAGCGCTGTGCAGCAGCTCTTGCTAGGATAGTGCCTGCTCTCAAATGGGACGAAACAGGTCTAATACTTTCTGGAGCTTCTCCACTGGTGGGGTGTGGGTCTGCTTCTCTTTAAAAAAAAAATATATGTATGTATGTATGTATATATTTTTAAATACATTGCCAAGCTGAGCCCCGGGTAGGGATGCACTTCATTCCCTACTTTCTTCGAAGCTGCTTGTTGCTCAGTGTTGTGCCACAGACTGAGGCTGGCAGAGGGGTTGGGTGGAAGGCCCACGCTGCAGGATGGTCAGAGCTGCAGTGGGATCTGCTGTGACACAGCTCTCTCGGAGCAGTGGTTATTTGCAGTCCAGTGTCCTGATAAAGCTTTGAGTCCATCTCCTGCTCCTTTCAAGAAAGCAGTTGCCCTGGAATTTGACATGCACTGTGCAAAAACAGCACATGCCCTCTCTCAAACCTGAGCTGCTTATTTTCCAGTTTTCATCTACGCAGTTCATCTCTGTTATGTATTATCATATATCAACACTCCTGTATGACTGACAATAATCATAATAATAAATTGAATACACAATAGAAATATTACTAACTGACAGTCATGGCATCTTTCCAAGAATGCCAAAAGCTCATGTTTTGGATGTTGTAAAACCAAGATGACGATGGGGTTTTTTTTTTATGATTTGAGGGGCTCCTGCTGTCCTAGAGGCTTTTGCCCGGGTTGGAGACCCTTTGCATTAGGTTGAATACAGACACACGGTGGGAGGCTGTCAGTCAAACTGTCTGTAGCTCAACAAGCTAGAGAGCAAGGGCAGAAAAAAACAGATCCTAGATCCACAGCCTGAGTGACTTTCCCTTGACTCCTACAACAAGTCTGCGGCAGATCCATACAATGCATCTGCATTTCTTGGTTGTCTGTGCCACACTACGACCCACAAGCTCACCTGGCCACTCCTGTCAGCACAGCAGTGGGAATGAAAACTAACAATTTTAGCCGAGCCAGTGGAATTGCAAAATGTAATGGGCTGCATTTGCAACGCTGCCAGTGTTGAGATCCCTAGTCGTCTTCCTATTAATTGACTGTAATATCAGAGCAGTTGGTTCTGGAAAAATTACTCATTTTGTCCTCTTTGTGGAGCATCCTCTAGCTAATTTGTTGGTAGATACTGCAGGACTGCTTTTAGAATTTGATTATATTTTGAAATTAGTTTTATTTAATTTAATTTATCTAATGAAGAGATGTAAATTAGAAAAGATGAAAATAAAACATTAGCTATTTTTTTTCTAATTGGATTCGTTTTTGTGCTTAATCATGTATTTCCTTCCTCTTTGCCCATCGTTGAAAAGTGGATGTATTCCTCCCTACAAAATATCAGACTAGATCCTCTCTTATTAGTGGAGTTTGACTGCTTTACAAAGGTCAAGATTTGGCCTCTAGCCACATAACTCACTTTGCATATGCAAATAGCAACATGTTTCTGTGAGCCTCTAATTCTCAGGAATCATTTCCCAAGCTCTAGCTAGTGAGCACTGATAGCTGAATGCTAGCTAAGAAACATTTCCCTGAAAGCATTTCTAGCCCTAACACTGAGGATTCCCCAGCCGGCACTCCACGGAGGTGGGGAGGTTGCCCGCAGGGGGGCAACCTCCTGGCCCCGCTTTGCTCTCCAGGCAGGGAAGAAGGGCTCAGGAGGAAAATCCAAGTGATGCTCAGGCTTTCTGCTTGCGCTTCTGGCTGCAGGTAGAAAATGGCAAGGGCAGGCCTATATGCATTTACACTTCTGCTGTCCTCATCTTCCTCCCCAAGGTCTCTTTCTCCTCTGTGTGTTGGGAAGAAGGTGCTCAGCAGGTGAGAAGCAGTTCTGGTTGCTACAATTGCCTTGTTGTTTCCTGGGGCCCTGCCTGTCCCCAGTATGGGAGTTGCTCCATCCAGCAGGGTCTCCCTTGGTACCATCATACTCCTGGATGATAAAATTGTGATTAGCCCTGGGATTTTTTCCCTCCTTTTGCATTTTGGCTATATATTTGGTGTTATTTAGAACATAATGTATAGAAGCAGATGGACCTTAGAGAGAAGGAGATGAATGTTTGACTGTTGACAATTTGGAAATCTCTGGTAGTTGTGAAGTACTGTCAGTTTCTGTTATTGGTATAACAGTTCTGGTGTGTTCACTGTGCCAAAGGTAGATCTTCACATCTGCTTCATCAGTGTCATCCTTAATCTGAAGTATAGTATTGTACTCTGCCAAAACACTTTTGTGTGAATTTCTTGGTAGGTCAAATGTATGCGTGAAAGCCTTGATCAGTACAGAAGAGAAAGATCTGTCTCTGCTAGAAAGATAGGTGCAGACAGACATTGACATAATTTTATCAGCAGTCCCCTACTTCTCAGCATGTGTGCACAATGTGTAACTGCAGGACAGCTGAGAAACTCAGCAGCACAAGGACTAGAGAGGGTAGTTGGTTTTATTGTCTGTGACTGTTTCTGTCATCTGCCTGCCTGCAGTATCTCCAGGACGTGATACCCAGCCTCTGCAGCTGAGATCTTTAGTACTAGCTAACGGGTCGATCTCCATCCCCAGCAACTTTAATGAGATTGGATCCTTCAGCTCTTTTAAGAATTCTTGCAGGTTTCATCTAATCTCAACATTTTCTTCTGAGTCCACATGGGTGCCGTTTCCTTAAGCTGTTACAATCTTGTAGCTTTATAGTGTCATACTTTCCCTCAGGAGAATCTCTGAAGGTTAGCTCTGTCATCCTGGTTCAGTAATGCTTTGCAAATACAAAATGTATCAAATTAGAGTGCTCTTTGCATCTGATACCAGTTCAACTAGCAAAATAGTTGCCAGAGCTACCATGTGTTTCTTCCTTGTTTTGTGGCTGCAGGGTGGTCACTGCCCTCTTTTCCTCTGCCTTGGACTTTCTTAAGACATACAGTATGTCATATCTGTCATATCAGCAACAATTTTTCTTTACTGTTTTTTCATAGAGATATCTGTAAGCTCAGAAATTTTCATGTAGCTTGCTGATGCTGTTATGCAGCATCATACAGGCGACACATTATAAACGTGAATGTATTAAGCTTTACAAATCCCTAGGGAGGGTAGGAAAGTAGTCTCCTGATCTTATACAGAGGGAAACCGAGGAACAAAGATGTTCACCAGAAGTCAGAAAGGATGCCAGTAGCCAGGCTGCCCAGACAGCTTTCTTCTGAATCCTTGCTCCCTGACTAAACCATAAAGACTGTATGTCCTCCCTTCTTTCCACTGGAAAGAGATGTATAGTGCAGAAACACTTCACAGAATTGTATGTCCTTAATAAAATTCAGCTCCAGTTATGACCCTGTGAGATGATTAGTGAATTAGACTTCTTAATTAGCATTTTGCATAATTCATGGCAATTACAACATTCTCATGGATATGATTGTCAAGGTGCAGATGTGCAAACGTGCAGTTATAATTTTCTCATCTAAATAACTCTTTTGGTGAAACCTCTAATTTTTTACAACTCTATTGTGTAAGGGCCATTATTCCTGTTGTTATTTTTAAGGCATTAGAAAATGGATGCAGACCTCACTTCAGCTTCAATCATTGTAACCAACTGTTTTTCAGAAGCTTTAAAAACTGTCATAAAAGTTTGCTCCTGGGTGAGAATTAGGCATTTGAATTTTCTGAAGGACCTATACTATCCAATTTTTAACATCCCAAAGGGAATTGCATTGCAGTTTTTCAGTTACAATAGTAAAACAAAAGCTAAATCCAGTATGTGCAGTAGCCAAGATTTATGTCTATGAGAATGTATAGCTGGATTCTTAAAGAAATTTATCTCCCATTCCTTCTTCAGCTGGAGGTATATTTCAGTCCTTTGTGTTTTGAAAATTCTCCCCTTTTGTTGGAAATGTGTTATGTACCTGAGGTTGTTAGGATTATCTTTGGGTACAGGAAAAGCTGCAGCTACATAGAGTAGCAGATGAATGGAGGAGAAAGAACATGGTGAAGGCAGAGTTAGAACCCCTACCTCTCCAAAATACAGTTCTTCAGAAATCAAACACAACGGCACAGAAATCAATGAAGAGCCAGATTTTCAAAATACAATTGCACCCAACTTAATACTAGCAGGTAGGGCTCATGTTTTAAAAAATTACTGTGTTCCAACTGACAAATTTGAGTATCTAGTTCCTTCATTAAATGCCTACACAGATGGTATTAAACATAATTAATTTTACTTTCATAATTACAATCTAATATGTAAATCCATTTACAGTATTCCATTCTCTTAAAGATACAAATCAAAATGATAATTTCTAAACCAAAGTTATGAATTTCCTTAAATGAAAGGCATTTGTAATTTCCCATAGGAAATTTTAACCACTTTTGCATTTGTAGTCGCACAAAATGTAGGGATTTTATGGAATCAGGATTTAATGGGGGGAGATTGCAAACATTGTATTCTTATTAGAGGTGAATGACACTTGGAGCAACATTATGATTGTCTGTACATACGTCGCTTTTAGCAATTGATCCCTCCTCCTAGCAATCCGAAAAGGTACTAGCTTGCAAAAGCTTAACAGAACGTTTCTAACAGGAGTACCTGTACAAATAAGGAACACTCTTCTTTTTGGCCCTTTTTGACTATTGAGCTTCATGGTAAATCAGCTGTCCTTTAGAACAATCAGAAAATCATGCAGAGCTTGATTGTCTGCTTGTGATAGGACTTTCTCCCCCTGTTTATATTGTCCCCTGGAAATGTGCCTCTATGATTTAGGTCCCTGTCTTTCCTTGCACAAGTTCCATAAAGCAGAAATAAAGAATCAGATCCAATAAAACTAATTTCCCACTTTTCCTAAATGAAATGTTGAAAAAGCTTCTTATCTATTTTTACCACTTTCTTTTAATGTCTTTGTTGCTCTTAAGCACTCTAATATTGCTTGCAGCAGCTTACTTCCTGAATGTCATTAATGCAAGTGCTACCTTCAGCTGGTTTATCCCCTTTCTTTCTCTCTATAGCTCTGTGCTTAGTCCAAATGTGTGTGAAAATGCATGGCACTGTCCATGTATTTATCTGGTAGTTGTTAATTCTCAGTGTCCCTCCCCAATATATTTATTTTAGAAAAAGTTTTCACATATGTGTTTTGAGCATATATCTTTTGTCTGCCACTGCCCTTAGCTAAAAAACAACTGTGAAATTAAACTAAGCACTTTGTTTCCCCCTCCCCCTAAAAAAATAAAAGGAAAAATGATTGTGAATTACCAACCTTAGAGGAGAGTTAGAGGACAAAGGAACCTAGCCTTCCTCCCAGTGAACGTAATGGAAGTTTTGCCTCTGGCTAGAAATAAGGAAACATTCAGACAAAACTTCTTTTCTTTTTGTTTTCTTCTTTTCCTGTCAGTAAAAGCCTGTCCATGTTAGCTGAGAGTATTTATGAATTTGGGTCAAATTGTTTCAGTTGTCGGAGGATAAGATGAAATATTTCAGGTTCTTGTGTTTGAATGACATTTCACTTAAGCTATTTCTAATTTTTAAAGAGAAAAGAAGATCTTCTCCCATAGAGGAGCCTTTTTTTGTTTTCTACTAAGTGAAATAGAGTAGCAAATCAAGAGTATATTATAATATGAGGGGAGGGGAACCAGAGGAAAGGGGAATTGGTTTCTGTTGACCACAAATGTTTCAATTTTGTTTTTTTGTCCAAAGAACTGATCTGCTGACTTCAGTACTGTAGGAGGGGGGGCAGACATATAAAGCCACTGCAAAAGTGAAACACTAAATTATACAGTAATTTGATGCAGTTTCTGTCTGTAACCTTGAAAAATCTTATGATGAGCAAACAGTTCAAAAATAAATAAATAAACAATGGCTTCCAACTAAAATCTGTCACTCTGGACTGATCAGAGCAGTTCGCTGTCTTGCTCCAATAACTGTTCAGTTCTTCTCTGAGCTAAAATATATTGGGGGAAATCTTCAATGTCGCAAGGGACACTGAACTACCTAGTTCACACTCAGGGCAAATGGAAAGCTGGGGCCTCATCTGATCCCCTTGAATTCAAACTTGTTTTGACCTCATTGGGGTAGGACCAACCTGCTGGTGCCTTTGAACTTCTCTCTTTAAGTGCTTTTCTTTATATTGGAGGTACACCTTCAGCTAATTCCTAACTGCAGTAGTTAACAAGTGCTTAGCAGGTGGTTCAACAAATGTTTTTTCCACTTACTTAAAGACTGAGTCCAGCAGGTTAGTTAAAATCATGTCTCAGAGCCTCTCACAGCATCTTCAAGCGTTGTGGGTGCAATCTCCTGTGTGTGCACAGGTTAGTGATGGCTGACATTCCTTTAGCACCTCTTAGTCATTTCATGATTCTTGGAAAACCATTCCAGATCCATTCACAATGCAAATGTGGCCAAACAGGTTCTCCGTGCCAGCCCCAAAAGTGTCAGGAGTGGTGAGCCCTGCATGTGGTCCAGCATGTGTTACAGGTCCAGAACATGCAAGTCCACCACAGTGCCTTGTCCAAAGGCACGGCTTGACTGCTTATGTTAGAGTCACCACCCCAGGATCTCCAGTCCAAAAGCATTTGCATATGCAACAAGCTCCTCTGAGGACTGAGGGAGCCAGGACTGAGCCACACTCTTTTTTTTTGTGAGGAGACCGTCCCTGCATCTCTGCAGTGCCAGGGGTCCGAAAACATCTGTACGAGCTGGGGAGTTGTTGATAGATGCATCTTGTGATGGGTAGCCACGAAGCTGTAAAAACTGGCACTTCTTCAATCAGCAGAGTAGCTTGGCAAGGTGCTCTGTTGTCTAAAGGGCCAGATTCTGAGTGGTTCTGGCTTGTCCACCAAAAGGCTCGGAGCTGTGCCTCAGTCAGTGACCTCCCCATGGGAGCGCCTGTTCTCTGTGGTTGTGCTAGGTGTAGTAATCCTGATTGCTGCAAGGATATATTTGTGTGGCTGGGAAATATTCTTCTGAATCCTGTGACTCATCAAAATAACACCGCTCTTTTCCATGCTGAAAGACATGTATTCAAGGTCAGTCTGTGTGACAGATTTTCACCTAACGCGTTCCTCAGGTGAAGTAAGAAGCTATCATATTGGTGTGCTTGCTTTCAGTTTCTTTATAACATTGCAGATTTTGGTCTTCTGTGCTAAAAGTGCTCAGTTTGCTATGCATCTGCTGAGTTTTCTGTGGCCCGTGGTGTGTATGGGTAGCAAAGGTAGCATGGAGCCTTTTGGATTCAGTGTCTTTCCAGAGTTTTTTCCAACTGTGCGATAGTAGCTTGATGACCTTGGAAATCCCTCCAGTTTATTGTTCCTAAAATTCTTGTTTCCATCCAAAATTGCCAATTTACCAAACTCTTTTTGACAAATTAAATTCAGAAGCTGCATTTTCAAACAAAGACTATTCAGCAGACTAATTTGACCTTCAAGATCTGATAAGGATACACCTGTTTCTTGCCTGTCTTTGCCAGTGTAGAAAGATCCAAGAGATCAAATGTGATAGCAAAGAATCCCAGCCTCTTTAACCTGAGTTTTGAATGTACTGGCATCCAGCGGTTACATGCCAAAGTCTGTGTCAATCCCTCCCTGCCAGTCCTCCAGCTATCTTTGCTTAGATGTCCCTCCCTCGGGATGGAAAGTAAAGAGGAAGCTGACAGTGGTGAAATATAGAGAATGTATATGTATGGAACAGCCAGATGGCAAAGCAAGATATATTCTTGCTATTACGTCGGGAGATGGGAGAGTAAACGAATGGGTAAGGGAGTGAAGTGGGGTGAAGGACATCTTGAACACAAATGCAAGCATGATCGGCATATATGGCAACAAGCCACTAGCAGAAGGATAGTGGTTTGGAAAAGAAATGTCAAAGGGCAGAAAAGAGCAAAAAGCTACAGAAAATTAATTTTGTGTCTACCATGAGCACTTTATAAGCACTGTAAATTTTACTGACCTGTCCATGAATTTTAAAGCAGCTCTCAATTTTCATACTTTCAAGGCATGGCAATCATTGGGCCTGACCTCTTGGGTGGTACAGACTATAGATTTTTGCCCTGTGATTATTGCATCAAGTTTTATGCTTTTCTCTCCTAGTTTCAGACGTAAACTTGTTTTCAAAGTCTCCTCTTGGAGGCAATGTGTTCAATTCACCAGCCTCCTTTGAACTGTCTCCTCTATAGCTCTCCTCTCTGTGGGCTTTCCGCAGGCAAGACAGAGTGTTAGGGACAAAATGAGAGGCTGGAGAGAGCGATACAGATACTAAAGATGATTTGATCAGTGCAAGCCTGTTAACTGGACAGGCAGAGCGAGAGCTTTGTCAGTGTAAGACACCGGTAAAACTGCATCCACCCTTGGGGATGTACCAGAGCAACTACAGCAGGTTCACATCACAGTCCATGTTATTTTGGCATTTTCAGTACTGTTTTGTTATTTTTGCAGTACACCTGTGTAGGGAAGGCTCTTCAGCTGCAGTAGACTCAGCAGGTGTGTCTGGTTGCAAAGGCAGCCGACGGCCCTACAGCCTCGCTTTTTGTACCCGTTTTGGTGGTTCTGATTCTGCCAGCTGCCTCCAGGCAAACAAGACAGTGATCTACCCTGTCACTGTGGCTGGGACTGTAAAAGGATCAATGCCCCACTTGCCATAGGGAAGAATATGATGGTGCAGCACTTAGCAATAAATCTCAGTGAAACCTCTCTGTTTTATGGTCATTTAAGGCCATTTGCATGTGTCTAGCAGTATTTAGTGCGTGAGCAGTTGTTATATATGTAATTCATTTCATCCTTTCTGGCCTTTCACAGTGCCAGAGAGTGGGAAGGGGCCAAATCTGTGAGAACACATAGGCTCCAATGGGACTAATACCAAATTTTACAGGATCAAAACCTTCCTTCTCTGAGCAATGTCTTTCTCTGACAACTGCCCCGTGCACTTTTATACATTCATAAAAACATCTGAATCAAATTCTAAAGCCTTTTCTGCATTGGAGCATCATAAAATGCATCCTTGTGTTACATCAAAACATAACAGTGTAGATGGAGTTGATTAGTGGAGCTGCTTACGGAATAAGATGCTACCTCCTGCATCAGATTTTGGTAGAGAAACACAGGATCTTCCCTTGGGTAACGCTTTTAGAATACCTTCAATTGACAAGATCATTTCATTGCAGTTTCCACCTAATCCTCATTTTATTTGTTTCTGCTGAGAAAACAATTTAGAGGTTCACTGTAAATAATATAGTATATGTTTTCTGTAACATAGAAGATAGTATTCATGTGTCATGAAATAAGAAAATTACACATCAGCAAGTTTGGAAAATATTCTGGCTATAGTAAGACAGAAAAAAAGTCCTAAAAGGAGGTAAGAAAAAATACATTCTCTATAATTCTGTCAACAGTAGAGCATCTGTGCTTCAAAAAAATATGGGGAGCTTTTAAAGACTGCTTAAAGTGCAAGCAAACAGAATACAGGAAAACTCTCTCAGAATCTAATATTTGGATAGTAGAGCATGCTGCAAGCTTTAATTAAATGTAAAGGATGCATTCGCTGCTTCAGTTACACGCCTGCCAAATATCTTGAAGGGAAAAAAGGCCATGTATTCTGAAAACAACACACAAAGCTGGGAAGTGTCTGGTTAGATCAGCTACCCGGGGTCATGTATATGTTAAGAGATTACTCAAACAAATGAGCTTTATTATGGTCAGGGTGTTTATCATATGCAATTACTGAGCAGGAGTAGCATTTTCAGACCCACAGTAACAGATTTATGTTCTTTTTATATGCAGAGAGCAGGCAGTTGCATGCTAAGAATCTGAATCTCCAAACACATAAACATATACTCAGCTTTAAGCAGCCATAAAGTCCCACTGAAATCGGTGGCCTTTATTTTCAGAGGGAGTAGAGAGCAGTTTACATGAACAGAAGTCAGCTGTTTTGTAAGCAGCCTCACATATTAGTGTCCTACATTCTTGTAACTGGACTGAAAAGACTGCCAAAGAAAATGCAGATAGGCTAAGAATGGAAGCATATTCTTGCACAGCGCTTCGTGAAGCTGGTACAAGTTCTCCTAAAGGCTCTCTTGATAAAACCTGGCTGTCTTTTGAATTGTTTCTGTGCTCTCCTATTAAGTCCTGTTTTCTTTGAAGTTAACTCATCATCTGTTGTGTTTTATTTATTGTTTTGAACTTACACCTTCAAATTAAATAGGAATGTGCTTCGGAAGTCCGGGCCAACTGTTCTAGAATACTTGTCTGAAAGATTCACAAAATGTGTTCCTGTGTACAGCCACTCTTCTAAAGCTTATTTTGCCCCCCACACAGGTGCTTTGTAAGTATAGGAGGAAATTTTGCAGGTGAACCCTATTGCATAAGATGAACAGCTCATTCTGGAGCAGAATTTTAGCAGGTCTGATCCATCCTTTATGGAAGCACTCATATTTGCACCTGTGCTTTTCTGCCTACAAATAGAAGTGTTCATACAAAACCAGGAATGTTACACTGCTAATGTCCTAATCTGTGCATGCGCTCAAATCCTTACAGCAGAGGAGAGACATAGGTGCTTTTCCTTTGGAAAAGCAAGCTGTGTATATTTTGATGACAGTAATGAGAGAAAAACCCTCCCCTTAGGAAACATGATAGTTTCTATGCAAAAAGCCCTTCAAATATACATGGACAGTTTTAAATGCAGTGTATGTTTTATAAGTGACACTGTCCTACTTGTGTATAAACAGATGGCCTTGTGGGGCTGCTGTGCCATGCCGTCCTTTTTTCCTTACCACTCAGAATTGCTTTTGAAGGGTTGTCTGTAAAAACAGGCTAAGAGCTGTGTTGAGTGTAGCCAACACTGGCGGGCCTGAGATGAACGAGGTAGGAAAGAGGATGAAAGTAAAGTCTGTGCTTTCTGCAGCAGGCTTCTCTTCTTTTGCTTCACCAAACGACATGGCTCACAGGGCAAGCCCCCAGCACAAGAAAGGACCGTGTTCCTGCAGTGTGGAGGAAAGGAAATCAAGTGAAAGGTCCCTAAGAGAAACAACTCATCTCCTGTTCTTTGAGGCAGCGAGGTGTGGTCAGATTCCCTGTTTCCAGTTCTCTCTTTCCACTAACCTTGGTGGTTCACGCTGGGAAGGTGCTTCTGACAGTTGGACTGTTTTTCCATAATATCCAAAATCCAATATCCAAAATTAATGCAAACATTAATGCAGAATTTTCATCCTAGCTCTGCAAACTGTGAAGGCCTCAGCTCCACTATGCACTAGTTGCATGGGTTAAAAACACTCATGGCCCCATTGTACACCCACACATATGTCTCAGTCCTGCTTCAGGCATGGGGCCCTGATATATCTGGTGATTGACACAGCTGAACGTTAATTTGCAATGCACTTGTACAATAGGCAGTTGAAAGAAGATCCTGGTATGTGTTTGTATGTGGACATGAGTATAAGAGTGATGAAACATACTCTCACTTTGAGAAGGAACAGATGCATCAAAGCTAAAAGTTTCTTCTTTATAGCTTTTTTTCTTTATAGTTTATCTTCTTCAAAGATTTACAGCACAACAGTCTAGTCTCCTTCATGCTTTAGTCATAATTATTTTATTGTGCATGTGTTTCTCTCACCAGCCTACATCCTCGTTGATCCATGTGTTAGCGTGAACTCTTCCTCCTCCTCTTCTCTCAGATGGATCCCCAGTGCCCTGGCTAGCATTTGTTATTTATTTAATGAGTCTGTGTATCAGGCTGTTCTTTCTGTGGAGGGAATGGGGCAAACAGCATCATTACTGATGGTGACAGGTTGGCACAGGAGTGACTGAGCAGCTCCATTAGCTGTGTGTTCCAGGAGGGCTGACCCCCATCCTCTTTCTGCGTGGCTGCTAGTGCACACCAGCACAGGGCGGCAAAGACAGCGTTTTTAAAAGCTAAGGTGGGTTTTTCAGATGCATCGCAATGAGCCAAGCTCTCCAATCTCCTGTGCTTCCCAGTAAACCTGGGTGGGTAAATAGCATTGCCAAATGCTGAATGCCTCTAGAATGCATCTAGATCTTGTTCTTCCTGCAGCAGTCCTTTCAGCAGAAGAGTGACAGGGGTCTGAGGAATAGTGTGCATCTCTGATGGTTTTATCACTTTTCAAAGTTTGCTGTGCCACACTAACATGACACCTTCCTCTTGGGAGGAAGGAGGATTCTTTTCAGGGCCAGAGTCTGAGCTAACTATCCTGGCCAGTTATGTCTGGTGTAGAAGAGAAACAAAACTGGTTTCTGACAGAGAAAGCAAGCTCTAAAGCAGAGACCGCTTTTAAAGCAGTGCAGTTCCTTTTACCTGGTCCTTGGGCTGTCAGTGCAACACCACTAACTACACAACTGTTGCAAAAGAGTGGCCCACTGAGGTCCAGGAAAGGGCATGGGCTCAGAGCTGCCTGGGGGGCTACCTTCTCACCCCAAAGCACTCAGAGCCATCCCTCTGCTTTCTGAGCTGAGAGTGTAATCACCTCTGCAACAGGCAAGGAGAATGAGACCTTAGTAAGGAAGGGCTGCTACTGTTTGCCTTCCCTCGGGGTCTTTCAGAGAGGAGGATAAGAATCAAGATTGTTACGGTTTCATTCGGCTCTGCTGGGCCTATCAGTCCACTGATAAGCCTAAAAAAACTAGCATACGCGTATGCCTATATTCTTGAAGTGACTGAAGAAATATAGAGGTTTGGGGAGAATTACTTGAATGGTGGGTTGACCCTAGAATAGGCAGAGCTGGTAACAATTCTTTGATGTTGACAAAACTCAACGTTTCAGATTTTGAAAAAAATCAGCAGCATGGTATCCAGTTTACCCTCCTCTTATTTATCAGCTAAAGAACTAGTTGCATTATTTTGGCAAGCATTTTAGTACATCTTCAGGCATTTAAGTTTTTCAAGTTTCATTAGAGAGTGATAAAAACTTTTAGCAAAAGATGTTAATTTTCTTTCATTTATGCTGTCTGACACTGGTGCTTATACAGCGCTGTGTCATTTTGCAAGGCAGGCTAGGGCTCTGCTCTGCTGTTGTACAATATGCAGGAGAAAGCCTGGGTATTCACACAGCTCACAAACATTGCTCTGATTCTAAGTAACATTGAGATTTGTTGGGATGAACCTAAGCCTGGATCAGAGTCTAAAAGTCTAAGATCAAGGAGGAGTTGCTGGCATAGGCTGGATGATTAAACCTGGGGCAAAAATTTAAACCAGAGGTTGTCAACTTGTGTGGATTTGTCTGCTTCCTTCCCAAACCAGAGATTACGTGTACTTATATCACTGGGGGCCCTTGAGTGCCACTCATACTTGGCCAGCATGACACCTTTGGCATGTAATTAATTTTGACTGAAATCTTTGACAAATAGGAACACTGCATTTGTTTTGGTGTCTCTTCAGAGATCTCTCATTTTTGAATGTTCTGACAGTCAGTGGGCACCACTTTAATGAAAACACTTGTCAAGGCCAAAGGCTGCTTGGGTTTTAGCACAAAGCGCCACTCCTATCCTTCACTCTAAGGTACTTCAAACTCACTATTCCCTTCACTGAGTTATTCCAGCAGTCTAGGTGAGGTTCAGAAGTGCATGTGTGAGACTGTAACCTCCTGGGTGGACATACGACACCTTTCTGTGCACTGACCACAGGGTGGTCCGAGAACAGGGCTCTTAGACACCATTCATCTAATATTAATCATGTTATTAATTGCTTAGGTGAACAGTCATGTTTAGTGAACAGCAAATAGTGGGAACGTACGTGTCATGATCTTAAACCTACCCTTAAAACATGTGCTTGCACTAGGTGAATATCCAAGAAATCAGGATTGATTTGCAAGCAATTTGCTGTTTGGTGGCTGAACATGTAATAACTGGCTTGACCAGCCTCACTGATGGCTTCAGTGAGAGGAAGGAGTGTGGTAACTTGTGGAGCTGTTAGTGCTGTTCAGACCGTTGTACGTGTAGGGCTGCTGGAAGATTGCCCTGTTCTTTGGTAGCTGTTACCTATGCTTTTTGCAGGGATGATTTTCTGAATGTTCCTTAGCTGGTAGAAGTTTATGCTGCTGTTAATAAAGGGATTCTCCCCTAGACAAGCATTTGGTTTGAGCCAAGAACATTACCGCTTGGCCACTTTTAGTTTGCTCAGTAAATCAATGTTTGCTTTTACATCCTACCACTGAACTACTTACACAGCCTTATCCACTGTGGGCCTTTCAGTGCAGACAGTTCTCTCTAATACATGGCCAGAGCACTCTTGCCTAGATTCCACTGTTGCAGGCTGTAAACCCTATACGTCTATTGTTAAAAATATGACTTTGATGAGCCAAATATCCTTTGGCTTTCAGGAAGTCTCCAATGTATTATTATTATTTGGAAGAGAGATGGTGAACTCTAATTATGAGTAATCCCAACAACTGAGAAAGATTTCAGTGGAGGTGCACGTTTTACCCTAAAGTGCTATTTGAACTCTTTGGAAAATGTTGAATTACCCCTACAGCTATTGCCGATTAACTACTTAATGAAGCATCTGTGACTGCTGGCGTGTCCCAGCCATGTCGCTGTGATGCTTGAAGGACGACGGAGATTAACTAAAAGATTGATCACAGTGATTTCTTATGTATCAGCCAATCTAATCTAGTAAGGGGCACTTTGAAATGAAACTTGCTTTGGAAAAACATTATTTTACTTTATATAAACACCTCTTTTTAGACCTAGCCTGTTTAAATTGCTTGAAAGATAACTATTCCTGCTTTAGCAATGTTGGCACTTTACCACATGTACAAAGAGTATTTTATTTACAATCAGTTTCTGTGTCTTCTTTCCATTCATTACTGTACAAATATGGGATGAAAAGGTTAGGCATATGAATTTAGCTGATATATAGGTAGGAATTCCATGCAGATGTAAATGCCATATATGATGCATTTACATTAGTAAATATGTAGCTACATATGTACACACACATGTACATTTACATGTGTACATATGTACATGATTGTATAAAGAAATGTATGGTCTATACACATACAGGTTATGTATGTAATATTTTAAAGCATGTAAAATCCTCAATTTTTTAAAGATTTAAAAGGAAAGCACTTATAGATTCATTTTTGTGCTTTATCAAATACTATTTTACCATAATTCATAATACTACCCTGAATCTTCATTGTAATATCATCATTAAATACTTTCAACATAAAGCTTATTGCATCTGGAAACAGTGGTGTTTAAAGCAAGGCAATCCATCATTTCCAGAAGAGCTGTTCTTGTGCTGAAATGGTGCCTGGCTCATATAGCAACTGTTGGACTGTCTGATGTAGCGTGAGCGTAACACCATATTGGGCATGGAATTCTCTTTGCAAGAATGAGGGTGTCTTCCCTTCAGAAGGGTCTCTGCTCAATGAGAAGGGGCTGACACATTTTTTGCTGCGAGTGCTTCCACTCTGCCTAGGATTAAAGATCCAATTTTATTCCTAAATGAGTGAGAAGGGACAATTACAAAGATATATTTATAGCATTTTATGATCACCTAGGGCTCCTGCTGCTTTCAGATGTGGTTTATTCTGTGCCTGGCTCTACCTGGGTGAGCAGAACAATAGTAAGGGCTGAACAAGCATCTTTGCTCCTCTGCTAAAGAGTGCCCAGCTCCCCAACAGTCTCCTGTTACAGATATTTTTTAACCTCCATTGTGGAGGGAACTGTTGGGAATATTGACTTGGAGAGAACAGTTGTTTGCTTTAGTTTATAAATCAATTCTCCTCCGTTTGGCCTAAGATGATACATGGGATATCCCATTTTAATTATCCATTAAGGTCCTAGTCTTCTCCCATCAAAATCTCCTGGTCTTCTATACCACCTGTGCTTCTTTGGCAGCTGGGATGGGGCCAAGTCATACGCTATATCCTCGGGGGCAGTATTGGGGTGGCAGTGTTGGGGGTGTGGGGGTGGTTCTGTCCTCCTCTGTAGGGGAGGAGCTGAGAGATTCTCCAGGAACAAGTCACTCTTGAAGCTAATAGAGAGATCAGGGTCTTTCAAGTTGGGCAGAGGTGATCAGAGGTTCTTTTTAGGAAGAACATGCCTCCCAAGAATCTCATCTGGGACTTGATCTCTCTTAGCAGAAATGAAGATTTCCTTCTTTTATTTGCCTGTCACACTGTCAGCTGTTTGGAGTAGTACAAGGTATTGCACATACTTAGGCAGCAGGGTGGTCTCCACTCTCTCCTCTTCTTGGATGCTGCTGGAGTGACTGGTTGAGGGAAGGACAGGAAAGACAAGACCAATATTTGTTGTTTAGAGGGCTGCCCTGGAAGTATGTGGCACCACAGCAGGTCCCTCAGGGAGAGGCTGGAAAGTAGAGCTTGTCTGGTCTTTGAGTACATCAGAAAGGTATTTTCTGAGCCTGATTCTATTGCTATAGACAACATTGGCTGGAGTTGTAGTCGGATGTAAGCTTTAAGGTACATCTCAAATTGGCTTGCTTTACATGTCTGTGAGATGGGAAGTTCAAAGTTGTGTTTAATTAATGCAATCTTTCTCTAACAACCCGTAGTCTTTGTTTCATAAAAATTGCCAAAAAATTGCCAGAAAAACTCAACCTTGTTCAAAGAGGATTTCCCATGATTTAATTTGTTTCTGCTCCAGGCTGCTCACTACAGATTCGCACAATTTCTCCACAGAAATATTTTTAATTCCAACAATTGTTTTTACCTTTGTGGGTTGCAACCCCCACCCCCCCGAAATGTTAATTTTTGTTTCTGTTGTCCCTGATCATGGAGTAAGGCATGAAGAAGATTCCCGTACTCTAAAAATCAGAGTATGCCTTTCCTAGCCGAGTCACAGTGATGTAACTGCTGTCATCTTCCCTGTTCTGACCTCTGGTGCAGCCCAACTTTCCTTTCATGCATTAAAACAGCATTACCCTTCAGACAGGGTTGAAATCCTTCTTCACAGACATGCTGTTGCTAGATGGTCGCTGTGGGTGCAAAATGGGAGATTGAGACTGCACTTTGTCTTTCCTGCTAATGTGAACGCAGTAGGAGAGGGCTGTTTGCTCAGGACCTAAATAGTATTCCCTCATCTCAAGGGAGGTTCCAGGTGCAGTTTATTTTAAGAATGATGCCTAAAGGTGATGATAAAGATAGATGGGGAAAAAACAAAGGAAGCAAGATACACAGGGCAGGAGAGCTAATGCAGACAGTACTGCCTTAGCATTAAAATTTAAGTGATGGTTACAGACAGTACCATGTAATTTGGGGATAAAACTTCTGTTTTATGTGATATTGGCCAAGACCATAAAGTGCTTGTCACATCTCTGTACACTCTTATATCTGTACCCTTTGCCATTCAAGCTCCCAAGCACAGTGATTCCGTCTTCTCTTACAGAGGTTGCTGGCTTAAGTTATTATGAGAGTTTTGGTGTTTTCTGTTTGCTGGGTGTCAAGCAATGAGAACATAGAGCTCCTGACAGATTTGGAAGGTAGCTTTCTCTTTGGTAACCCTACACATTGCATAAAGATGTGATTTTTAAAAGAACAAGAAGAATTAGATATCAAACATACCCCACTTCTCCTGCAGATATGGAGGAAGCTGAGTGTTTAATTCCTGCATGCTGCTGAAAATTCAAACCTAAATTCCCCATGTTGTTGAATTAAATTATCTTGATTATTCTCTGCATAGTATTTTCATTATGTCCTTTGCTGCGCCACTTGGTCATATACCATCAGGATATCCTTGGTATCCCCGAGGATACAACATTGTATCACTGTTTAACCATTCTTCTCATCATAAAGGTGAATGAACAGCCACCCTTCACCATTGTGAAGTCAAGATTTTGATACCTGTAGGTTGTATAAATGCAGGAAATTCTGAACCCATTGATTTCATCCCCGTCTCTTCTTTGCACTTTGTCATAAGTAGCTATTGCTTTATGTAATAATTTGCTTTTATCCACTACAAACTGTTACCAGTGCCCTAACAAGAAGCATTTGCTCTCAGAAAGCCATTCTGAGAATCTCTCAGTCTGTCTGTTATCACAGGTTTTATTTCTCTGCCAATTCACTTGAGTCAAATTAGAGTTTTTAATTTCTAAGATATCCACATTTTCAAGGTGGAAAAATAAATGATGCTTAATAATAGCCTGAACTACAAAGGTCTAAAGTTTCAGAATTGACTAACTGCTCCTCAGCAGATGATCAATATAGAGAAACAGCCATCTAAAATTAGAAGGTATCCAGGGCGAAACAGGCAACGAACATAAACAGAAGCAAACAGGCTGAAGTGTATTTAAACATATTTAAATAATAGCAGGAACTCCTGCCTTTATTCATTCAGCACTTAAGTGTGTGGCTAACTATAAAGACATGAAGCAGACAGATACTTATCTCCGTTATAAAACCGGGGAGCAGAGTCTAGACCACAGCTTGTGTTTTACCTGTTTGCGTGAGAAATCTGAGCTTAGAGTTGGACTTTCATTGATCTGCAGGCAGTTCCTCCCTGGTAAAGTGGAGTTATACTTTAATTAGATTCTTGGTTTTGAAGCTCTTGGCCTAAATCTCCCCAGAAACTAGACTTTGAGAAAAGGAAGAAAATGAGTATTTCCTAACAATTTATTTCAGTCTCAGTGGTTCGGTGGAATATTTGGTCTTGAGGAGAAGGGACCTCAGTGCCCATGAACTAATATTGTTGCTACCTGCAAATTCATATTAAAAAAACCTGTGTCTGTCTACCGATCCCTTTGGGACTCCACAGCCCACTCAAAATGAGAACTGAGCTCACGTCCGTGGCCTGGGTTTCCTCGCTTGCATCTGTACAGAGGAGCTGGCTGAGGTTTCCCCTGTACGCAGAGCCAGTTCTCTTCAGTTCCTTCTGTTGCTTCGTGTGAGGAGGTTAAACAAAAACAAAATAAAACTCTGGGCCAAGCATTTTTCACTGTAGCCCAGACAGACATTTTATTCTTTGTAATTTCTTTATTGGTGTCATAAATCCTTCTTCTCTCTGTGCTTTTCAAGGAGATTAAAATTAAGGGCTTCACCTCTGCCACGGAGGCCTAGACCCCGAGGCTGACCGATGGTTCCACTGCTTCTGGGTGCTCTGCCACCCACCTGCTATTCGCTGTCTGATCCTCACTGCGTAAGCTCTCTAGTGCGTAGACTGGCTTTACATTTTCAGTTTGAATGGTGGCTTACATGCTGCAGTCTTAGTCTAGGCCTACAAATAATAATGCCCCTTTCCTGTTTCGGAGACTCCTACTAGCAGACAGTGTGTACAGGGGATGAAAGGAAGAAGGCAGAATAGGATCAGTAATAACAGCAGAAAGGCAACAATAGTGCATAAAACCAAGGTTAATAAATTTTCCTATTGTTTCTCAGAGCATGGCACAATCTGGTGCACTCCTTACTATGCCAACTCCTAGGAGCTGCAGACTGTGTAAATGTCAGGCTTTTTCTTTAGAAATGATTTATTTGCTTGTTTCTGTTCATTTTATTTATTGATTTATTTATTTAATGATTTATTTATTTTAGCCATCAGAGCTGTATAGCAATTTGTTTCTTAGAGACTTAAAACCAGAAAGTAAATAAAAAAAAATATGGAATCCTTTCTTTATTAAAATCTCATCTAGGTTTTAACCAGTTACGGGATTTTAGGGGAAGAAGGAAGTCATTTATTTTCATTCTCAGAAGTGCTGGACCCCTCAGAGCAAGGGATGGCAGGCCCATGTCAATGAAAGAAGAGGGCCTTAATAAACTGCATCCCCTCCCTGCCCTTATGCTTATGAAAGTTTAAGAAATGGATACAGTTTCTAGCAAAATGCTTGTTTGTCAGATCCTCCTAGATGAATTTCAGTTCCTTTCCTTCCCCGCACTCTCATGTCTGAAGTAAGGACAGTGTAAATAGTAAATAGGGAGAGGGACAACTTGCTAGATGTCACGACTCTCTGAGAGTCACGGCCACCCCATGTGACGTCCTCACTGTGTCGCACTGCCTGAGCTGTGCCGGGCGGGTGAAGGGCACATAGCCCCACTCGTTCCGTGGCTGTGTGCATGTGCTGGTTGCAGAGCACTGATCTCCTTCCAAAACTTGTGCAGACTGAGGATGTAAAGAGAGCATGCAGGCTATTGGAGATGGGCACTTTCCAGCCCCTTTCCTTCCCTCCGTAGCCATGGAGGGCAAACAGAATTATCCTAACTATCTTTTGAGACCCATTGACCAGTCACCTGCAGAAAGAGTATGTCTTCAGATCAGAACTGTTTGCTTTCCAGGTGCTCTCAAGACTCGCAGTGGCTAATGCTAGCTCCAAGCAGGCTTTTCTTCCTTCTCTGCTTCCTTTTCTGTTGCTGTTTAGATGAGGGGTGAGCATTTTACTGCCTGCCAGTCTGCATTTGCTTTGCTGCCAGTGTGTTTTTGCTCATCCCACAATTCCCTGTTCTCTTTTGCCTGCTCATGTGAGTATACCCTGATGATAAGAAGTGGCTCCCAGGCTGGGGCAGGCTGGCAGGAGAGGAATCCGGTGTTGCGTCCTCCCTCCCGGTCCCTTGGCCTTGCTTCGCGTATATTCCCACTGCAGTGTGACCATTTTGTCTTGGTTACCTAAATCCGGTGCGGGAGGTCAGGGAAAGGCACCGTGCTGAGAACAGCAGTAGCACAAGAGCGCCTTTGTGTCCCATCTCTTCCTGTCCCCTCCCTGGCAGGTCCACGTCTATATCTGTTTGCCTCCATGTACCTGGATACTTTTTATCTATCCTTCTCTCACACACATGCTCTCTTCTGTGATATATCTGCTGTCTGGGTAGCAGTTGTTTTTGTCCAAGTCCACAAAGCCTGCAAGCAAGAACCCAAGTGAAAGGCTTGCTTTTTCCATAATAACTTTTAGTGACTGTTGAGTCATTCCAGCCTCTCAACTCCCAGAGGACCTTTTGTGGCTGAGGACAGAGGCTCCTGGGAAGCCGAGCCCTGCTCGCGCTCTCATGCTCCAGCCGTACAAAGAGAGCCCTGCTGGCGTGCAGCGATGCCCTGGCTAGTGGAGGTGTCTGCTGTCAGGGAGTCTGACACCCTCCCAGCCAAGCCGCCCTTCCCAGGGGCCCCAGCGCGTAGATACGAGCTCAAGGGCAAAGCCGCTTGGAAACCATCTTTTCTTGTTCTGCTGCCCATCTGCTTGGGAGCCTGATTGACAGCTGAAGGGTGAAGGGCCAGAGCCTGCGCTAATTGTCTCAGGCCCTTGCTCAAACATGGCTGGAGAAAGAGCGGGTCCCCGCAGGCGGGGGAAGAATGGGAACCTTTGTGAGGCCTGACACAGTAAATGCCACCTTTGTGAAGATTTAAGGCTTGCTGAGGTCAGTTTTTAACAACTTGGGATGCTCCAAAACCAGGCTTTTCCTCTTTCCTTTATCTCCAGTGGCTCCTCTTCCTCCTTTATTTCTGCTTCATCAACAGGCATTGTTTCAGTCAGGCTTGAATTCCCTTTCAAATGGCTTAGCCAAAGAAAGAAAGGCCTACCCTGCTAAACAAGGCTCTTCTTTGGGGCTGCTGGGTTTTTTTCTCTTCCTCCTCCTTGTCTCGCATGCTGTAAAGAATGCCTCTTAGTATTCTCAGAGGAATGGGAACATTTGCATATTAATTTAATTGTGTGTGTTCATGCAAAACTACCCAACTCACAGCAAACTAGCCACAGTTATTAAAATTAATTTACAAAGGAAGGGAGCTATTGTTTTCCGAGACAAGAGCTGTCAAAGCTTATGTTTTCCCATGTGCTAAAAGCACCCTCCTAGTTGCTTACTGCAGTCATTGGCATTAGAGAATTGCCGGAGAGACACAACAAAGTTCCTTGGCGGAAGTTTTACTCAGGCGAGAGATGGAGGGAAGGCTTAGTGCCAGCTCAGTGTTTTTCAGTTGTTCTCAGTCCAGAATTTCCCATTTGTGACTCAGGACTTCCTGGTATTTAACAAGTGGGGAAGAGCTGTCTATACTGCCTTTATCAGTGTGGATATACCCAGCTCAGCTCGACCAGCATGTTTCCGTAGAGCTCCTTCTAGAGCTTTTGGGGGTATTTCCATCTGTTCTGGGCATGCCTCTCAAAAAAAAAAAAACTATGCAAAGCTTTTTTGCTTGCGGTTGGTGTGTTTGCAAGCACAGGTGCAATGTGCACGCACATGTGTATGTGTTAAGTTATACACATAAAGTCAGATAGCAAAATACAAGTCATCCACAGAAGAGATAGCAGGCTATGGCTGAAGAGACTTGCTGCCTCCCTCTCACTAGTGCTGCATTTTGTGATCTGCAGTGACATAATTTTCTCAAGCCTTCATGATGCCATTCACTGGGAATATAATGTTAGATAAGAGGAAACTTGCATCATTTCTCTATGAATTGGGTTGTATTCACATTCCTATATTTTTACCCTCATTTCTTTATGTTTTTCAAGATGTAAAGTGTTTATATTTTTAATTTCTGTCATGATCAGCTAGAAGTCAGTATATGCTGTTATTCAATACATGCAAGACTGAATCCTAAATGCTTTCACATGTTTGTACTTGTTGGCACTTTGTAATTATAAATGATATTGCAGAACTGGTTACCAGCACATAGATGTGTGCACAAAATAGCAGAAGGTTTTCTGGAATTTTTGACAGTTCTATACATAATCCGTGAATGTGACATGACCTAGGTCTGGTCTTAAAACATATTATCAGAACTATAACTGGCACAATATCCAAAGTAATTTAGCTTCAGACCATGCACGGAACCGTAATACATAGGTGCTTTTGCCACATTGCTTTTGCAACATTTGCTCCTGTGTCACTGATAATAAAACTGTCAGAGTGACCTTGAGGAGGTAATAACTGCTCATTGATTTGGATTTAAAGCTTCCATAATGTTTTACCCACTGTGTGATATTTGTTAAAGGAAAAAATACAAAAATGAAGCTTGTTTCCACAGTCTCCTATAAAAGAAATCATAGACAAGGATTTTTATAGAGATGCAGAATGTTTATTAGCTGCATGGCCCTTTGGAAACTCCAGGGGACTTTGAATTTCCTTGTCCTGGGGAATTCCATGGGAGAGGGACGCTTGAGAGCTACGTATCCTGAAATCCTGGTTTCTATAATAGCTGGCCTGACAAAGCGCAGGGAGCTGAGCCAGTTCTGCTGAAAGTTTGTTTCCTAGCTTGAGTTCATGAAAACTGCCTTTTCAAGAAAGCATTTCGATTTTAGCAAATATCCAGATAATTTGGACTAGGTCTGTCCTCCACTTGAAAGTTAATTTTAGTTCCATGTTCTGGGTACTTAAAGATAAGCCTAAATTGCTGGTTGCTTCACTGCAATTTACAAATCTTAATTTAGAGTTGAAAGTCAGGTGTGAGACTGCTGTCTTTGAAAGAATTAGCAGGCATGGCTTGTCCACAGCCTGGTGCACACCATGACTCTAACCAGCTGGGAAATCCGGTGGGTGGTTCTGAACAATGCCCATGCTTAAGGAAAAGTCCTCAGCCGTTATGAACTAGAAAAAAAATGTCTGCTTTGATTTCATACACAATTTTATAGGACACAGCAGTATAGCTTCTGTGTTCTCTTTAATAGTGATTTTTTTTTCTGGAAAATAAAGCTTTGATTGTCTAGAGTAGAAGGACCTAATGGTTTTTAGGAGAAAGGACCAGCAGTAACAGTGGGGAGCAACTGTGATGGGAAGCAAGTGTGCTGTGCAAGGACTAGGTGACTGTGGAGCAATCTGAGAGCGCTTGCCAAGGATGAGGCTCAGTGCAATGCCATTAGTTCTGTTTGTTGGGTTATGAATTACAAGCGTCATTCCAGCAATTTAATGTGCAGGTCAGGGGGTTCTTTTGTTAGCAGGGAATGCACATTTTATGCCATACTATTCATGCTTGCTGCTGCTTTAGCTTTAGACTCTGCTGCACTATTTTTACACTGTACATTGAAAAAATATTTCTCAAAATGGCAAGTTTAAATTCTGCTGCCCCATTCCTGTTTTGGCAGATTTTGTTTGATGAGAATATGTTTTCAGTGAACTATGCCTGTCTTCCTCATGTCTAGAAGAAGGGAAGAATGTTTGTTTTTTTCATTGATTTGCAAAACACAGTGGATTCTGTTAATTGTTTTGGGTATTTCAGTTGAAACTCAGCATGCAAAGGGATACATGTGACTCCAAAAACATGTAGAAAATGCTGTTTCATATGTCCTGACCATATTGGCTTCTACTCTCTTGTATGAAGTTATAAGCACTGTAATTCTGTTTCTGATTTCTGGCTTGATGCATACTGCACTCAAGAGTCAATCCTAGTTGGGTTAATTAATTTGAATTAACTACAGGGATCCTTTCCATTGATTTTGGTGGACTATGGATCATGCTGGCATGTAATACAAATTGCTGCTTCTTAATTAACCCCTCTACTCTTGATCTGATCTCTTTAAGTTACTCACAAGGTGTGTGGGAGAATAGGGACTTGAACCTTGGTCTCATATATAAGTGAACATCATCAAGAATGGGTTATCCAGCCAACTTTTCTGCTGCCCTCCAGCCAAACTGGTGCTTTGTTTTTTTCTGTGCTAGTGGAAGACTACGAGAAAGATGGAAAGAAACTTGTTCCACAGTAGCTGGTACCTGCCCTGCAGGGAAGCCCAGGACAGGCTCACAGAGCAGGAACTTGATTCTGAATTTGTTACCTTCATCTGGGCAACTCAGCCACCATACTCAGCTCACACAGAGTTTTCTTTTCTCCTCCTGATTTTTTAGCAAACCATAACATCTTATGTTTGACTGGTGAGAACTTGAGGACCTAGAATAACAGTAAGTGTGGCTTAAGTGCTGTCCAGGAGAGAGCCAGCATGTGTTTAAACAAGAAGAGATGGTTGTCTTTCACCGTGATACATGGGATGCCAGTTAAAGAGGTAGAGAATCTCAGGAATCTTTCGGAGGTTGAATTGTAGATGCAGAAGACAATTGAATATGCAAACTTTGAACATGGCTAATATAAAACGGTTTGTCTTTGTAGTACTGTCACACAGTACTACACTCCAAAAATATATTGCATGCAAAAAGGAAGTAAAATACATGACATCAGACCCCAGCTGTTATCACTGCTATCCATGGCAGGGAGGCTATAGACTGAAATGACTTAAGTCGTACATTTCAGAAGTTTCTGGAACATATTTTCTGCAGTATCTAAGGAGTTTTGGACTCTAAGTGCTGTTTTCAGAGCTATCATGGGTTTAGAGCCTCATAGACACCTTACTTGCATGGGACTCAGGGTGTGCTGAGGCTGTAGGATCCTGTGGGGTTTATTGAATGCCCAGATATTGCTGTTTTCAGCGGGATATGAGCTAGATAGCACTCTTGCAATTTAATTCTTTCAATCTTGAGGCACCTAAATATCTACTTCAATTCTGAAAACAGTAGTCAAGCTCCTAACTTGCATGGGCACTCTGAAAACATTGGCCTTCATATCTAATGATTACAACACGGAACTGGAAAAAGTCCTCCTTAATATTGTAGGGCGAGTTATTGCAGGCTGGTCACTTGGGAAATTGATCCAAACTTGTCATGGGAAATTGATCCAAAATCCTGGATATGATGGATAGTTGGCTCAATAGCAAAGATGCTCACTTGCAGAACCAAAAAATCTTGAAAAGTATATTTAGCCTGCCTTGCAATAAGGAACTGTAATAAATTACCATAACCATTTACCTGTGTACTTTTGCATCCATTCCCTTAAAACAAATAATGCATTATTAATAACCCCATTTCAGAGAAAAAATTGATGCCATGCTATTTTGTCAATTTTCTTTTTAATTAATGGTGTTCTTGACGATGGTATTTTAGAAACTGCTGAATGCTTTGAAAGCAATCTTCCTTACATCATTTCCCCATGATCTAACAATCACCGATAGAAATGCCATCAGTAAGACATCAGACTGGGTGATCACAGAAGTATCTTCCAGCCTTGATGTCACCTTGGTGGGGCTAAATTATGCATCTCCTGTTAGACAGCATCATGGAGCCACATTTTTCACTAGGTAAACTGACTTCTCTAGTAGAACTGAAATGAGTCCCAGCTAAGGATCTGACCTGTGGGTTATGGGACCAGCAGAGAATGTAGTTTCTTATGTGCCAGCCTTTTGCACAATGGTGCAACTTATCCATCTCTTAGTTTGGTGCAGGGAATGAAATGGCTTCTGTATCCATATCACTGCTAGTGCTAACTGACTCCATCCTTCACCCTTTCTGCAGTAAAGCATCCTTTTGCTGGCTGATGCTAATGTGCTCCCCTTGTATTTGGTGACTATGCTTTCGTTCCTGTTGGGAAAAGGACATAGAATTTCGCCTCATAAATCTGTTCTAACTCATTCATCTGTGGTTGAACATATGCAGGAATTTGGCGTTTTACGAACTGATACCACCCCCTGTAACGAAGCTTCTCCTCAGCCTAGCGGTGGCAAGAAACTGTAGGATTCCCAAAGGACGTCCTGGTCCCAAGAGTGAGAAATACTACTGTTTTCACTCAGGGCAGAAGTATTCACAGAGCCACTGAATTTATTAAAGGGCTCAGGATGGAGCAGGTCAGAGTAAACAAATGACCTGTGAAATGTCTTTCCAGAAAGAAAGATCTAAAGGCAAAGAAAGGCAGAAGGATAATTGAAATAGGAACAGCAGCATTTCTAATGGGGATAGAAATCACGTTATGCTCTATCTGGGGGTGACAGGGCTGGCTCACAGTTTAGCCAAATACACAGGCTCACAGGAACTGTCAGACTGGATCAAACCCGAAGCCCAGCTAGTTTCCAGCAGTGGGCAGAGCCCAAAATACCAGTGGAAGGGTTAAGACCTGTGCTGTAAACAGATGTTAATGATGATCATCTACTCCCACATAAGTCTTCTGCTGAGCTGTAATAGGAACAGCTTATGCCCTGGAGCACAATGTTTAATAGTTGTTCCAAAATGTTTTCTGTGGTTGTTGTTAGATTTGGATAGTCTTGGAATGCAGATAAATACCTAATCTTGTGAGGAATCACATTAAGAAGAGACTTAATGTGGTATAGATTCAGTGTAATTTCAGTGACCAGGGAGGTTGCTCTATAATAGTAGCATGCCCAGAATAAATAAAGTGAGAGGGTAAAGATGAGCCACCAAGTGTTCCTGTGTTCAGAGGACCCCCTCCTAGTTGCAAAAAGGGTGTGCTAAATACACTTTGCTGGGAGAAAATCAGTATAATGTGGTTCACTGAGGTGAGCACCATGAAATGGATACTGTTGAAAGAATTTATATGGAAGATTTACATTATACACAGGGAAATATGTCTGCCTTGCACTAAAGCTGTTGGGTATTGTCTTACGGTTTAAACGAACTTGTGCCTTAGATAACGTTTATTAGCAAACTATTTAATATCGCAATGAAAAGGAAATATCGTTTAACTGTTTGAAATACTAGTCATTTGAAAGCCAAGAAGATGCTGCTTAGTGAGCTGATGTTTTTTCTGCTCTGGAAAAGGACTCTGTTCTTAGGAGAGCAGGGATTAGGTCAGCTGTTCAAGCCTTGAATCAGTTATGTGCATATGCTTGAAGCACAAGGTGCGAAGAGTGGGAGATGAAACTGCTTTTTAGTGCCAGACAGAGCTGAACACTGAACAAAACATAGAACTCTTCTGAGAAAAACGTGCACCAAAGAAGTTAGAAAATGTATGTTATATGATAAAAAGACCACTATAAAAAAGATTTATTGTTGTAATTCTTTGCAATCAAGTATATCTTAATGCATTACTATTGAAACACAGCCTCAGTGTGAAGTTGGATAAGAAGCATTTACCATAGATGCCGTAAACTTGCACACAGAGAGTGATGTGATCAGAGATTTCCAGCATGTTTTCTAATGCAGAGTAAGGAAGGAGAGCAACGCAAGCAAAGCGACAGCTCTGATCATTCACCCATGCAGAAAAATGTACACTCTATTTGCACAGCCTATTTTATTCAACTTGAAGGAAAATAACATTTTCATCTTGATATTATTAAAAACCTGGGAGCTATTGAAAAGGCAGGAGTGCCTATAGATTGATCTAATTCCGTGATTGTAACTGAAAAGACAAAATAATATTATATGTGGAAGCCTGCACTTTTCATAAGGCCATAAAATGTTAAAAGATCACGATTATTAAAAATTTGAAGAAATGACAGCCAAGGAGAGAGAATCAAAACTGTTCTGAACAGTACTTGGTTCAGGACATATATTTTAGCAATGTCTTGCTAGATGATGCAAGTGCTAAACTAGCAAATGTTAATACAATATTAGGAAATTATAATGATGAATACAGCTGGATACCATCTGGTATTAACTCAGTTCCCAGGGCATTTAAAATTCTGATTAAGCAGTTCTTTGTAGGATTACTGGGTTGGAAAGCTATTGTGAGGAATGTTGTAATTTGTTTGGTGCTAGGATTACTTAAAAGTCAGTCAATGCTGACTTTTGATAATTTTTTTTTTTTTTACTAAATAACATATTTCACGAAAGGTGATTTTTCAGAAATTTTGATTGTTCTGTTTTTTCTCTTTTAAATTATGGTGCTTTCTGGAAGCAGTAGCTTTGTTGCCTCCATCTCATTCTTTTTTGTGATCTAAGTTGATCTCAGGACATCAGGCTTTGTTTCCCATGCTGTACTCTTCTCAGACCCTCCATTGCAATGGGTTTTCTGTCCTCCAGAGACAGGACTGTGGTGGGTCACTGAGGATGTGCTCTCACCAGATCCATGGGGGAGAATCAGAATATGAGAAACTCCAACTGCATCTCCCATTGTGGTGTTTCCAACTGGACAACTTTCAGTTTAAGGGCAGAATTTTTTATATTTGCTCTTCAACCCCCAAATAAACTTTTTTTAGAGAAAAATAAAACCAGATACACTTTTTGACTTTAGAGAACCTGATGAAAAGCATTGGCCATTGTAGGCCAGTTGTTTAATCCTGATTTTTGAGTAGGCTTAAATGTAATGCTGAGGATAAGATAATGCAGGAGATAGCATGTGGTATCTGTCAGAGACTCAATAGGTAGAAATCGTAAGTAGCAGTTTGGTGAATATGAGTAGCTAGAGCTTAAGTTAGCTTGGTTAGGTTAAGCAGAAGTAACAGATCAGGAAATATTGGAGGAGCAAAATAGAGATGTGCTGGGTTTTCCATAGGCAGGAAGTCAGTAGAAAAAGCTTCAGTGCTTAGGTACCCAATAAATATTTTGCCTTATTAAGATAAAAATAAGATTATTTATAAAAACATCTGATAGCAAGATACAATTTAAGACAATAAAGGGGAGGTATCTGGTCTCCTGAATACAGCCCTTCATCCGTGAACCTGTGTTTGTGTAGAGATTACCATCTGCAGATGGTCAGATTCTTTCTGATGCTTTTGATGTTAAATAGAAGTCATGTTATCTGTCATTGTCTCTTGGGATTCCTTGAGATCTTGTGTTTTCCCAGCTAATGCCGGGGGTTCACATGTTAACATTAGACATTGGCGCAGCAGAAGTTACTGAAATGAACAGGACAGGGTGGCTAAAATGCAGAGCAGTTATAACTCCTGGTAGTATAAATGGCTTTAGAGACAAGGGGTTACTCAACTATTTGATGAATTTGAACATTTGTTTTAAATCCATTTCATTTAATGCCTAGGGTTTTTTTTTTCTGAGACATTGGCTTTCAAGGGCATTTAGACACTTGTCTGTATTACTCATGGTTTTTTCTGTACCTTTTAGTGGAGCTAAAGTGACTATGATTTCCTTCCTTCTCCCCTGATCCCTCCTCAATTCTAATGCTCTCACTTTCCTATGGAGGAGTGATAAATGGCTCAGAGTGGAGTTTGATGAGGTCAGGTGCTACTGTCAGCTGTAAATCCTTCCTGCTTGTTGGTTCAGCAGCAGTCTCTGGCCTTGGACTTTTATGGCTCTTCCAGTGGAGGAGGGATAGGAGTGGTAGGGGCTGTCAGCACACCAGAGTGATTTGCAAAAGGGTTTTATCTAATAGCTTCATGCCTCTAGAGAAACTCCTCCAAGCCTCAGGAACTGAAAGAGATCTTCTAATCAACAATTTGTTCCTACCTAGAGCTCTGCCCACCTTAGCTGATGAAAACCGGTCCATTAGAAGTACTTCCAATGAAAAATGTGGTTATGAACAAAATAACATTTTCCTTCCTAGAAAGTATATGCGTTCCTGGGTAATGTTCACATTTACTTTTATTTCTTAATGCATTCAATTTTCTCTTTACTCAATAAACAACCAATGCTTTGGGTGGCATTTCTTGTTACTTTTCTTCCATTTTATAAAAAAATGAAATGGAGAATCAGGTCTATTGTCAGCTGTAGTCTGATGATTATGAGGTTCAAAATTCCTCAGAAATCATGGGAGCATTTCAAAAAAAAGTGATTTTTAAAAAAAAGTTGGATTCTGTTTTTTAAGCTTGAGGAAGTCATACTATGAAGCTTCTCTTAGCAGCAATGAAGGTTAGAAACTTAGCCTTTTAGATCAAACCTGAGAAACTGCTGGCTGCCGGAGCTGAGACTTTAAGAAAAATACAAGTTTCATGGTGGCCACTCTGAACTGTAACTACTGGGAATACTGAGGCCTGGGAATGAAATACTTGTCAGAAGTGTGAGAGTGATAAATGCTTACAGAGAGTGAAGCTTTCCATGTATTTACTGTTGGGATAAGTCATTATTGTTTTAGTTTGGCATTGCCACAGGAGGAGGATACAAAATCCATAGACTTTTCCAAAACTCTTTCCAGCTCACCCGTGCTGTGAATGCCTTGAAAAGCAAAATCTGTGTCACCTCTTCGGGGACTGCAGCGCTCATCTTCATAACCAGCCACTCAGCAGTGCTAGCTGGCACAGGATCTCCATCTTCTGCTCTCTTTTTGAGGATGTGGACCCTGGGTGGGAATGCTGTGATACCCTGGTGATCCATAAGCCAAAAGGGCTGTAGTTCTACTCAGGTGCTCAGCAGACCAGACAAGATCTCTTATTCCTTCCTCTTCCCTCCCTACTGCAGGGTGAAAAGCAGAGTGAACTCACCACTTGGCTTTACTGATGACCTGACCTCTAGGGATAGTGGCTTATTTTCTGTGACAGTCAGAGAAAAGCAATAATGAGTGCTAGTGCTGCTCTCACAAGCTGGGCCGGCATGCTTTTGGGTTAGCCTCTGTTTCAGTTGCTTTCATACCAACTGCAGTAGGGACTGTGGAGCCACATGCATTTGCAGAGCTTTGGAGAGGGGGGGACTAAATGAAGGATGTGGCTTGTTGTGTTTTTGCTTGTGATGACGCATTTGTTTGAAGCCAAGTACTGTTGTAGGCCATGAGACTTTTGCTACGCTCACATTCCCAAGTACGACACTTGAGAGCAAATGAACAATTTGATAAGGTCTTAAGGTTGGCAGCTTGTTGAGCCATTATTAGTTTGGTTGCGTCTGTACCATGATGTCACCTGTGGTAGAATTAGAGAAGATGGATGCCAAGGCACTGGTGGAAATTGTAAGGGTCAAAGCAATGAAATGTTCCCTCTTAGTTGGTGCTGAGAGGACAGGATGCTCTATTTGCTCCTGCGTTTAGCTCAGAGACTCATAGAAACCTCTGCAAATGCATCCAGACAAGTTTATGCACACTGTTACAGTGATCAGCCAACTTATGGCTGTGCAGGTATATCTGGTCTAGGTCTGAGCAGACTAACAACATACAGGATGTTTCACACAGGATATAGTCCTTGCACAAGAATGATTTTGCTACTGTATGTGTCCGAGGGATGTCTCTGCCAAGGGAATCTGGGTCTTTGAGGCCAGTCTGCCTGGGCTCTCTCTGTGGGAAGGGGAGGCAGAACCTCCCCGGCTCCTCTAGCGTACCTAGAGCTAGCCTTCTCCTCCAGATTGCCTTTGGAGCAGTCTGTCTCCTTCACTGACTGTACAAAGAACTTGAGATTTGTTTTATATGCTAAAGCTAGCTTGGCTTAATAGCTTGTAATCAAGTCTGTTTGCTGGCTTGGAGCTCTGTGCCATCCTGGCTACAGTTCCTGGTATACCAGCTAGCTCCTTTTGCACTCTCAGCTACCTCTACCCTAGTGTGAATGTGCAGCCAAGGCAACCTGCCGAGCATATCTGTAAAATGCACTGTGTCAGGGAGGGGAGTTTTATTTTCATGATCAAAACTAAGTTATGTGCTGTGACAAAATTGTTTTGGAGTAAGCTGCTTAATTCATATGATTTCACACAGAGTTTTACACATCTGCATACAACTGGACTGAAATACGCAGTGAGCTTGTATCTCTTTGTTGTGCAGTGTAGGCATACTGATACAAAAGTAAGTATTCTGTTTTCTATGAATAGGCCTGTCCATTACTCATGGGGCGTAAAGCTAAGCAGTGCATCAGGATTAGATGATCTCTGAACACAGACAGCTGAGATACAGATACAGATATATGGAGGTGCTTGCTATGTTAACAACTGTAGCTCTGTCTGTTTGTATCAGCAATATATTTACTTTGGTTGACATTCAGGCACAAGCAAGGTGTATGCACATTGCTTTTTTGGTGTACTAAATGTTATAGCCCAGTGTATGCTGCCAACAATGAAGTGTTTGGAGACTGTCAACTTGAAAATCTCAGGTAGCTGGAGATGACCTAAAACTTCGCTTTGCCGTGTTGATTCTGACAGAAGTGCCAGAAGATAAAGCTGTGGGGAACTGTAGGAATGGCAAAGGAGGGCTACGTGGTCCTACTCCTAAGTACCTGTGCCACTGCTGCACACAATAGAGCAGATAGGTAGAAATGAATGGACACAATTAAAAATGTAGCTTGACCTATGTCCCAAGAAGAGTCCACTGGCTCGGAATCAGCCTGCCATCTTGCATATGTTAAAGGATGGAAGCATGGATGGAAAGGGAGCTTGCTTTCCTAATAGCCAGCAAAATTGCAGTGTTGCCATTAGCTTTTCATGTAGTCAGTCACTCATTCTCCCCAGGTACCATTACTGTGAAGTATGGCAAAAATGTATATATGTGCTTAAATACAGTTAGACAGCACTTGAACAGAAAATGAAGTATATACATTAGTGGGTGGGGCATAAATTTCTTCCTTGCTCAGAAATTCTTTTAAAACTCAACAGAAGAACAGAAAAATATTTTAAAGTGACTTTATTGGAAAAAATCAAGACATACCAGTTAAAGAATGCTTGCTCAGAAACAGTTTCATTCTGAAATTTGTCAGTTTAAAGAAACCATTTTTACAGTGCCACATAAAGGAGCTATTAAAAATGCAGCATTTCTTACTGTTTCTCAGCATTCTGAGCTTTGATTTTATTAATACCACCTGGGTAAAACCAAAATAAAAACTCCTCTGGTTGGTTTGCTGGGGTTGATAATATCCTTAATATTCAAGGAGGACAGCCATTAGAAGATTGACATCAAAAATGATGTTTATTTATTTGGATTGCTGCAAGGTATTGATGTCTTCTACCTTCTCTGTCTTGTCTCTTTAAACCCTCTGGATCACGCAAAAGAGAACATGAATAGAAGAATTTGCCTCCAGAACTCTTCATTATTAATGATGCTCTATGACTAAATTGGAAATCTGCTACTGTACCCCAAGGGGGTGATTAATTTAGCAGACTAGGAGTTTTGATTAAAAGGGAATGAAATGTCTGACATATAGTCTATTTATCAGTTATTATGATATTAAAACACTCTAATCATTGCGGTGCCTAAATTAAGGCTTCACAGCCTAAATGTCACTTCATACTGCTCTTTTAGATCTGGCTGTCTGATACAAGTTTATTATACGTGGGCAAAGGGGGATATATGTATTTGTACTGGTCTTTGAAAGGAACAAAGAGGTTTGGTAAGAGCTCTGCTCTTTGCCCCTTTTTTGCTGAAGATCAGATGAGGGAAGATTTTAAGCTGTGATCTGCACGAACAATACAGGCAGGACAAGATGCAGCTGTCCCTGATGTCCCCAGGAATTTTTCTGTAGATTTTGTCAAAGCTCGACTGAGCCTACACGACACAGAAACACATCTCGGTAGCGTGAGGGTTGGAGTTGAAACTAGCTCCTTTTAGAAACCAGGTCTGCTTTGAGATGAGACATTCTCCAGGAGAATTGTGTGTCCTCAAATTAATTCTGTGTCCTTAAATTAAAGGACAGGGCAGAGATTGGCAGCAGTCAATCAGCAAAGGCAGTGAACAGTGGGCACCAAGAGAGTGCCAGTTGAACAGGCCACAGAGAAGAAGGAAATCAGAGCAATAGATTATGTGTTTCTACTTCTGTAGAAGCCTAAGAAATAACTGTAACCCAGGCTACTGACATACCAGGCTTCCTGAATGCTTCGTAGAGGGAATTGGTCATTGGAGCACTGCAAGACCAAGGAACACAACGCACAGGAAAGACCAAGTCAAGTACTGGTGGAGGAACGAATGGTGCTTTGGGTTACAGAAGGCTTGGAATCAAATCACATTAATAAAATAGCCGTGTCAGTAACTAAGACTGAAGTTCTAGACCTAAACAGGAAAAATACTACATTAGGACTAAATTATCCACTGACTGACCAGGATGATGACAGGGACTTTGACATTCTGAGGGAGATCAGAGTGCCTGTGAGGGCAGGAAACATAATAAAGATGAACAATTTCTGTGACCCCTTGTAGCTCGGGTAAATGTCATAGCAGGGTGTGATGTCAAGACTGCTCTTTGAGACACCATCAGTGGCCGCTTCATGGAGCAGCTAGTCAGGGAAGCCATGAGAGCAGAAGCAACTCCTGAAAGTCCGGCCAGTGAACTGAGCTTTGATCATAATGTTACTGTCAAAGGCCCACTCTGCAGCAGGGACCATAATACATTTATAGTGAACATTCCTGCAGAAGCAACAAAAACTAAAACATCCACTGCTGTCATACTTAATTTCAAACAGAGAAAGTAGAACATGCTAAAAGAGTTAAATCTTAGCAGGTAACATAAAGACTATTTAAAGATACCATGATGGAATCCCAGAGCAAATGCATCCCATTTATCAAAAAAAGATCACCTTGAGAAAGACCAGAAGGAAGCTGAGAAGACTAAACAGCAGGGTAAAGCACATTACTGAAAGCAAGAAGGCATCCTTCAGATAACTTAGCTTTTGTCCAAATGAGAAAAGTAGAAAGGCTTATAAAGCCAGACATGTTAAATGGAAAAATGTAATAAGGCAGGCCAGAAGAGTTTGAGAAACTTGCAAAAAGCACAGAAAAAAATCCCTAATAAATCCTGTTTCAAACACATGAGAAGCAGGAAGTTTGACAGTCTGTAGGTTCAGTAAATGATAAATATGCAGAAGAAGTGTTCAGAAAAAGCAAACAGTTCTTAGTATTTGCTGTGGGAGGAGCCTGGGGAGGTTCCCACAGTGGAATGCCTCTCCTGGCAGGTGAAAGGATGAAATGGCTCAGCTGGTAACTACAGCATGCATCCCCTAGCTTATGTCCAGTATCAAAGGACAAGAAATAGCAAGTATAGCACCAATTTTTGCAAAGTGTTTCTCCCCGAGGTCCAGGGTGGTAAACCTCATATTTGCAATAGGTACAGTGGTAGAAGCTATGATGATAACAGAATTAGTGGGCGCATCAGTAAATATCATAGTGGCAAAGAGCCAGCCAGGCTTTTGTGATGAAAATCATGATTCATGAATTGATTGGACAGCTTTGAAGGAGTCAACATGTGGATGTTATGAAATGCAGGTGCCATGCAATAAGAATGAGGTTCTTCATCTGACTATAGATAATTTTATTTATACACATATATAGAAAATTGATTAAAAATGGGAAACAGAAGGTAGAAAAAAATGGGTAAAATTTTCACCATGGAGGGAAGCCACAAGCCTCGTTCTGCATGGATCTGTGCTTAGGCCTGTGGTGTTCAACCTACTCATGAACAGTGTGAAAGCGTGGGTGAATAGTCAGGTGGTAAAGTTTGATGATGATCACAAATTATTCAGGGAAGTGTGGATAAGGGGCAGCTGCAAAATGATCTTCTCAGATTGAGAAACTGGGTAAGGAAAAGGCAGGTGAAATTCAGTGTAGATAAACATAAAGGGATGTGGATGGGGAAGAAGTATCCTGACTCTACATCACACAGGAACAGGATCTTGGGGTTCTGAAAAATAGTTTTATGAAAATGTTGGCTCAATGTTCAGCAGTGGTCCAGAAACCTCAGATTGAATGCTAGGAGTCAATAGGAATAAAATAGAGAACTAAACAGAAACTGTAATTATTCCACTGTCTAAATCTGTGTTGCATGTTCATCTTGAATAGTATATGTTATTCTGCTGTCCTCGTCCCAGGAAGAATATAGTAGATATGAAAAAGGTATAGAGAAGGATGACCAGCATGATCTTGGGTGTGAATGGCTTTTGTGCCAGGAGTACCTGAGTAGATTAGGATTTCTCAGTCTGAAAAAAAGGTAACTGAGAGGAAGAGATTTTGCTACAAGTCTATAAAAGTGCTAAAAGCTTGGAGAAGGTGACTATGAAAAAAATTCACTCTCTTTTGCAGTATAAGATCTTGGAGGCATCAAGTGAAGCTTGGAGGAAATAAATTCAAAACAATCAAAATGAGATATGACAAAGTTGGGCACTTTCTTGCCGCTGAAAGTTATGTGGCATGCTGTTGGTATACTAGTAGTTTACACAGCCTCAAAAAGTGCCTGGACAAGTTTGTGGAAGACAAAGATTCCGTCAAGGGTGATTAAAATATAAAGACATCTCCTTTAGGTCTGGAAGTCTCTGAGTTGAAAATTACTAGAACCTGGAAGAATATTCTTCCACAAGCTTGTCCTGGTTTTATGCTGTCCCACAGGCATTTGTGTTGGCCACTGCAGAGAGGCAGAGTGCTGGACTAGGTAGACTTTTAGTTTTAAGTAATAATAGAAGTGTGACTAGAAAAACATTTAGATTTTTCAGTTAGGATCTACTGACAAATTGGAAGTAGAGTAATGTTGAAATATTCTTTGCCTATTGTAATATTTAAGCAGATAAGTCCCTTAATGATATTTTATTTCATTTTAATTTCCTTTTACTTCTTTAGGTACTTACGTACTATGTAATGCACCATCCATTATTTATGTAATGTATGTGGGTTGCATGACCTGTGCTTTTCCTAACACATCGAGCCATGACTTACTGCCCTCAAGGATGAGTAAATCAGATTGGTTTAGAAGAAAAAAGGGGAGGAATATCCTGTCTAAACCTTTTGTGTCCCATCCCGATCCCCCTGATCAGGGATATGGCTAACAAAAGCATGTTTTCAGGAGAAGGTGATAAGCTGTGTGCTGCAAGCGGGAGGGGAGATTGCAGAAAGGCAGCCATTTGTGTGACATTTTGGAATTCGGGGAAAGCCCGGGAACAGGTGCACGGGGAGCTCCCCCCAGGTCTGGCCCCGCTCCTTGGGCAGCGTGGAAGAGAGTCCTGCGCCGACCTTGCCCGTCGTCTCCACAGGGCTCGGGCTAGCAGGGCGTTTCTCTCCTTGTAGCAGGGGCGTGCAGCACCCAGGCGGTGAAGGTGCTAGCTGCCCCACGTGGAGACAGGCCTGACCTCGGCTTCTGTGCTCATTACATCTGAACTTTTGGTTCAGTAGGAGCCTCTGGTTGCCCAACTTGGTTTGCAAACCAGACTACTTGCAGGTTGAAGCATGGCTTGGGTGCCCCGTGCTGTTAAACTGATCTTTTTGTGATCTTTCTTTTTTATGGTCATTCCTCTGAGAAATGTTTCTAGGGCCATATAATCCAGGCTCGTGTGAGAAACAGGGTTTCCCTCAAATAAAAAACAGTTTTCATACCTGTCCTCAGTTTGGCCTGGGCACAGGTCCAGGAGTTGTGTGCACTTCGCATGCCCTGCTCCAAACTGCCCCTTGCACTGCACGGATAGTTCTCTCAGTCCACAGACAGGCCCAGAAGTGAGTACCTTGCAGAAAAGGGGCCCAGAAACGTAAATAATCTGCAGTTGGGTTTGCCTGGAGATTAGGATGTGATTTTAAAGGAATTAGGATGCAAAACTGAAGAGGAAAATTTCAAGGGGTAAAACAGATATTTAAAGAGCTGTTATCAGAGAGAACAGCACTTTGCAAACAATGCCTGTAAAGATGCGACAGGACAAGGGGAATATGCCTGATGAATTAGTGGCAGATTTGGGAAAAGTAAAAGCCTCATCTGTCTCCACTTTCTGGATTAATTCTTCTCCTAGCATAAAAACCCAGTGTTATCTGCAGGGGTAAGAGATCATCTGCGGAAGTGTTCTTTGTTAATAAAACAAATAGCAAACAGTCAGAAGACAAACACTTCCTTAAAAAAAAGAAAGGAAAAGCGACCTCCAAAAAGCCACCCGGCACAAACTGAATGGGTAACGTTTGCCTCCCTCTGCAAGTGCAGGCTGGCTTGCTGCCCAGCGCTGGAGCTGCTGGAGGTGAAGATGTATGCGAGGCTGTCTGGATGCTCTCCTCCCGCTCTCCCGCTCCCCCGGGTCCCCTGCAGCTGCTAGCTACGGCATTAGAATAACGACGAGGTAGCTCTGTGCGCGACACTGCCCCGGTAGGGTCTTTAGGAAAGCTCTGTACGGCTATTCTCCCGAGTCCTGCAATAATGTGCAGTCTGAACAGGCAGTGCTGGTGGGCTCAGCACTTTCCTCTCTTTTATTTGCCTGTTGAGGAAAAATATTGCGGTTACCTCCATGATTCCTTTTAAAATGATGGAAAATGGTAATGTTTTGAAAGAGGCAGCTAATGTTCACTGCCAAGGATAAAGGGGGGCGGTTATGCAAAGAAAGAGTTGCTTTAGGTTACCCAGTCCTGCTCAGTTATACTAAAAGTGCCATACATCACTGGATTGTGCCCTGCAGAGGATTCCTATCAGGAATATTACCGATCCGGCAGCCAGCTCACAGGATGGTGATTCACGCACTCTGACGGTTCCTGATGGGATGGTTTAAGAGACTGTGTGCCCACAGCTGTCACCTCTGCCCCTCTGCTGGGGTTGGTACAGAGGGAGTTGACTAAGCTGTGTCTCAGCCCTCGTACTCGCAGGCTGCATAATGACTTAAGCCAGCAGGGACTGCTACGTTGAGTTTCTGACTTCTGGAGATGGGGCCTGTTTCCCCTATGCGTCGCCTGAACGCGTTAACCTCAGTGCAGAAGTGCCTAAGTGAGAAGCTTTGGCCCGCGCCCTCCTGGGAATCTGAGCAGATGATCGGAATGGTCCCATCTGGTGATTAAAATTGATACTTTATTTTTATTTTATACACTGTGAGTTTCTGTTATTTTTAGTGGGATTTAATGTATGAAACTGAGCGAGTGTGCAAGTGAGACAGAAAAGTGCGAAGCCTGATGGAAGCCTGGGGTTAAGCAAGTACATGGAAATGGCAGCAGTTTCTACATTCCTGCGAGAACATTGAATTTTGTGTGATTTTTTCAGTATCTTTAATCCATTGTTCTGGATGTTGTCTTAGCAACCTGGAGCTCACCAAGGTGGAATTTGTTAGAGAGAAGAAACTGTCCATGAGTTAGCAACAGAAATATCACTAGCCTTTTATCTACTTTTCATTTTTTGGTTTCTTGAGAGCTTGCCTGAGCTGTCTGTTGTCCAAAGGACATTTTTATACCTATGCCAATAAGCTGGCGAAGGGCATAGCACAGGGGCATTCTGTGAGGGATGAAAGGAAAGGCTTCCTCAAACACCGCTGTAAGTGGCAAACCCGTTTACAGCTGTATGTGTCAGTGTGGCCTCTCTTCTTGTTCTCAGTCAGCATGCTACAGGGTAATTGAGAATACAGATTATTGCAGGCTTTTGTTTCTCTTCCAAGATTCATTGCTTTTCATCCCTTTCTGTGCCGAGTATAATAAAAAGAACAAGAGCTGAAGGCAGTTTGGCTAGGGAAACAAGATTCAGTAATTAAAAAAAAAAAAGAAGAAGAAAAAACCCACCAAAAATAGCAGGTGAGGAAGGAGGTAGAATGACACCTTAGTTGACAGAGGAAGAGGGAAAGTAGAGGAAGGAAAGAAACATCTGAGCTGTTTCTCCTGCCCTTCTCAAGCAGTATGAAAGGAGTTTGTGAATGATGAAATACAGAGGTCTCACTATTTCCTACACAGACAGCTGGTGCTTTTTCAGTCCTCCTTTATTACTCTCAACACCCTTTAAATCAGAGTGGTCAACAACAGAGGGGTGCTTGATAGCCCTCCTCACGAATAGTGGGGACACTGGTTAGGTAGGAATTTAGAGTGTAAGGTGAATGCTCCAGTCTCAGATGTCATTATGAGAGTGAATATTGGAATTTGGTCCTTAATTTCTTAAGCAGCCTGGAGAGAGATCTCCTCTCTGCTAGAGTGGGTTTGGGAACAAATGACTGAGGGAATGCAAGCAATGCACAAGAGTTCTGCTTTCTTTGGCTGCTTAAAGCTTTTTATGTACATAGAGAGAAATGCAGATTTTAGAGATCTTAAAAATGCAGCACTTCTGTCAGTTTCTTTCCTAGTGTTGAGCATGAAGAATACAATAATTGTCAGGTACTGTTGTTGGCATGGGGAGGATAGTCATTTGGATTTAATCCAAATGCTAACTATTAGTGATGAGCCTAAGGCATTGCTGTAGTGACAAATTATCCTGTGTCTCCTTACAATGATATTCATGTCTTTCCTTTTCTGGGCACTGTCTGAAACAAAATAGTGGAATAGATACACCTTGGGGCTGATGTACTCCAGGAATTCCTATGTTTTCATGTATTGTCTGGACTACTGTAGCTGTCTAATATGGATCAGACTATTTGGAAAGGGCTAAACATTGTGTTTGTTGCCCGAGTGGGGACCCAGCTCTGCTCCCTGGTTCCTGCTGGCAGTCCCCACTGGACGCCTGGACGGTCAGTGCTGCAGAACTCAGTATCATCCAGGCACAGGGTGCTGAAGGGTTCCTGCTAGGCAAGTCAGTTGTGATTATCTGCTGCCTGTGACCTCATTAAAGCAGCCTGATTGGGGCTGCTAATCATATAAATAAAGAATTAAATCATAGCATTAACCTTCTACAGGGAAACCTGCCCTGGCAACACTGACAGAATTAGATCTATTAATTATTTACAGGGTCATTTGATAGAAATGTATATAGATGGCAGATTATGAGCACTTGAAGCAATAAGTTAACCATAAATTATTGCCCTGATAAGAATCTTTTAATATTTTTCTCTTAATGTCCTGAATTAAAAGCCACCTTGCTTTTATCTCCATAAGACAGTAGCATCACATATCACTTCCTGTAGGTGGATCAAACAGAAATACCATGCCCTAACAACAAAGATTTCTGTGCTCCATTTTAGTTTTGTGGTTCCTCCTTTGTAGACATAGTTTCCACAGCTAAACAGATTCCTATTCAGGGCCAGTTCCTCAACTGCTATAACCTTGCAGAGCTTCCTTGATGGCAAAAGTATTCAGAGGAACTGAGTATGTGACCTTGCCACTGCTGTACTGCGAGTGGATGCCCAGGGAATTTGGCTCGTCGGGTGTCTCCCATTGTTTCCCAGTGCCACAGAGCATTAGGATGCTTTCGCAGTGGTTCTCCAGTGTAACCAGTCCAGGTATTCAGTTCCATTAAAAGCCTTGTAGATTTTCCCTTATATCTCAGGATTGCTTGGAAAAAACGCACTTGAATCAGATGGGATGATGAGTTCATTGTTTTAATGATTCTACTGGGCTTGCAGGAACGACAATGGTACTAGATAGGCTTATTTGCTGACCAGAATTTGAATGGGTAACTGCAGAGAGCGCACAAAAGACTTGGGCTTGTGGAGTGGAGGAGGGTGGGGAAACTGGAGGGAAGTCGATCATTATTTATGGAAATATCCAGTATTCATGGAGCCATCTGCTGTGAATGATTCAAGTCTGAGAAGTGTCATAAAATGAGAAAGCATAATGTAAAAAAACAAAAAAAACAAAAAAACCCCGAAGAAACTCGCTTCACTCAGAAAACTGAACCAGTGAATATATAACTTCACAATCTCTTTTTTTAAAAATGCTTTGTAAATCTTCTGCCAGATTGAGTGATAAAGACAGATGATATTTCTCAGGTTCCTTTCTTCAGCCGTCATGGAGCAATTCATTCCATTTGTTCATTTCCAGCCCTTTAATTATTGATCCTGTCTTTTTCTTTCCTCTTTCTTACCGTTTTGGGCTATGAGGCAGGGGAGAGAGTTACAAAAAATGCTTAACAAACTGCTTAGACCTTGAAGCATTGAGAAGGTCTTTATTGTACCCCCAGTTTTCTCTCTGTCTGCTACTGAAGCATTGATTCTGTTGCCAGAGTTTTCTCTCTGTATTAAGGGTGAGACAGACTTTACACACTTCGTCAGAAGAAGCCTTATAGCCCTCCTTGGGAGCAGGTCTCAAGCAGAGACAGGCTTGCTCCCCTGTTCTCTCCCCTCTCAGGTACTTCAGGTGTTTCACAGTTTCTTTATTAATTTGCCAATGATGTTCTTTACACAACAAATAATGACAGACAGTGGGGAAACTGAGGCAAAGAAGAGGCAATAATTTGCACAGAGTTACACAGCAAGATACCAACAAAAGCAGAAATAGACTGTCTTTCTCTATTATTTCCCTGGGAGCAGGGACATGCTCCAAGCCATTTTCTTGGGAAAAGCTGGGGTTCCCTTTGGAAAGTTTTGTCTTTCCTGCATAGCTTATTCCTAGCAGGTGCTTTCATGTGGCTGGGTGTGACTGGCAGAGCTTCCTCTCTGCTCCTTCATTCTCTGCCTATACCCCCCATCTTGCTCCACAAAAGCTGACTTACCAGAAGAGTGGCATGTTAGAGCAGAAATTCATCTTTAACCTGATTTCCTCCTCTATAGTACTGCAGTCCAGGTCTCTTTATTTAAAAATTTCTTTAGTATTATTTTGGCTTTTTAAGATATTCCCTGGCTTCTAATTTGTTGAGGTTTTTATGTTGGCTTGTCTTGAAACCCTGCAATGTTCCTTTTCTCCATCCAGGATTGCCTTTCTACCTCCACTTCCTGCTTTAAAAATTACATGTTCAGCCCAGCAAAGCACACAAGGATGCACTAAAGCCCCACTGGTTTCAGCTGATGCAATTAAGCATGCTCTTAAGTGCTTTGCTCTCTGGCCCTTTCTTCCATATTTTGCGTAAACGTTTCGCTTCATGAGTAAGCCAACAGAGCAGTGGTTCAGATGCTCACCTACCACTTCCTTGTCAACACAGTGAGTGAATTCCTAGTTGCTCTGCCCAAGAGATTTGCAATTTCATGGAGCCAAGGCTTTACCAATGCATTACTAGATTATAATCAGAGCCATCACAGAAAATAGGACAGGAAGGTACCCTAAGAGATCATTTAGTATTGTCTCATTCTCCAAGGCAGGATCACTACCTGTGTCTTGTCTGATATGTTTTTCTAGCCTGTTCTTGAAAAAACAGCCATAATGGAATTACAGCAATTGTTCTCTGATGTTTAGAAAAGGTCTAATCTAGACCTCCGTAAGCCATGTGTTCACTATGCAAACAGGGAATAGACTGTGTCTTTTCTCTCTGCCGGAACCTTTTGCAAACTTGAAAATTGTTACTTGGCCTGCTCTCAGTCTTCTCCTCTCCAGACTTGTTTCAGTTCCTGAGTAGTTCATGCTTACCTCAACTGTAATGATCTTAGAGGCAGGTTTCACATCTTTGGAGAAAGATGCCTTAGCCTTCTGCTTCAGAAGACAGCAGTGTTTTCCCAGGACCTCCTTAGCTCTAGAAACAACTCCTTCCAGTGTATAATTTGTTAACCTTCAGCTGTGTTTTTTCCCCGTCTTTGGAGAGAGAATCTGAAGCAAGAGCACTTGTCTGTGAATTACAGTGTTATGGGATAGTTACTGTAAGTTTTTGGACAGGTAATTTGTTCCTTTCTTTAAAGATAGAGGACTTTTTTCCAGCCACTCATGCTGAGTAGCACCCCATTCAGTAAACAGCCTGTCAATATGTCTACCGGGGAGAAAATACTGTGTGCCGGGTAAGCGAGACTCTGCTTCCCACCCCAGGTCACTCTTTTCTCTCAGCTCTATCCAAAGTTGTGTTTAGGCCAGTAATGAAAAGCTGGTTGCACTGAGACATCTGTGAGGTACACAGTCATGCTGTCTGCAGCTCGCTGAAGAACGGTCCTTTGTCTGCTTGGGACACCAAACCCATTGCAAAAAGCAATATTTGCAGCTAATCACCACAGTGATTTGAATTTGCATTTAGCCATTGTGCTAATAGAGGCAGCTGTAAAAAGAAAAAAAAAATCAGCACAAATAAACACGACCATAAGTACTGTCAGTTTTCAGCACCAAAAGCTGCTGGAAGTAATGCTGATGCCTCCAACCCAAGAAATCTTTTTAATGTGAAATGATATATCTAAGGCCAAAAGAGGAGTGCATTTTATCTTGTTTGCTTAGACTCCGGAATAGATCTCTGAGTCTCTGGACATAATGATTGCTTAGGCAAGTCAAACACTGTATATCACTTGCTGAGCATCTGATTCATTGACTCAGTGGATTGAAGCCAATTTAACCAGCTGGAATCTGTAATATTGACTTCAATGGTGTGCTGCTGATCTATATCACCCTGAGGATTTGGCCCAGGGACAAAGGAAGGTGGTACTTCCTTTGGGTGACAGCTTTTCTGCAGGCCAACAAGGACAGTAGCTCTCTTAGGAAGCCTGGTTGTTCTAGAAGTGCTGTGTATGACTTAGGCAATATTGCCAGGTTTTGTGACACTGTGGAGCTTTCAGATGTGGGGCCACAATCAAGGGCAAGGGCCTCTTTCTTCTGGCTCTATCCCTCTGCTTTGCAGCTCATGAGATTTTAGTGCTGTTGGACCAGTTCTCTGAGGGTACTGACCTCCGTTGTGCAGATCCCCTCTGATGCTTTTGCTGTTATGTGGCATTATTCTGGGGGAAAGGAGGAGACTTATGCTACCTGGAGCTTTCCCTTCCACCTTGCTGGAGAGGAGGTGGATCAGGCGTAACACCTCCCTCGCTCTGCAGTGAGACCCAGAAGAGCCAGGCAATACTGTGCATTACCATGGAGGGCAGCACAGGACTGGGCAAGGCGTGACCTAGTACTGTGGCTACCGTGACAGCCCTGGTTCTTGTTACTGCTGGAACTGTTTGGTACTGTAGACATTAGAGTCTCAATACTACCGTGCTATTGCTCATCAGTATTTCCTAGCTAAGTGACTTAATTTCACTAAATCTCTGCAGCTTTCAGTAACTCCATAACCAAGAAACCAGAGGGACAAAAGGCTATGCAGAATTTATTGTTGTTTCTTATTATTAGCAAAACTTTTGCCTTCTTTTTAAGATTTATGAACTTCTGTTCAATTAATTCATCAGAAACCCCAAAAAGCTAATTGTGGCTTCGTATACTTCTGTAGACAGGGGCTCATTCCCATACCAGATGTCAGTAATACCTGATCTGTGCAAATGGAGCTTGGCTTGTGGCAGCCTGCTGCCTGATCTAATTAATGCTGTGACTCCAGTCCGCCCTGAGTGGGAATCAAGTCTGGGTTTCGCTAAATTGTAAGGCCGGGGTGGGCATGATTAAAAACAGGGATCTGAGCTCCAGTTTCTTGAAGGTTGAATTTTGAAATACTAACTCTCCATTGCTGAGGGCCTAGATAAAGGGAAGCAATGTTCTTTATGCAGAATGAGGCCTGTGAGAATCTCTGCCATGCCCTGCCCTGCCCTAGCACTTCTTTGGGGGTTTGTCACCTTAAATTCAGGATGACATTGGTAGCCACTGCATCTCAGACTGAAAGCAGGAGGTGGGTCTGCGTCAGAGCTTGCGAGCCCTTTGAGGCCTGCTGTGCTGTGTGCAATGTAGGTATGCCTGAGAGTCTGTCTTCAGACATGAGCTCCTTCCAGCGCTCTGCCTGTTTTGTCCTAACTTGAACGGTTAGTTCGAACTGTGCATTTGGATTCTGTCGTTTGGGTCCCTCTTCAATTTGCTTTGATCCGATGCTTTTAACCCCCCCAGGACAGACAGTGCCAGCTTGCCCCACACAAAGGTATTTCACTTGCTGGGCTTTCTAGGGAGGCATCAGGACATGGTTGTTCACTGATGAGCCATTCCTTGTGCAAATCCATGGGGCTGGGATGATGTGTGTCCCCTCGTTGCCTCCTCTGGGCAGAAAGAGTCTCCTTTCTCAAGGGAAGACACTTTCACTGACAGGACTCAGTCCTTTGAGACTTTACACTTTCCAAAGCAGATCTCAGCCAAGCATGGCTTGCTTTTATTTTTTTGTTCCCATTATTATTAGCCCAAAGGTTGTTTTCAAATATAACAATGTTGCAGAACAATAGTATCTTGCCAAACTACTGCACTATACTGCTTGCAGGTTTTGCTATTTTATCAGTGTCCCAGGATGCAGACTGGAATGGTTTGTAAACTCTGTCTTGTGAGCTACAAAGGGGATGAAAATACTGAAATATATCCCTCTCTCCCCTGCCAACTAGGCCTACCTTCCTCTAGTACTTTTCCTTTTCTAGCTTTGTGCTGTGTTGTAGGGATCTTGTTTAGCATTTAAAAAGCTACTGCTGCACGCTATTATCAAAGACATATTTGTTAAAACATGCATATGAAAGGATTTGTAATTGAAGTACAGCTTTGATATATTTAATAGGATGTAAAACTGCCATCCCTTTTTAATAGGAGATGCTTTATGTGCATTAGAAGTAATGTGATAATGCCTCTCCACTGAGCTCTACCCATTAGCAGACTTTTTTCTGTCTTTCTTTTAGTTAATCTTAAAAGTTTAATGTAATCTAAACACATTAACATCTTTTTTTCTCCCCTTTCTGTACCTGGAAGTGCTTTGAACTGAACTTTGTTTCAAATAAGAGAGAGCTACAAACGTGGCATCAACACAGTGTGCCCCAGCTCTGCCTGACAGATGGTCCATAAACACAGCACATCTCCTTGCCTGAGAAATGTTGCTAGTAATGGGAGCATGTCTGTATGTGGGAGCCAGCGAGCACGCGTGAGAGTAACCTTGTAAACAATGCAGCACGAAAACAGTGTGCTTTTGTATATTCCCATGTCTCAAACGTAATCAAACACCAGAGCAGCAGAAATGGAAAATGACACTCGGAACAAAAATAATAACGACAGTCCCTTTAATAGCTATTTCCATGTTTCTGGCTCAGAGTCCTTTACAAGGAATCATCATTGCCATTCAGGAAATAGGGATATAAAGTGGTAAAGTATGCCAAAGCAGACCAGTAATTTGGGGTACTTGTCGTTGGGTGTCTGATCTTATACAGAGCCGCTTCCTTTTTCTTTGAGAACCCAGGATCCTGCACTATTTCTCAAGATGGCCATCCAGTATTAGTCACACCATAAAACCCTGGATAGTGATGTGTGCCTCAAGACCACATCATAGGAACCCAGGTAGAAGCCCATTTCTCCTGATTTCTAGCCCCACCAGCATCCAGTAGTACATATTAATCACAGCTGTTGTAAGAATATTCACAAAATGTCTGTGATGGTGCTCCATTAGAAAGTGGAGCCCTTTCAGAAAGAAGAAAATACCTCCTCCTTTGATTCGGCCGTGCTTCTGTATTGGGCCAGATCAAATTTCCATTGCGACTGTGAGTATATTTATTGCTTTTCCTAAGAACATCTTTTGATTCATTCATTAGCTAATGTCTTGGAGCATTTTGAACATGAAAACATTGAGCTAATAACTTACAAGAGCTAGATTGCTGTGGGTCGTGGCTGTGGTCCTTTTCAGGATACAGCTTACTACCTGCTGTGCGTGCGTTTGCTGTGTTTCAACAGCAAGGGCTGAGCACTGGCCTGGCACGTGTGTGAGCCCGCACGCTGTAAAGCCCGTCTTTTGGTGACTGTAGGGATGCTGCTGTCATCCAGGTCTGTTTGTAGGAGGAAGGTCGCACAGTCAGGATTCCTTGACTCTTTCCCAGTGAATTTTTGGAAAAATGACCGTTCCTCTGGGCTGACGGAATAACTGTGGAATGGCATAGATGGTCTGCACTGTCATCCTGCAAGTGACTGAGCCTGAGGCTTCTTTATAGAGGTACCCAATTCCTGACTTGGGACTAGAGTTTCCTAGTGCTGCAGCTTTTCTTCAGCAGCATTTTTAACCTATATCAGTTCTCTGGCCCACTGGAGTCCGCAAATAGTTGTGTCAGCCAGGGGGCACATTTATTCAAACAATACATGCATCTGAAAGAAGTGTAAAGCTTTGTAGGTAAATATTTGAATGTCAGAATGTATCCTAATAGTTTAAATTGATGTTTCATGAACAGACAGAAAGTAATCTCCATTTCTTATGTAGAATTATTATACATTCTTTTTCTTAAAAGGGGCAGCACAATTTGTTCGATTTGCATTTGGTTATTGCCATTGTTCAAGTAAGTGGTGTGTGTTTGTGTGTTTACAAACTGCAAGAATTGCACAAGGTGGTTTCAACGTTTTCTAAAACAGGTTCTGTTTTGCAGACATAATTATGTGCATCCAGCTCCCCTATCTGCCAATATTTGAATTCTGAAAAGCAGATGTATTTGTTAGGAGTTCAGCATGTGAAAAAAAAGGCAGTCTTTTTTTAGTAATGGACTTGGCCTGTGAGGAGAACTGGCACAAGGTAAGTTTAAAATGTTTTTTTTTAATTATTAAATCACAATTCACAGATATTGTCAGTGTTTTCATCTGAGCACACTGAACTTCACTAGACACAGTTTAAATGCCAAGTCAATTGATTTTCATAATTTTCTTATGTTAGTGGAAAAGTGCTAACCAGCTATTTCAGGTTGGGCAGATGAAACTTTTCCCCCCCCAAAAACCCCAAACCAGAATGGGATTTAGGACAAGTTGATAAAAGAACTGAAGACGTGGTGATACAGTAGATGAGTCATATAAGTTCCAGTGTGTCTTAAAAAAAAAAACAACTGAGCCAAGCTGGCAGGTGAAGTGCAGTGAAGTGTCAGATGAAGCTAACTGAACTGCAGTGTGAGCTGTGTGAGAAGTGAGTCCATCCCAGGCCTAGCCAAACTCTGCTGCAGAGAGTGCAAAGCTTCTCACTCATTTCGGTAAGCTTTTGGATTATGCCCTTTCGTTTAAATTAGGATTTACCTGGTTCTTATAGGTAAAGTCATTGACTTGTAGCTCATCACTAAACAAAAAATTAATTACTGTTTGTGTGCTGGACACAGAACAGTTGTAAACAGGGCTAGATCCAGTTACCCTCTTCAGCCTCCAGGAAAGTCTGACTCAGGTAAGTGCAGTGCTGCTTGGTGCTCATATTTGGTTCTGTACTCAGGCAGCCAAATTTTCAAAAGAGCCTTCGCCGCAGGAGTAAACCTGTTCTCAGTTGGGAACACTAGGTACAAGTCACTACAGATGACCCTGGCATTTGTTTATATAACTGTCAGTTACTTTGAAGTCCCTGAGTCCTTTGTAAGACCTGGGATAAATGCTCCTGAGAACTACAATTCTAGGTCAAATGTTTATTTTTTCTGTGCTCCACTCTTTACACAATAAGCATATGAAGAAACAGTTTGTCCAGAGTCAAGTACAAATATGCTTCTCTGAGACAAATTCTAACTTTGGGCTTTGGAAACCACATGTGAAAATGCCAGACTACAATCACAACCGAGATATATTTCAGAACCTTCTCCAGTCACTCCACCTACTCAATCCTCCACAAATGCAACAGAAAAAAAAAATGCCTAGTTTAATACTGATACTTTTGTTCACAGGAACTTTTACATTAGCGAAGACAAGTGCTGTATTGGAAGAGCTGCTTTCGTGACCGTGAAGAGGGAGGAAGGATTCGATGTTTGTTCTCTGCCAAAGCACGGTAGGGAGTTAACCTGAAGAACCCATGAGTATTAGTTATCCCCACAGAGCAGAGGTATGCCATTTCCAAAAATAGTGCTTCCCTTTGCACAGAATGAGTCCTCTGGGACATAATTTCTTATCTTGTGCCCAGGAACATACAATAAATATTTTAAGCCTGCGCCACCTTTCTGTCTTCCCTAAACTGCACTGTAAACAAGCCTAGGAGTCTTAGCCCTCGCTTATGAGCCTGAGAAGACAGTGATTATACAGTCTGCATTCACAGTCAGTCCACCAAGCCTGGCTGATGCAGAGCCATGGCTTTGCCGGGGTAGATGCCTCTGGAAAAGCAACACACACAAACAAAAAGAGTACAAGGGAAGAGAACTAAAACTGTGTGATGAAGTAGCACAGATGCTGCTGGCAAGGAGCAGGCCTCCAGCAATATCAGTCTCTTAAAGTTTCATCCAGTTCGCTGGCTAGGAAATTCCCTTTAAGTGCAGCAGTGGGCATTGGGCAGGCCCCAGTCAACCAGCTTGGCCAGGGGAGGGAGCTTTGCTGCTTCACTCCATAGCCTGAATAAAGTGGCAAAACTCTCTCCCTTGGCCAAGCTGGTTGGCCGGGGCCTGTCCTCCCCCCCAGCTGCACTTAAAGGCAGTTTCTTAGAGACTTTGAAAGTCCCTTAAAGTCTCTAAGAAACTCCCTTTAAGTGCAGCAGTGGGGGCAGAGCCCAGCCAACCCCCTTGGCCGAGGGAGTGGGCTTGGTCAAGTGAGTTGTGTGGGGAACAACAAAGCCCTGTGAGTTTTCTACCCCCAACACAGTTCACTTAGTTTCTCACACTTGCTGCTCTTTCAAGTGCCCTGGGTCCTGGAGCTGAGTTTATGAGCAGTCACTGGTGCCTGAAAGTGAGTCCTTTTGCCATTTTTGACGTATTTGGAGTTGATGCAGACACAGGCTCATGGTGATGTGACTCTTTGGCTGCACTGATTGGGGGACTGCCACCAGCAACGGCCTCAACAGGGGACACCATGTCCTTCCAGGGATGCTGTTCCTGACTACTGCAGTTGACATCAAAGCACATCGTTTCCTCCTGCCCCATCCAGTGGTTCAGGCTGAACCATTGCTATGCTGCTGTGAAGAACTCGGTCATCGTCCTGCAGCAGTGTTGGGATTTGGGTCCTTAATTAACAGTAGGATATCATCAGCATAAAGTAATAGTTTAATGTTCTACAAAATCAGTAGGAGACTGCTCTTCCTCCACTACTACACTTTTGGGTCCCCAGGATAAAGGTGAAGCTGGTTGCAGGTTCAGGCCATCTCGCTGACCTTCTGCTAACACTGCTGCAGTACAGAATGTCCTACAAAGAAAATAAAACACCTACCTTAATTTCCCCCATTCTGCAGCCCTTCCTTGGGTCCAGAGCCCTGTGCCCAGCCCTCAATCCAGACTGCCCTCCAGACGGAAAGAAAGGAGCTCATCTCCTCTCCTCTGCCCACAGCCCAGGCACTGTACTGCAGGCAGCACCACCAGTCTCAGATGCACAAGGCTTCCAAGGAAGGAAGGATATGAAGGCATCTGGGGGGATATGCCAAAATGGGAATAGCATTAAGAAAGAGCATTACTTCTGTTGAAGTAACGGAGAGTTTTCTTATCAGCTAAATGGCCACCCAAATTAGGTTACTGCCATCGATGTCACTGGGAGCAGGAAAGCCAGTGTGAGATGTGTGTGAAATCTCACCTCTAAGTTCCTGGACATGCTTTTGGGGTGAACAGAATGCCAAGTGGATGCTACTGTGCTGTGGGTGACAGGCAGACTGATTTCAGAAGCTGTGTTGTGCTCTATCCATTGGTGTGGCTGTTCCTCAGCAGCCAATAAAGGAAGTAGGCAGCAGGTTGGGTTGAATTTCAGGAGAAGGTCAGTTGCTGTTCACATACACAATGGAAACTGAAGTCCCTTGGAAATCTGGGAAGTTATCTGGGTGCTTAAATGAATGCTGTGGGTCACCAGTAGGAAACGGTGTAGTGCGCTAGTGCCTGGAGTACTGAGAGCTGGGTAATGGCATCCGTACAATTACAGTCATACGTTAGCATTCTCTAAAATGAAAAAACCAACAGTCTAAGAGGCTATAACACTGATTTTGTAGAACATTAAACTATTACTTTATGCTGATGATATCCTACTGTTAATTAAGGACTCACATGCTTCCCCTCCTGCCTATAATGAATATTACTCTCTGAGTACAAAGTTATCATTGCACAAAATTAATGACTCTGAGACTGCAGTGATTTAGCTTTCTGGAGTTTGCCCTTCAGCCCTGCTCACCTCGTGGAATCTTAAGTGGGCACCCAAAAATACAGTACAATTATTTAGGGGCTGAAATTAACAAAGCCCTAGACAATGTAATTAAAGATAATTTAAATCCAATTATCAAGCAGGTGGGAAAAAATTTGGAGGGATAGCCGGAGCTAAATAAAAGCAAATGTGACTGATTCAATAGGCCAGATTCTGCCCTCATTTGCAGTCCCATCAACTTGTTAAAGTCAAAATGAGGACATCATGTAAGTCAGCACCCTCAGAGTCATTGTCATTAATGAGCCCATAACAGTGTTTCACACTAGCAAACAAGTATGTATATAGACATAAATACACCAAAAAAATTATAACAATTAGTAATAATAACTTATTTAAATTCCCACCCCATCCCCAAGAAAATGCCATACAGATAGGAATACTTCACCCACTACTGAAACTCAGCTTCATTTTAATGGTACATAGATGCATCACACAGGCACAGTATTCAGGACTACACATTTTAATGAAGCATAAGCTATGCTACCATGTTCACGTTTACCCACAGTCCAAGGCTTCTACAGCTTTACTCTCCAAAAATGGCTTGTGAGACATCAGTGACCCCCCCCAAAGTGTCAAGTAAATCTCTTAACTATCCTGTCTTCCCTAGCCTCATGCTCTGGCACCATTATTAGTAACTGTCACTGAAATAGTTCCAGGAACCCACAAAGTCCTCAGAAATGCAGTCCATGTATCTCCTCACCATCTGAGTGACACCATCCCAGAGTCCAACTAGTAGGAGGAATAAAACATGTCTTGGGTTTTAATATTCAGCACCCTCACACAAATTCATGTGCACAGAGGTCTAAGTTTAGGGTTGGGGGGGTTGTTATTATTTTTTAAACTTAGGCTGTTAATTGAGTACCTGATTTGGTAGTGTAATCACAACGGACTCTTTAAATAGTCAAAGGAAAGAGAAAGGCACCATCAGAGAGCCACTCTGCTCATGGGGGTCTCTCCTGGTGACCTCTCTCCACCACCAGCAGAGGCATCTGGGTCAGTGTGATTCCAACTCAAGCCCTTTGGTCAAGGTTGGCATAGATCTGGGCTGTGCTAAATCCCTATTAGAAAAAAACAGGATTCAGCACCCACAGTGCTTCTGTTTAGGAAGCTAAACACAAAAAAGGCCTAGTTATCCCAAGTGTGGAAGACTGGGTGTCTCTACTTGCCCTTCTCTTACTGGCCCCAAAAATCTGGCTTTTCATAGAAGTGTCTAAATTTTTTTGCAAATCTGATGCTATAAAGAAAGCTTCCTTACAACAAATCAAGTAAAATATATTGCATTTCTTGTGATGGAAATCTCAGGACTTGAGGATGCTGTGGGAGACATTTGAAAAGTACTTATAGCTCTCAGGATAAGAAATGTTAATATACCCCTAAATGTCATATAATTGGCTCAGTTTCATGCACCAAAATCATGCAGATTTTCATGTTTCTTCATTTCTATAAGGGATAATTTTGAATGAAGATGGCTGTATTTTAAGTAAGTTTGTGGGTTTTTTTCCTGCTTTGTACTATAAACTAATATTGCTATTAAGCAGAAGTTGCATTTCAGCAGTGGCTTGAATTGAAATATCTTTCTGAAAAACACATGGAATCCTTTGTGTTGAAAGGAATTACATAAATATAAATCAGTTATTTTTGGAGTGGCTTGAAAAATGAAATCATGACAGTTTTATTCTAACAAATTTCTAAACTGCATGATTTTTGGTCATTCAAAATGTTCTGCAGAATTAATTTTATCTCAGGAAAAAGGCAGAAATGATCCAATTCAATAAATGTGCTCAGATGTTTTCAGTTTATCGTGGGACTAGCCAGTCAGGGCAAGACAGCAGAAATGCTCATGCTGGAGAAATGGTTAGGGCTGTTGTGCATGGCTTTGACCTACCAAAACAGAAAGCAAGCTGCGGTGGAGAAAGCTACTGATACACATTTACTGCAGGTTAGAGGGTTGGAAATAAAAGGTGACAATGAAAGGGAACAGTCTAGGCAGCAACAGAAGAAAGGCAAAAGCAATTGCTGGTAAGAGAGTCTGAACCATGCTGTACATCAATGACTATGAAGAGGGTATAGTCCTGAAAGCAGACGAGTAAATTGTAATTCCTTTTACCGATACCAAACAGCTTTCCTGCAGCTTTACAGCAAACACATAAGACACAGCACTGTAAAGAAGTAACACAGTTTGCAAAAAATGCTCAGCACTCAGGAGTTCCTGTTCAAAATTCAAAACTGCAGAATGAGAGGTGCTTTTCTCCTTCCCAGATACCCACATTCACTGAACTACATTCTTAGCAAACTCATGCATGGGAAATTGCCATCTGCAGTACGTACATATGTGCTGCAATACATATTCTGCACATACATTTAAGCAGCATTGACTGTGTTCCCAGGAGTCAGAAACCTTGTGCAGCAGCCACAGAGAACTAAGCTGAAAAGACCACAGGAGTTGGCTGATCCTCTGCCTTTCCTGATTAAACTATTATTATTTTTTTTAACCTACAGGAAAGCAACAAGGGAACTTCCAGTTCTATTCCTTCCTCTTCCCTTCTTTGCTACATAGACTACAACAGACTACAGAGCACCCCAAATTATTACCACCATCTTCCTCGTATTTTATAGCTGGACTAGAAATTGGTCATCAAAGGTAGCTCATAGGGAGAGTTAAATTCACACAACTGACAAACATCTGGAATAATCACAGATCTTATTAAGATGCTATAAGTTATTATTTGAGAACTATGGAACAACTTACAGAGCCTCAGGGACTTTGTGCTCCCTCTTTCTGATCAGTGTTTGCCTGCTTTCTGAGGGACACAGGGAATACAGACAGGTAGATCCATTTTCTATTCTGTGGAAAGCAGTAGCAGCTACAAGAATAGAAGTCACAGATCCATAGATGCCTATGATATAGCAAGGAAGTAGTGGCATGACTTCTGTTGAAGGAAATCAGGACAGGACTCAGATTAGGCTGTGTCTGAGGTGCAGGAGTGCACTCCCTGGCATACCCCACAGTCAGTGTGAAGATGATGTTGAGCTAAGTATGACCCAACACATGGTATTACACACAGACCTCAGCCTCATGTGAAGTCAGTCTGCGCCCAGACCTGGAAACTGGGAAAGGTGCTTATGCCCCACAATTTGAAGGAATCAATGAGTATGTGGATAAGAGTGACCCAATTGGTATATTATACTTGGGTAGTCAAAAATTTATTGACAAAGCTCTTTACGAACAGCTCAGAAAACTTAATTAGTCATGGTAGTAAAGAAAAGGTCCTCTCATAGATAAATGGTGAAAATAATAGAGCAAAGAAGCAGGAATGAATAGAGGCAAGTTGGCGCTAGAGTTCCTCCAGGGCTGATCTGAGGCCTGGGCCATTCAATCTGTTGCTAAAAGGTTGAGAGTAACAAGGTAACACAGTTTGCCTGTTCCAAATCATTCAAGGCTTTAAAAACAAAAGTCAACTGTAAGCAGTTGCAGAAAGAGCTGTCAGAAACTGCCAAATAAAATGGCAGATGAAATTCAAGGTCAATAAATGCAAAATAGAGCATACAGAGAAAATAACAGTGACTGTACATGCTCAATGATTGATAGGCTCTAAATCAATTATGGTTCCTTGTAAAAGAGACACTTTGGCGATGGTCAAAACTCAGCACATTAGAGTAAAGGAAAAGAGAACAGAACAGGAAACATCTGTACCATGTGTAAATCTGTTGCATGCCCACACCCTAAATACCAGCTGCAGTTCGGGTCCCGGTCTCAAAAAGGACCTAGTATAACTAGGCAAAGTTCAGAGGAGGATGACTAGAGCAAACAAAGGATTCAGACAGCCTCTGTGTGGAAGAAATTATAGTCTAGGAGTCTGTGGTGTGGTAAAGAGATGACTGAGGAGGTTATATAAAAAAAAAACGTACAGTCCCAGGTGGCATAAGGGAGGGAAAGAGAGAAGTTGCTATTTGATGTCTCTCAGAATGCAAGAAACAGAGGCTATCACATAAAACATTCAGCACGCGGGTTTGAAACAAACGCACTGTGTAATTAAACTATGGAACTCATCATTGCCACAGGGTGCCATCTACACCAAAAATGTACATGGGTGCAAAATTCAATAGTACAAATTCATACAGGATACTGGATCAAGGGCTATGAAACATAACGATATCAGGAAGTCTCCAAGATGCGGATTACTGGAAGCTGCAAGGATATTGCTGCGTGCTTGTCCTACCCTTATTCTTTCCTGGGGTGTTGACCACTATCTAATGTGAGAGAGGGAGTAATAAGTCAAAGCCAACCTCGGGTCTGACGCAATACAGCTGTTGTTGTGGCAGACAAGGAGCTCAGGTATGACACAGGATGAGCAGAAGTGCTTCTGTAGGCCATGTTCAATACCACAGCTGCTGCAACATTACTGTCCACGTTCCTGGTCACTGCGTGGCCAGCTCAAAATGATGACAGGAAGCTGGCCAGAGGGGTCCCATACATAATTTAGGGTGAAAAAGGAGATTATAAGAAGCAAGGTCTTAAAAAATCTTTTGTATGGGAACAGGAATGGATGGATGCCCATTTTTGACAGGCAGTTTGAGATTGCAGCCTAATTGCAAACAGCAGAGATGGAGTGCTAATCCAGACACATAAACAGCCAGCCTGCAGAAGTGCTGTGCTGGATACTCACTGAAGACAGAGCTGGGAGAGGGCTGTCGGGAAAAGAAGAAAAAAAGGAGCGCACAGTCTGCACTTCTACTCTTACTCAGGAAGTCATCCAGGGAAACATTATTTAAACTGGTAGGAAGAAGTTTAAATCAGGGACTAGTTTTTTTAATAAATCAGGGTACTAAAGTCAGCAGTACTGAAGCCAGAGAAACAGGTATTTGACAGGTGTTCACTGAAGTCAATATCCTACAACACTGATATTTCTAAAATGCCTAGTTTTATGGAAATCAGTGTAACTGTGTTATGTTTTACCTATCACAATCCATCTGGTTAGGTTTGTTTTCTCTCACAAAAAAATCCCCACCCTGAAAACTTTGTCTCTAAGAAATTTGAGCTTCATTTCAACCCCAAGTTGCTTCTGCATTGATAGGAACTAAAGTTACTTAAGATCAGACCACAGTGTATTTTTACACATTTCATTTTAGAGCATTTCTGTCATCAAATTTCTGTGCTGCAGCTTCTTTGATAGCCACAACAGCATGAAGCTGTGGGTTTCCAGAGTCAGGAGAGACCTATTGGCACTATTTCTAGAGCTACCTTCAGCTTCCTTTGCTGGCTTTGGAAGCTAACTCTCGCTCTCCAGTTTCTGTCCTGTAGTCTTGCTCACGGACTTCAACTGTAAGTTCTCCGGGACAAGGCTCATTTATCTCTGTACGGTGCTGACTGGGCCATGGTCTTAGCCTAGGTCTCTAGGTATTACCATATTGCAAATAATATGTAATAATAATTTTGTATTTGATCAACTGCATGGTAATGTTTTTCTTTTCTTCTGGGCTTTAAGCTTTTTTATTTGATTGCATCCTTGCCCTAATTTCAAAGATGAGAAATAATAGATTTCTAGTGAACAATTCCAAATGTCATATCTGTAGTTGATCTGCAATTCAATATAATGGTTTTTTGCTTTCTGATGATTTTTTCCTTTCAAATTTGAATAATATCATCTGTGTGATGTTATTCAATCTCTCTGTTTTAATTTGAAATCCTATTTTTAATCAATTAGGAAAAAATGACCTAATTAAGGACTAATTTAGGCCAGCAGCTTAAACATTGTTTTGTAAAGTAGCTGCATTTAATTGGAAATGTGCTCACCTACTGTATTGTATTAGCAAGTAATTTGGAAAAATCAGAAAATGGGATCCCCTGACTACTAGTTCAGAAACGATAGTGTCAAAACTGATGTCCAAAGCAGTACTGATGGACTTGGATTTTATTAATACAAGCTCTGCTATGAGCCTTGAGGTTCAAGCAACTACAGTCCCTCATTATACTAGACAGAAACACACAACAGGTGACAGTGCTGGCTCCTGGGAGCCCATGGTCTGAAATGAGCTGACAGCTAAAAAGCCAAAGAAGCAACAGGAGCACCAAGAGGCAATACAACTCGCCCACATTCACTGTCCACAGAGTCAGTAGCAAAGCAAGGAAGAGACCCTCAGCTTCCACAGTACCCCAGTCCTGTGAACTGTGGTGTCACTAGCCAATGCATGAGCTAATAAAAAACATTCAAAACTTCATTACACCTCTTTCTCCATATCTCCTCAGCAGATAAAGATCCTAGCACAAGTCTTGTCAGGACTCTGCCTGAAAAAGCCAACATGCCATAAAGGGCAGAAGGATGTCGAAAAGCTCACTACCAGTTTTTGGAAAATAAATTCAACTTTGTTACCTGGACGACACATTACAGGTCACAATTCTGGACTGGCTGCCATTAGCACCAGTACGGCACTCTCCCGTGTTGCTGGGTCTCTCTACTATTGCTTTTCACTGCAGCAGCACTACCGTACAGATTGTTCTAGCATCCGAAAGAGGTATGTGCACACCTATCTGACATTTTTGTGCTGTCTAGCCTGCATTTTTTTCTCACTTCTTATTGTTGCTTTTAGCGTTGTGTACTTAGAGTAGTGCAGTAGGAGAAACAATTAAAATTGTGCTCTGGGCATCAGTAGACTCTTGAGGGACCACTGCTTTCCAGCCGATCACCTAAGGTTGCTTTGCTGCAAAGGAGGTACCGCTGGACAAACTTATCAGTGCATTATTTATTCATGTGAACTCAGACTTTTTCCTCAGAAAACAGCTCTCGGGAACCACTTACAAAGGCTTTCCAGTATACTGACAGAGCCCTTGCTGCATGTTATTGCTTCATGACAAGTAACAACAGTATTGTATTCCATGGAAAAAGATACCCAGAGAATGCTTGCAGGCTCAGATCACCTCAGTTTTAGACTAATACTTTTTGTCATTAAATTTCATGCCATGCCATTATTTAGTTTCTGAATCTTTGGGGTGAAATCTGAGCCCTAGGAGAGGCTCAAGGAGTCTTGCCATTGACTTGCTATTCAAGTGATTCTAATACCAAGGAAGCCCCAGGAGTCTGAGGGCGAGCATCCAAGGCACTAGCATCCTGCTGGTGCTGTACTTCGGGAGTGATGCAGTCTCACTTGGCCAAGTGAAGCAAGAGCAGCGGCCATGTGAAACTCACTGACGTTGAGCTATAAAGCAAGGCTGATGTTCTGCATATTACCTCTAAAATCAAATGTGCATGCATAAAAGAACTCATGACTTTTGTGGTCAAATACTGAATTCCCTGGAAGATCAGTGCAAGGAGAGCAAGCCTCCTCCTCCTTCCTTCAAGTCAATAGTAGCAAAACATTATCAGATTGCCTATTTTCCCAGGTACTGTAAATCTAGTTTGACAAAAGTGAAACTGTTACCCATCTGCAGCCAGACAGAGAGTTAGCACAATTCAGGACCCTTCAAAAGTACCAGCTTTGATTTAAAATTGTGTCACACTTCAGGTGAGAGGATATGCATTCACCTAAACTGGTGGGCTCATTCTGTGATAGTTTCCTTTCAGCCTGCAGGCAGCATGATCTCTGTAAATGGCTGTGCAGAATCCCAGTCTTGCTGAGCTGTATTCATGTATGAAACCTGACAGTATCAACAAGATCTTTAGATTTTCAACAGAACTCAGCACCAGATACATCTTATCCTAATCCACCACCTAAGGTGAGTGGGCTAAATTGTCCTTTAGAGGTATTTAGCTCTTCCACATTGGTTACTGAGTGAGAACAGGCATTTATTTTAGTATGCACTCTTACATTTCAGATAACTAAAGCTAGGTCAGCTAAACTTCACAAGAAGAGTTCGTAGCCAAAGCAGAGGCCTGTCCTGCACATAAAGGGCAAGTATACTAAGCGGAAGTTAATATTTGTTTGCCTTAAACACAAACGCACAGAAATAGTCTAACCTGTCACAGTGCGTAAGCGTCTTGTAACACAGTAACACTGCCAATAACAGAACCAGCAACAATGTGTAACACAGCTAAGTAGCATAAGTGTATAAATAATACAGAATTGCAAAGGGGAAAAAATGCAGTCTTGGGGTATAGTTGCACAAAGGGTACAGGAGAACATGTGCAAGTAGAAAAATGTGCAAAATAAAAACAAGAGATGGAGTCCAAGCAGGAAATGTGTCTGGTAGAACTAGTCCCGAGCCTAAAAATAAGACTATCTTGGGAGGAGATGCAATGTCCCTCCCTTCTCTTTTTAGGAACAGCTGAGGAACATAAAAACACCAAGGGTGAATGAGGAAAAATGGTGAAGAAACAAGTCACGCACTTCTGTTCCTGCTTCCCTCCTGGAAGAGCTCTTGAGCCTGATCACGTCGACCTCAGTGACTGAGACTATCGAGGACCACAGCCATCAGCATTACCTACACAGCATCAGCCTCATGGTATTGTGCACTCACTGCTAATTTAGAATAAGATTCTTAAAGACTAATTGTTTGAATAAGTAGTGATAATGATTCATAATGATTAAGAACTAACCACTGGTCATGCGTAGTGTTAACGAATGTCGGTCTAGTAAAGCATTGCTTGGAAGTTTGAAACTGGCCTGATTTATCAGTCATTTAAACATTCCTGTCCCAGTGATCACTAATTCCCTGACTGACATATGTATACTGACGTATGTATATCCATTCGCAACAAGCTGGTATGTTCAAATGCACCACAGAGAATTCAGTACCCAAATCCTATTGAAATTCAGGCAGAAAGCCATGCCCAAATCTCTCTACATGGCATCCAAACACATTAAAAGAGAGTAATACTGCTCCTTCAGCAAGCCTGGCAGCCTTCTGACTTTGTGATCAATTTAAATCCCCATAATTAGGCTCATGGATTAAATATTCAGTCAGAGCATAGGTCTGACTTCCAAAAGACGCAGCCTTGGGATCAGGATTTGTTCCATCAACTTTAAATACCAATGTTTTAGATCTAGGGAGCAGAGAGCGAGCGAGCGAGCTACCTCCACAGGATGACTCACAGTGCTGGATAATCCACTTTGGGAGGTACCTAATACTGTTCTACAGCATAGGGAGACTCAAACTCTTTTAAGGGGGATGAATCCAGGTCTAAACAACTAAAACTGTGGTGAATTTCTCCATTAATCAAAGGCCAGTTGGTGGTGCTAAGCATATTCAGAGTGAGGCTTCAGCAATGCTTGCCTCAAAGTAGTATATGGTTTATCTCTGGATGTGGAGTTTCGAGAAATAGTTTGGTAAGGTACAGTCTGTATTTTCCAGTTAATGTTTGCTGTACAGTCTAAGTCTTCTGACACAGGTTAGGAAGAAACTCATGTTTCTATCTGATAAGGATCTCCACCAAGAGACCTGGGTACCTGCACACAAAGATCTAATAAGAAACAGCATCTAGAAGCTGAAGACAGGAAACATCTGTTTGGAAAACAGGGAATTTTCTAACTAAGGATAATTAACCACTGGTCAAAACTATAAAGAGAAGTAGCAAATCAAAAAAAATGCAGTGGTCCATGAATAATAGAGTAGGAAAGGCAAATCAATTGTCCCTTCTGCCCTTGAAATCAATGAGTTATCCAAACTGTAGCTAGGAAAGAGGGGAGAGGTTTCTTTTTTTCACCCTTGTAAGTACAAGCAATCAGTGTTGAGAAATCAGCACCACACTAGACATTTAAGAAGATCCACATTTGCAACTGGTAAGCACTTATGAATTGCTGCTTTCACTGAGAGTAACGATACTTTCTAAAATAAAAGCTAGGTACTTAGCCCAGAGTGTGATAGTCTGGTTGTTTTGTTTGTTTTAAATCTGGTAGGGAGGCTGATCTTCACACATCAGCTCTGACTTTTTAAAGTTAATTTGAAACCACTTTTTTTCAACTGGTGGCATCTAAATTAATCTCAGTCAAACCTGATTTTTCATTTATTCAAATGAAAAACATTAACACTGTGTCATTTCATTTCTACTTCTAAAACAAGACCTGGTTATAAACTTCATATGATATAAACCCTTAACAATTAAAAATTTTCCATACAAGTATAAACCAATCAGAAAATATGGGAAGAAACTAAAAGAAAGGCTGCATCTGTGCAGGAGGTAAACTCAGCTCATCAGATTTGAAGCTTTTTCTCTCACAATGGGGACTTGCTACTTCCACCACTGCTAGGAATGACAGTAATGAAGTACACTTGGTCAGAAAGCCTGAGTTTTTTAATGGGGGTCTGAATTACAGGTGTCAGGACCAAGTCAGAGAAATGTGCTCTGAATGGCTATCTCCAGAATGCACTGATTTAAGAGGTGAAACAAAAACAACAGGAAATGAACCCAAATGAAAAAGGATTAGATGACTAGCAAGATTGTCTTATAAATAGGTCCTCACTTGCTTCCTTTTAATACAGCTAGGGACCAACGAGACCCATACTTCCAGTGCTAATGGGCCTAGTTGAAGACATTAAGACATTTTATAAAGAGTGAGAAAGCTAAGGGATTAGGAGTGATGGGAGTTTATTGAGCATTTGTGAATTAGCATCAAAGGATGTCTGACTTCATGGAAAGTTTGAAAAGCAGAGGTAAATGGATATATCGTTATAGAATAAAAATAACATTAAAATTTTGCTCGTTAAAAACAATGTTGATATTATTTAAATATAACTCATTATATATGTATGTTAGTTTCTTTCCTGAACTTTAAGATATAGAGCAGACTGAGAATTTCTCTTCACTCTTCCTTCTCATAGAAGCACAGGGGATATTAACTTTGGTAAGAGGATTACTGGATGTGCAGGGTCCTGGTCTAGAGTGGAACTTGGTGGCATGACTGAAACCTGCATAGTCCATACGAATACTAAGTGCTTCAGCTGTGTGTGCTAAAGAAAGGCAGATGCACAAAAAACTTTGTTTTGGGAAAAAAGGTCAAAAATGTGGGCCTGTTACATGAGCAGGGATTTACTAAGCACAAAAGTAGCTATGTCAGAGCAGGACCATTTTGCTGAAAAGCCTCGTGTCCACTAGGTCCAAGTGGTATAGCATCCCAACAGGTGTGCGGGTGCTGAAACCTGATTTTTTACCTGTGTGCTTAGATGTGTTGACTGCAAGGAATGGCTTATGCTGCTTCCTGTATTAATGTCCCCTGACTTGAGGACTCCTAAAGCCAAAACCAAGACTGGTGTTTTTTCACAGGCCAGAAATAGCATTCCCAGGAAACAAAGTGCTGGAACTAATGAAAAATGCTTCTCTGTCTGCTACACATTCACTATTTTATAAGTTACTAGAGGTTATTCATGGTACTTCAGTGGCTGCACACTAACTAGTAGACAGCTTAGATGCAAAGGTTTAGTATGTAGCATACAGAATCATCTTTGAGATTGTAGTGGTAGTAGCAGTATCTATTTCATCCAGCCCCCACTGAACTAGACACTCATCACAGAGGAAAAAAAATAAGCTGGGACTGACTCAAAAATATCTTACAATTTTCTTTTCTGAGTTTCAGTCCAAGAGGACTCTATTACCAGTAGTGTGGGGGTAATGGGACCTTCTACTGAAAGAGCTCAAGGTCCTCTGCAGGTTGAGGCAGATACTGAGCTTTGATGAAATGCGGTGCTGGGGTCAGTTCCAGTAATTTTTTTGCTGCCCCAACAAAAAGCCTATTGGATTTGCCCACAGGTGTAAATTGTTGACCACTGCCTTTTTCCATCAGTGTTTCGCTTCCCTCTGTTTGTGACTGGTTTGCATACAAAAGCTGTCAGCATCCCATTTGTGATGTGCACACATCAGCTCAGCCAAGGTCACTCGTGACCTTATGAACAGCACACTGGGAAAGTGAATTAATCATCTTTCATGCATCACTCAGCAGCCTGCAGAAGGCAGTCCCTATAAAGTACTGCTATGGCATACACTCGATTGCACCCTGCTGTCAAATCCACCAGATCCTCCTCCACGCTGCCTACGTGTTGCCACATGCCCACATGTTCCCTGCAGGAGGAAACCCAGACGTATGTGTCAGGACTGTGTGCCTATGGGTCGTGCCCGCACCTGATGTGCTCTCTGCACCCACATACCCATGCAACATAACACCCTCAGTTAGGAAAATGTTTCCAGAAGAAACTCACCCCTTTTTACTGTCCCCCTCTACCTCAGCCCCTTCTCTGTCCACCCAGACCAGATGTGGATAGGGGAGGACAGGTCACTACCACACTGATGGCCAAAGGACCCAGCAAACAACAGCAATTTACTGAGATTTCAACCAACAGCTGTTATTCACTGAAGTCTTTCCCCTGTGCAAAGGTAAAAGTGTGCTCTGTGCCTGTGTATCCCCAGGAGCAAGTGTGCGGTACCGACCTCTCTGCATGGAGGAAAACAAAGGACTAAACCCAGTAATGAGGTCGGGAAGCTGTGAATGGCATTTGCTCTCCCTGGGATTTATTAGCCTCAGCCAAAGGTGACTACATATATCACCCAGATTATTGCAGCACCTGGGATATGGCTGATTCACAAAATAAATTTTTCCTACAGAATACATTTGCTCATTCAGCAAAAACTGAAAAGCCAAAATATTTCAGCCCAGACCAACAGTGTTTCAGTTCTGCAATTCTACTGTGATGGCCTCATGGGAGTAACAGATGGAGCGTTTCATGCTCTCAGTTTTCTCCGTGGGATGGATTCCTGGTGGTCCATCAGTTCCCATCTGAGAATAAAACCCATCCATGTATATGGAAAGGAGTGGAGAGGGTGTGTCTGGGCTTAGATAGGTACGCGCATGCGTGTGCGCACACACACACACACACACACACACACACCAATAAGTTAAGACGTTGAGAAAAGTCATGGCCAGAGAATGGAAAAAGAGTGTGCAGGATGCAAGCTACTTGTCTATATGCTCCTGGCAACAGAAAAAAAAAGTGCCGGGAATGAGTTTGCCATTCTGAGAATGGCCAGCATGGCATACCGACCTGCAGAAGGCCTGCATCTATTCAGCATGTGGTGATGCAGAGTTAAATAACCCTCCTAAAAAATCACCTATTCACTGGCATTGCTTCCTGAATATTACAATAACATTATTAATCATTACAGGACTTCATAATACTTTGACGGACAGATAGCATGAGCTTGGATCTAATAACATTTGTTGTCGCCATTCAAGTTTTGCATTATTAAATCAGATCAAACAAAGAACAGTATCATGTTTAGCATGATCTTATATTCCAAGGGACAGTCAAAACTTTGTGAAAGAAGTTTATGTTTGCTCAATCTTTGAAAATAGATAAGAAACTCTACTTTGAGGTCACTAACGATGACAGCGTACTTTTGTCTTGTAAAATCAATGCAATTACTGGAAATTTTACAACAGTGAAAGAAACAGCAAAACAAATCTCGCTATGAGAAGAATGGGCTAATCCTGGAGTGGGTATAAATCAACCCAGGTCTGAGGAATTTAGAACTAAAGCTTTGCTTGGAGAAGACTTGATTTTGTCTATCCATATTGATTTGTATCATCTGATGATCTCCTCCTATATCTGTATAAAACTAAGAATGCATAGTCCTGAAAAGTGAACTGTATAATTCAATATTTTATCTTTTCCTTAGGTGGGCAGGAAGGAAGAAGTTTCCAAGGTAAGAACTAATCAGTAGAATTGAGAGAATAATTTACATTGGAATAATTTACTCTATGAATTTAGCTTATCTACTCAGAGACTTCCCTGGTTTGGAAAGTGTGAGGCATAATTGTGGCTTCTCTATTGCTAACAGTATTTCAGGATGATAGCTAAACTTCAAGGTGGTCTGCCTGGTGCTGATTAGTGCCAGGGCCTTTGTTCCCTGATGGGAGACTGTCACTTCCTGACCAGGAGGCAGCACAAAACCCCTGAAGTGCTAGCACCAAGAGGCTGGAGCGCGCCTGGGAAAAGCTGGCTTCTTTTCTGGCACTTTTCCACTGTGGCATTGGATAAGTTTTATTTTTGCCTCAATTTCTGATTATGGAAAGCAATGTTAGCAGCAGTGCTTTTTCCATCTTTTGTTTTTTAAGCTTCTGAGTAGTAGTACTGTGAGGCACAGGCCTTTCCTCCTAAAACATACACCTACTGCCCTGTGCAGGGAACCCGAGGTCAGCAGGGACCTCCAGCACCTACACAAATACTGAATGGACGTAACACAAGAACAAGTTCATTTCTCATTCTTGTGACTTCCTGTGGGGCTGCTTTTGTTCAGTCTTAACTAAGGAACACACAGATAATTCTTACACGCTTTATTAATGTTGTGAAATCCTTAAACAGTTTCATTGTATCCTGTTCAATCTCTACAGGCAGACAGGATGATAGAAAGAAAGGTGATGTTACACATAACACTAGAAGGAGGTTAAAAACAAAAAATATGCAGCGACATTCATTCTTTCCACCTACAGATTATTTGCCTCTCATCAAGTTCTTGTAGCTGAGCTAAATACAACACGACTGCGCCACTGCTCATGTTCCTAACAACAAGTGATCGGTGCCAAATGCTCAAGCCTGGAATTGCTGGTAAGTAATAATCCTTCTATAAAAAACACGTGAAAACCGTGTACATTACCAACCAAAGGGGAGGGAAGTATCCTGATTATATCAGTATACTTCTTCTGTCTTTGGGAATCTGCTTTTAGGCACTGTCAAAGGCAGGAGACTGGTTATCCTGGGATAGAAAAGGTTTGACAAGCACATTTTGTGCTTGCTAACTTCTCCATATTTCCAGACTATAAACTACCTACCTGCTTAGGAGACGACTGCTCTCTCACATCTTCCCTTGGCTAACATCTTCTCCGCACTGCTGGTACCAACTCCTTTTTACTTTAGAGGTGCTTTATTGCTTGCATATCTCACAAATGAGTCACTTGGGCTCACCTTATTTTTAGCTTTGGAATCTGTTGCTTCTGTTTTGGACTGTGAGAAGAAGGCCTTTTGTGCCCAAAAGCACGTCTACTTATTCTCAAATACTGACTGGCTTGTCTTACGGAAGATACGAGTTCTGCCTGCACGTCTAACATCTAGCAGTCAGGCACTCTCAGTGTACACTGGAATATCCTTCAACAATCTGACACGGACACACTTAGCAATGACACACCTGAGCAAATGAAAACAAGCATGCATTAAACTAAAACTATGCATGTACAAGGCCAATTTATATTTTTAAATTGTTGTAGCTTTCTATCATTATTTACTTGTTTAATGCTTTTTAAATATAATGATATAATCAGTAAACCTCAGCTTTTGTTTGTTAATACACAAAGGAAAGCATCAGCAATGTTAAAAAGTAAGTAACAGTTAAGCAGCTGATCAAAGTTTCTTCACAGTAAGAGCTGTGTATTGGAGTGTGCGTGTGTGTGTGTGTGTGTGTGTGTGTGAAAGAGAGAGAGAGAGAGAGAGAGAGATGAAACATATTTTTTTTGGTCTCTCTCTCTCTGACTCATATGCAGAGCAAAATGAGAAAACTACATGTGCATTATCACACTGCAGGGACTATCAGTCCCCTCTGAGGATACCTCTGCCTATCATGTACATATTTTTACAAGAACTAGAACATTATTACAGCCACATAATTCTGATATTGTTTTATAGTTTCTTAACAGCCAGTTCCTTCTTAACCAGCCTATCTCACATTCCAGAAGTGAGCACTGTCGCCAGCACACACCAAGTACATTTTCATTTGTTATGTTGGGAAGAGAGAAATAGCTTTTCTTCACAGAGCAGCCAGTGCAAAAGAGCTTTGCTGGCCTAACCTGCAACTCCAGTGAGAGGCAGATGTCTGCGTCAGAAAGAACAATTCACAGAAACCGACTTTGGCACTCCGCAGGCTCAGGCCTGGTCAAATATCTGGCACCAACAGTTGCCAGTAATGTTGCTTCAGCATTTCTCCTGTCTAGACATGCCATCATTTTGCCTAAGCTAAGACATCTCCTGCACATAAATCCCCTGAGAGGCCTTGGCCAAGACATGCCGGGAACCTGCCTTATGCACATGCACACTGCATCCATTCACAGCCATAGTTGCTTTTACTGAAAACACACTTTGGAGGAGGTAGTTTTAGAAATTTCCTGCGTAACAACAAAAAATAGTTAAATCACTTGCCCAGAATCCTGGGGGATCGTGGGGTGCAGTCAAGACACGTGACACTCAGCTACACCACTGTGATATACTGACTGCTGCAGGTATATTCCAAGAGAACTCAGTCAGTGTTTAACCTAGATGGGAACAGCAGTGCTGTATCATGGCACGGCAGCGCCTACCTGCTGCCACTGGGCTCAAGAGCCCACGATGCTAAGCGCTGGAAGAGAGACTTCCTGCTCCCAAGAGCGGGGAAGGGGTAAAGGACAACTGATTTCAGAGAGACAAATAAAGACAGAGGGTACAATGAATCACTTGCAAGAGGCCACCCAAGCAATCTGTAACAAAACCAAGAATTGGTCCTAGATGCCCATGACTCTCAGCCAGAGTCTTAACCACAAAGTTAGTCTAGTTATGTCAGACTTCTCCCTCCACATCTGCTCTGCTAGAGAGAGGTCCTTGGGAAACTGGTCTTGCTGCTCTGGTCCAGCCTTCCACAGACATCCACACACAGAAGGACTTCACTTGGGTACTGCAGTGATGAGCACGGTGGCACTCAGCTAGCCCAGAGGCAGTGGGGCACAACAGCAGAACTGCCAGCACTGAACCACCCGAACTGCTAGCGCCCAAGAAGGGGAGACACAGAAGCTGAAATAAAGGAGCAGAAATGCCAGCAACGAGGTGACATCCTGGTTTCAGGACTCCCGAACCCAAGAGTTCACGATCCTGCAGGGTGGCTAAACACAGGTGCCCATTATACTGGGTTACAAAGGCCTGTAACAGTCACATTTATGTTGCAGCTTTGCCATATTTTGGGTGCTCTTTTTTTTTTTTTAATGAAGCAAATCTAGTTTTGAACACAACCCTGTTCCTTCTCCCCTGCCTTTGGCATGATAAAGGGAAAAATTGCTGAGTATGAGAGCAGAGCCTCCCATGTTTTGATCTAACTCTACATCTGTATATTTGATGCTGTTTCTGCTGCCTCTTTCTGAACACCATGTTTCCTTCTCAGGAACTGAGACTGACAGACCTATTTAATTTTTCATATTGGCCACAGTGATAACTTCTTATTAAATATTTCATATTGTTGTACTGATAAAGAACATAAGACAAAACTTGGCACTAACATGGTCCAGAGGAGCAACTGCTTAAAAATAAAACACTTGAGAGAATCTGGAAGGAAACAAGTAGCCATGTGGCTGGGAAAAAAAAATATATATATATATCAAGCTAAGCAGGTCAAGCCTATAATGAAGTGCTTGTAAACAACGAATATCCGAACCGTTCTACTGCTAGTGGCTCTGGTCGTTTAATGAGTGCTCCCTCATTATGCATACTGTGTGGTTTGCTGCTATTGTGCTTTCTTAATTCATGTGCTGTCATTTTCTCTAAAAAAGTGCATGGCTCCAGAGGAATGAAATAGAGACAAATTCAAGTGTTACTGTAGCAGTCTGACCAGACAAGGCACAGATGCATTGGATGATACCCATCTTTCTTTACAACATGTGTGCCACTGAGTGGAAGTTGGGAGCTACATGCTTTGATTACTAAGTATGCGCTCTCATTTCACATGCTACAATAATCAAAGGCAGTTCTAGGGTATGGACACTTGAAATTATCTCCGTGGCTCCAGCATTTATGGGACCTGAATGTTCAAACAGCTTCCCACAGCAAGGTAATTCCATCCAGGGAGGAGCTGATATGGCCAGCACAAAGCTCGAGAGGAACAAACCTGTCGCTGTGCTGCACCGCTGTGAGTGATGCTGTCTGGTACCCTGACATCCTGCTTCGTGGGGGAATCCAAGAGCTTCAACACCATCCAACTTCAGGATTCACAGACTCCTAGAGAATGAAGAACTTGCTATATGGATAGAAATGGACTGTCCAAGCTGTTACCTAAACTGCAGTGCATGTGCAGTGAGCCTTGCCATTCCAGCAACAGGGTGCCTGCCTCACGGAGGAATAAGAGGTGGTTTGTGCCTGCTTTACGAAGGCTTCTGTCTTTTCAGCCTGAGAAAAAGCAAGTTCTCAAGCAGGTTCTTCAGACAGGTTGTGGTGCTTTAATTCATGAGCAGTTTGCACATAAGCCCCTAAGCCCTGTGTTCTCTGGAGCCTCAGATCCTTTTGCAGAGCTTTTGATGCTGCCCATGGATCCCAGTGAACTCTACTTGAGACTCCTTTAGCTAACGCTCCTTTTAATAACCTGCATCCTTCTGCTGCCTGCACTCAGGCTGGATTCCCACCTACTGCAGCATACTAATGTGCCTCCATAACTGCGTCTGCCTTTGCTGCTTACTCCATGCTGGCCGTGAATTTGAGAAATGGGTGCATGAAGTAGGGTGCTGTTCCTCTAGTCAGGTGCCTAAAGGAAAGCTACCGTGCTTGGAAAGCCGCTGAAAGGCAGCTTCTTTAGTTACTGTGGATTGTCAAACTTGCCTAAGGGGCAAAGGCCTCCAGATCATATTAAATACCAATGGGAATTAAACACCTAAAACTCAAAGGCCTTTGATAAATCTAGCCTTAGGAGCCTAACAAAGGATCCCCTTTTCAGCCTACTGTTGTAGCATTCAGTATTTCTTTTTTTTCGTGTAGGACTGTGAGTTATACCGTTTGAGCACCAGAAGCCTATAAACTAAAGAGACTTTAATTCGGCACTTCTTTTCACAGACTTTAAATGATAACTTGAAAGGCCACGGGCATACTGTGAGCATTTATAATTTATTCCAGTCCCCAGGTCTGAGCACATGACCTGCCTAGATCCTGACTCCCTGTTTCAGCAAGACCCTGTCATGCCTCCTGCCACCTCGCCTGCTCTGCTTTCCAAGAGGAGCAAATCCAGGAGCATATCGCAAAGCACCGCTGCCTTGATGGGGCCAAAGTGCCTCCACAGAAGTGCAGCTGAGAAACAGACCCTGCCCAGGCCGCCCTCCTGGCCTGGCAGCTCGAGGCATTGACGCTGCGGTGGCAATTTTGCTACCGAGTCACGGAAACCGTTTTAAAAATTTTGCTTACTATGTAACAACTTCCATTACTGCCTTCAGTGGGTGGCATTGCCGAACGCTTACACCCAGAGCCCTGCGCCAGCAGCACCAGCATTAGATCCCTTGTTGTAAAGAAAGCACAGTTGCTAAGTTCAGAAAAAAGACACAAAGAACAACTCCCCCCAAAACTTAGACTCAGTGCTTTAAAATATGGTATTTACTGGCAAAGACCAAAAGCAGAGAAAATCACTAAGCAATTAATTGAAATACTGTTGGCAGGCCAGACCAGAGTGTTGCTGCTGCCTTTAATGATAAATGATAATAGGTCCAGTCAGTTCTTTACGACAGGATAATACAAACACACCCTCTAGAGTGAAGGCACAAAATGAGACATACTATTATCATAAAGAGATTAATTAAATAGAAAGAGAACATTAAAGAACAGGGGGTTATTAGTGTACAGCCAATAGCCTATTATAGTAGTGAAGTTAATGAATACAGGTAGCTCAAAATGCAGCGTACAAATACGGAAGCACATAGTAGAATAATGCTTCTGAAAATACAAGGCAATTATCTCTTCATGTGGCTTCTCACTACAGCTGTGTGAAAGGTGCAGGCTTCGGGAGCAAAAAGCTTAGTTACGAGTTTTCTATTTGCATGAATCTGAAAGTCAAAGGCATAACTTGGCCAAAATATCGCTTGATTTTCCACCTGGCTGTGAAATACAGCTTCCTGATAGGAAGTGGTTTTTACTGTACTTAGAACACGTAAGAGGAATTCACTGACGTTTCAGAGAGAAACCCTTCGACAAATGAGTAAATGTCACAGTTTTTTCCTATTTAGAGTTCTTCTAGTGAAGATAATTCTGATTTTCCCCATAGCAGTTTGTTTGTCTCTTGTACATTTCCTATCACAAAAAATGTTTGCCACTTATAAGTATTGAACAAAGCTCCATATTAAATGCATGTAATAAATAAACATGTAAATACAAAATTTACTAAAGAAAATTTTAGCAATGTATGTGCAACTAACATGACAGAAATACCTATTAATACACAAATTTGGGATTTTTATGCCCTTAGGTGGATTTCTGTCATCCATCCTTTTTCACAAGTAGTCCTCTACAACCTAACGGGGTACTCTACAACAGAGAAAGATCGATGCATTATCTCCTGCAGAGCCAGCAGAAACATACTTCGCACTCTGAGATGAAACAAGTTTTCTCTAGCTCTCATCTGGTTTAGTTTGTGTAAATTTATGACAAGCAGAAGTTTTCTACAAAAGGCCTAATTCTCGTCACGCAGACACTCAGGTGCGTTGGGAATAAAGTCATGGACATCCAGAGAGCTTCTCAGCCTGGATGGAGTTTAAACCAGAGCTCTCCATTTCTGGTATGTACAGGAGGGGGACAGCAGGGGGAAGGCGCTGTCCGAGCGCGTGGCACTGTCCGAGCTCCCTTCTCGCAGCCAAGTCGGTGAGAGTTTTATTCCTGACTTAGATCAATAGGGAGCACTCCTGAGGCTCCTGCTCTGCACAGCAGAAGCTAGTGACTTTATTACATGAATAAACTCACTGCAACAGGAGCAATCTATGTGAACAGCAGAACAGTGTAGTTTTAATGATGTGAATAATATTAATATTTGTATTGGAGTACAGCACCATTTCTGACAGTGTCTTGGGGGTTCTGCGTATATTAATTGATATCAGACAGTTTTTTTCCACAATCTTTTGTAGCTCAGTGCTGCTCACTAACTGTTCACAACAGTTCGGTGTCCTCTCTTGCCAGAACTGGACTCTGCAATGCAGAGCCAGAGAAAAAAAAATACATGAAATTTCCTCAAATTATAACAAAAAAAAAAGACCTGCAACCCCCAAATTTCTGGCTTATTTGCTAAAGCAGATTCAGAGCAAAATAAAATGAACACACACTTCCATAGCTCTTATGAAACACAGACAGTTTAAAAGAACAGCATGCTGCCATATCCTATTATTATTTATACTACAATAGTTCCAACAGAAATCAGGTCCCTTCCCAGTGACAGACAGCCTGCATGACCTTTATGGATGCCGTATATATATACTTTTTAATATAGACGTAAATTGCAACATAGATAGCACAGCATAAATACCTAGAGAGAGAGTTTAACACATGCCAGAGAAATACATCATCTAGGCAGTTTCAATCTTATCTTTAATTCTCTTTTTTTCCTCCACAGAATTTACAAAAAGGTTGTGGAGATGTACAGTATCTCATCAGATATTTATTTATTCATTTAAAATATTAATATGGGAGAATTCTATTACAATATTGCCAGGCAGGAAGCGCTAGACAGAAACGGGCATGTATTGCAAACCGGCAGACATAGTTATACATAACACCTCCTTAACATCTTTCTGGGTTTTATGTCCCCACTTCTTTGAAGCCAGCAGAGGAGGAATCTTCAAGCACTTTCCAGTCTTGCAAGGAAAATTGAGTTTTGCTGATATTTGGAGGATTTTTGCAAAGTTTCTGTCTGGCATGGATTCAGAATGAGACTAGCTAAGACCTCTGGTTTTAGCCTCTTCAGTTTTTTGAGTGCTCACCTAGAGAGATCTCCAAAGAGGCATGTTTTTGCTGAGCACGCTGAATTTGCACTCTCTGAACATCACACCCCTTCTCTATCTCTTATTTCAAGAAGGATTTGGACCTTTTTAGAGAGACTGAGACAGAGAAACATGGAAGTTTCACTGAGGAGAGAATCTGTACTTCCAAATTTCTCAAAAGGATGCTACTCTCTAGTCCATACTCTTTTTGCTGTTAAGGCACTTAAAATTGAGTTTCCCCAAAATCAAAGCACTCACAAACAGCAGTCTCTTTCAGAAATATTGCTCACAGCCATTAGAAAAATGGTGACCTCACTTTGCCTTGTGGCTGACCTCAGAAAGTTGTTCCCTCCCAGATGGCACCAACCAGCTGAGATGGTGTTGCTATCGCACCTTGGTCTCCCTTATCTTTACGAATTTGTAATAGCCTGCTGGCTTCAGCTCAGCTCTGAGCAGGGAGAACCACCCCTCTCCCCAGTAACACCTTTGGCTTTGCCTTGCCAGCACTCACCACAGATGGGCACGCTGCAGTGGGCCTGGCACCAACACTGAATCAGCTCCTCTCCCGCAGGAATGCCTCCCTGCAACCTGCTCAGAAAAGAGGGTGCTGGATGGCAAAGTGGAGAAGCTAATGCTGGCCTGGGCTCAGTTTTGGCTTGAAACCTGAGGCATTCTGCCAAAGCCTTCATTGCCTCTCTTCTCTGAGTTTCAGAAGCCCCAGGCACCTGCAATTATTAATTTACTTGTATGGTAGCAGCAGGAAGGGGACCATTCATGGGGCAGGTCCTCTTTGCACTGGCAAACTCAGGACAAAACCGGAATAACAGTGAGAGCTCTCAAGTCTTGAAGTCTGGAAAATTTAGACTCATTTGGGGCCTCAGCAAAACACATCTGTCTCCACCTTGACTTCTGGCAATGAAGAAGGTTGCTTATTTTGATACATGATATGGTCTCTCTCTCTTCCCCAGGGTTAATCCCCCAGAGGATTTGGTGGGATTGTGGCATCTCCTAGGGCATGTTCTCCTGGAGGCATCATTGAAGGTACCCAGGAAGGTGAAACCGTTATTGAACAGGAGAGCAAAGCACATCGCAAAGACTTCAGCCCCTCAATACACCAGAGCCCACATGCTGCACCAGGGCACGCCAGGCACTGAAGCGGGAGCCTCACTCTCCTAGGCTCGGTCCCTGGCCGGTGGCAAGGGACACATGCCCTCTGCCCACTCTGGCAGGAGGCCGGGCGGTCACCCCTTCCTGGTGAGGCTCTTCGCTCGAGTGCCTGCGCCAATCACCCAAGGTCAGAGAGGCTGCAGCCAGGAAAGGGTGCCCTTACGCCCGCTCCCAGCCAAAGGCACCCAGGACTCTGTGCACGTTGGCTGGTGACAACAGCAGCACAGCACATTTGAAAAACTGATCCTTAAAGTAGACCTGAAGCTGGCATCAGGTGAATGAAATCTGTGCATACTTCATTTTAAAAAGAACCCCTCTGCCTAATTCAGTAAGCATGAGAGCAAACGTCTTTCACTCAGAAGGGGGATAGAAAATGTAGCTTTAAGCAATTAACACGATAGCAAATGTCCCTAGCATTGCCCCATATGGCATGTAATTTAAATCATCTATCTTGCTGCCTGTAAATGCTGCTAAAACTGATAGATGACAATTTTAAAGCCAACTGAAGTTTAATTAATGTAAATTGCCTCAATATCTGAGATTTAAAATATAAAAAAAATAATTAGAATCAAATCAAACATGTTCCACTGATGTTGAGCCATGCAAGGTAAAGTGGGGAGAAAAATATAAATTATGTTGGAAATGCAGCTTTTTCCCTCAGTTACAAAACAGTGTCTGTGAGATGGTTCATTTCTCTGTGTACTACCTGGGGGATGTCCCTGAGAAGTGTCCCCACCTTGTCCAAACACACCTTGCATAGGTGAATCACTAGTAGCCAAGGGAAATGCAGAGCTGTGTGTATCCACACATTCCGATCAGCCATCTCAGGCAGGAAGGATTTTGTGGTTCAGGTTTGCTGGAAGGTGATAACGTTTTGAAATAAGCAGGGAGGGATACAACAAGAAGACATGAAAATTTTTTGCTGGATTGACATTTTGGTCATTAGGTCTTTTTCCCTTCAAAATTCCTCACCAGCTAGGAGTCACAAATTTCTCTGAAATCAGTCATTACCATTTTTTGTCTGTACAACTTAAACATTAAGAATTCTCTCTGTGCTTCCATTCCTGGACCTATGTGACAGGTTTCAGAGAAATCCCAGTGATTTCTGGGGGGAAAAAAAAAAACAAAAAAAACCCAGAAGCCTTGAACAGCCTTTCCAACAGGTTCAAGCCCTGTGCAAAAATCCCTGATGAATTGCACTTCATAGCCCATGGGATATGAGCATGAGCTGAAATGGCCCAACAGCACTGAATAAGCAGAATATCTGGAAAAGAAACCACTGTTCTTGCTCTGTAGCAGCCCTGCAGGCCAGGGGCTACTTCTCTTTAAAGCAGCACAGGATTGCAACTGAGCCTACAAAGCTATATTTCTCCCCTCCCATCTTTGACAGGATTTTCTGCAGTGCAAAAAAACCCAGGTGGGAAGATGGGGCATCTTACAGAGCTCTGCCTAAAACGCATGTAGTGGCACAGTAGTCGCACTCTGGTAGGCTGCAATGGCTCCAGAGCAACAGTTACAGTGCTGTCTGTCAATAATCCACGTATTAAAATGTACTTGAATACTCCTGACACTATAGATGGACCTATTATAGCCTACTGGGTCCAAAAAATCTACCCATTAGTGCATCCCAAAGCGAGAGGCTTGATGGTGCAGCCCGAAGAGCAATTTTAACATTTTACCTTTTATAAATCAGTGAAATGACATATATGTTTAAGTACTTGCCAGATCAGGCTAAGGGGCTTGGGGGCTGTGTGGGGAGGGGGATTAAAAATAATCCTAGCAAGCCCATATTTCTCAATGTCTTAAAAAACAGATAGCCTGGTTACTGAAGTGTCCAAGGGCAGCATCTCCAGAACGGTCTGTCACCTTTACAGCAAGCCGGATGGTGAGGTGCCATGGGACCTGCCTCTGCAGCTTTCATTCACAGGAGAGCATAAACAAGCATTTAGGGTTTTCCTGGGCTGTTTTTTGTGCTTTCTTTCCCCCCCATATTTATAATATTATAGATTCATTGGGGATTTTAATAAAGACATTGGGAACATTTACTATCCACTGGACCTACTGGGAGAGATTTCCATCTAAGTGAAGGTGAACGAATGAAAGAGTTTAGCAAGGGCATTGCACAGAACTGAAATCTGCTTCCTATAAATGAAGCAGAAAAGCCAAGAATCATACAGGACATGTCACTTATTCCCTTAGATCACAGCATATTACCTGTCTGCATCATAGGTTTCCCGGATGATTTGTTCTTCATTTTTGTTAAATATTTATTCAATACCCTAGTTGTGAAAAGACACCCCCCCCCCCCCCCCTGCTCAATCAATGTATGTTCAGTCACAAGGGTCTTCTGACAGTAGGGAAATAACTGACCTGAAGTATTTCTAAATTCCAAACACCAGACCAAAGAGAAAAATAACCAAAAATAAAAAAGGGTATCTGCAATTACACGAATGCATCTGCAATTAAAACAGAATGCTAGAAGCCCTATATTTGCCTGTCCAGTTATGACATTTTAATTTAAGCCTTTCCTCTGTTTCAGAAGGCACATTTGCTACATATTTTCTAAAACTATACATATTTATTTATTAGGTTTTTGAGGACAGATACAGTCCCCTGCAACAAAGATTGCTCTGAACGACTGAAATGTTCCTTAATTACTGTATCAGTTCCTCCACTTGTATTCTAAACTATGAGCTGCTTTAATTTACAAGGTGCACAGTATGACCTGTATCTCTTGTTTGTGGGAGCAATAATTACTTTCATAATCAGTTTCCTTTAGGAATAAGAATTTATAGCAGAACAAAACCCAGCAGAATCAGGCCCATCCTACAAATGAGATCCTGCCCTGCATCTGACTTTGTAATGTCCAAGACCTGCACTCGGAGTGTGTTCAGTCTTCATTCCTCCATGTGACGCATTTCTGCATCTCATACTAATACAGATATTGTTGCTGCAATGTGTCTTATGTGGGGTAGATTTTATTTAATTAAATATATAATAACAATAATAATTATTAATATAATATATTAATATAATTAATATATTATTATTATTATTAAGGCAACTAAGCTTAATATAACAGTTTGCCTTATTTCCATGTTAAACAAGGGTTCTCAGGTGAAATATGGCACTCTTCTAAATCTGTCCTGCATCAGGGTTACTACTGATTTTAAGAGGGTTTCCTATGAGTGCATAGTGCTATTGCTAATAATTAATCAGTGTATGTTGTAACTCCCCTTGAAAGGTTGCAAGTTTTTAAAATCAAAATTCAAATGAAAATAGCTGCCAGGTTTGGTTTGGTTTGTTTTTTGTTTTGCTTTGGTTTGTTTTTAACTAGAAAAAGGCAATGAGCTGAAGAGAAATATTTCCTTTAAAAACTAAAATGTTTCCTTTTGCATAAGCAGAAAAATCAGTGCTTAACTTTTTGCCAATATTGGCTGAGTTTTTGAAGTCCATGACTGGAATCATAAAAGTTTCAATTCGAACACATCTGCAAAGCAACTTAAATACCTCAAAATGTGTTCAAGACAGACGTGAAAGAATTATTTGAGCTGTTTTTGCTCTGAGTAGGGACATAATAAGTGTACGCATTTGTAGGTACAAATTAACATATACATTTGTCTTTCATTTAATGATCAGTGCTCCTGCCTGCTGTAGCAAAATGTAGGTCATTTTGTTCGTTCTTGCTTCTTTGATTGTCAAGTTCACAAGCAGCAGCTTCCTGAAACTGTCTCCTCCGTGTCCGTTTGCATTTTGCTACAGTCCCCAGAACTTCAGCTGCTGACAGAATATTAACACTGCCTATCAAGTGCAAAGGAGAACTTAAATTCTCTGCTTCAACATTAATTTAAAAGCATACATTTTGGGCATGGCAGATAATCCTGCTTAATAACAACTAGGAAATCCTGAAGTTATTTGCAAAGGAGAGGGAAGAAAGAAGAGCCTTCACAGATACGGTTGGTACAAGAGAATCTGAACTCATCTTAAATATCAACTCCAGCACTACTGACAGCACTTGAAAACACACTCTACTAATAAAACTTTAGGGTGCTAGTCTTCACTGTAAGAATATTTTTTCCAAATGTGTGTGTGTATATTAGAGAAAGCTTTAGCCAAATGGATGAGGCAGCTAAATTCCCCTAATGCAAGGTACAGAAACGCACACGACTATCACCCCCTCTATTTCTATTAAAAAGAACAAATCACCCCCTACTCGGTGTATTTGCTTTTTATGCTGTCTGGCACAGGAGAATAAGATGCAGTCCTTTGTGGGAAGACGGATTCTCTCCTCTTCCTCCCACCAATCAAAACAAATTTACAGAGACAAAAGGAAGCTTCTGGTGCTTGGTATTCACCCTTAGCCACCCATGTATCACACATAATTAGCAAGTTAAACCTACAAATTAGATGCCGTAATTTGGTAATTATGCCACAATCTGGTACTTTTTAACCTCTTTTTGCCTGAACAAGAGCATTCCACGTTATCTTTTACTATCAGAAAACACAGTCAGGTTGTCTGCCCTCACTGCTCATTTTTCATTCTGAAGTGAAAACTTAGAAATAAGTTGAAAGTACATCACTTAGAAGTGTTTGTTGTTATTGTTCTGCTTTGCTGAAGGTTCATAGCTAAGACTCCCATAAAAAGTTATATTAAAAATGCCCACTTAATACAGAGAGCATATATTTTACCTTAGTCCGCACACAATGTAAGATATAAACTTGTTTTTTTTTTTTAATATAAAACGCAAAGAGGTTTCACTTAAAGAGAATAGTGGTTATAAATATCTAGAAGAAAACTACTCCTTTATTCTATTGAGGGAACATCTAGATCCTTTTTGTGCAGTGACACCACAGTTATATTTATTTGCAATTGTTAAAACAGAGCTCTAAAATATTTGCTTGTGTTAAACATGTAGTGAATGACACTTAAAAAATACCTTTAATCTCTCAAAGAAGCTCCCCAGAATAAGAAGCGAGTTCAATGTGTGCTTCAGAAAAATGTGCAAAGCCGTTATGGGCATGATCCAAAGTTGCAGAAAAACCACTGCAGCCCAGACAGCAGTAGGTGAGAATCCATGTTGGGAGAATCTCTCATTTTTCCTGACTTTTTAGTCAGCCCTTTGTGAGTACCTCTCGAATCTCTCCGGTTCCTAATCAGTGAGTGCGATGGAGAAGTGGATGTTAGATGTATTTACATATTTTTCCAAATTTAAAAATCATTCCATACACTACAACAATTATTTAGGGGAAAGGAAAGGAGAGTTCTGCCAAAAGCTTTAATGCATAGGGGGCTGGGGCAGCGGGAGATTTGGGGAGGAGAAGAAAGTTTTAAAATTACGTGCAAATGCCTGGTAATGTGTAGCCATGGGGTGCCGACACTCATGATCTTCAGTTTACTTCCTGCTGCATTTGTTATCAACATTATTATTATTCCTTGACCGCGGCTCTGATTCAGGAACGTACTCACGCAAGCACCTAATTTTAAGCGCATGAGAATTCCCAAAGGGATTAACGGTACAAAGAAATATTCGGCGGCAGCATTCACGCTGCCAGACCCCAAACATCGTTGCTCACTGTATCCTGCAGAGCTTCCCATTGTGATATTTTATTTAAACAAAGGGTTGAAAACGAAATAATTGTCCTTTCATTTTTTTCCCCCTGCAGTACCTTTTCTTACAGCACCAGGCTCTGATTGTCTCTCTGTTCCTATCGCCTTTTAGGCTGTTTGGACACTGCTATATAGGAAAAAAGTAATGCGATGGATCTCTTCTTAAACAGTGGTATTAATGAGCAAATATTAACTAGCCAGGGTATGGCATTTAAAATGGCTCTGGATTTATCAATATAATTAACAATCCAATTAATACTTTTGCCTACTTTTTGAAGTATGTTAACTAGAAAAAGTGACTATAAGGCTTTGCTATTTTTACTTAATGGCACTATAGAAATATGCTCGTTCATTCCTTTGATGAGGTCTCTAATGGCACAAGTAAATCAAGGTCAATTTTCCCAAATCATGACATAAAATCTGATAAATAACTGACAGCACTTTCTTTGCAACACTTTAAATGAGCTATTTCCCAAAATGTCAGGAACCACAGTAGGAATCAAAAAAGTCAAATGATCAAGTAAGCTTTTGCTTGATTAAACTGCTCTAGAAAATGTTTATGGAAAGATGAAAAAAAGGCTTTAAGGAAACATTCCACTATTTTACAGTGTACTTTCTTTAGTTACAGGTTAATGAAAATGGGCTGCTGGAAGTTTTTTTTTTTCCTTACACACTGCAGTCTGATATCTTAAGATGACTTTTTATGCCAAGTGTTGACTTTATGGAGGAGATCTTTGAAAACAGAACGCAAACATGGTCATAAATAATGCTACTGGCTTTACCACTGCTCTGGCTTTTCTCTTCAAAGCACTCTCACTTTAATCTACAGAATTACCCAAAGCCGCAGTTGTCGGCATTGTTAACTGGCATGCCTAAGATATAAAAGAATACAACATTTGCAGTTTCTTTTAAAACGATTATCATCAGTCGTCTGATAACAAGGAGAAAAAAAATACCGACCCTGAAGTCAGTGAAACATTCAAAATGAAAATCAATAAGGAAAAGCAGCTTTCATATTTGATTTAAGGATTACAGAAGTTTGGGCTACCTGCTGGGGAGTCAAGGATAATAGTAGGGGAAAGACTTTCAACACATTTTTGAAAAGCTCCTGAATAATTGAGAAGAATAAACTGCTTTGAAATTCAGCGGTCCTGGGATCCTAAGCTGCCACTTGCTTTTCATATGGTTCCCCTCTATCAACTCCCATTTTCCATTCACTTGGTTAAGCGGCAGCTAGTTTTGCGCATGCTTTGCTGCAGTGTAGATAGCTGTATAGTAAGAAGCCGTTAAAGAAAAATGAAGTATTTGGCAGCGAAGACGACTTAAAAGTCAGTCCTCATGTGACTATCTTGTAAAGCTCTGTGCTCCTCATGGTCCAGTGAACAGACACGGGAGCTGCAGCCTGTTATGGACAAGCTGAGTGCGGTCGTGAGACGGTGCCACTGCCCAAGCCTCGGTTTTTCTAGCTCTGCAATGGGAGAAGAGCATAATCACCTCCTGGTAGCTTAATAGTTTCAACCTCCTTGCTGTGGGTGCTCCTCTCCTCTCCTGTGGCTCCCTTCCCTCTGCAACCTTCAAAAACTCCCCAGGTCTCAACTCCTGAAAATTTCTTGCATGTCTCCTTTGGCGACTTGTCCCAGCATCACTTTCAAATATGGGCGTCTCCCAGATTTGCCTCTCCGTGGCCTTCATCTGCAGGCAGCCGCATGGCACAGCGAAATGAAAGAGTTGCAGTGCTTGGCTCAGGAAATGATTATCCGGTCCCCTCACCATTATCCCTGGATTTATGGGGGATCTCAGGCAGCTTTTGAAAATCCCAGAAAGTTGATGTAGAAGGTATATGAAGAACTAAGGGATGCACAGAATTTAAATATGCCATATTTGGGGCTCATCAGTACTTAAATAACTTAGAGTGCAGTTCCACTCCCTTGAACTATGTGGGATTTTGCCACTGTTTCAGAGAGGGGAAGGTTTGTGGCCATAAAACTTTCAGAGGAGCTGCAGGTTTTTTTCTGCTATATCCTTTTCACGTGTATCTCTTTCCCCGAGCCTGCTGGAGAGCCTTGCTAACCTCTGAAATTTACAGAAACACTTCCCAGAAAACCCCAGCTCTGGCAAAGCCAGGGTGAAGTAAGGTGTGCTTTCACGGTGTGTAGCAGCTCCCCATTTCGCCTGGATATTACACACTCTGAGCAAAACCGTTACAGCTGTGGTGTCCCTCCCTTTTCCCCAAATGATCTCACCATTTAGGAAGCCTGGAAAAAACCCACTGGAGACCATGGCAGTTTCTCTCCCCTCACTATTCACCGGTGCCACTTTGCAGTGAGGACAGGCAGCAGAAACCCCTCCGTGGTCCCAGCAAAGCCTCTGAGCGGTCCTGAGCACCACTGCACAGACATGGCCCAGAGCAGCGCCCTGTGGGGTGGCCGCAGCGGCCGGGCAACTCTACCCCGGAGGACACCATGCTGCTGACATTGCATTCGACGGTAGCAGCGCCCAGGCGTGGGATCGGGCCTAAACGCACTCGGGTGCCGAGTAAACACGCAATAAAGGACACGAACAACTCGCGGTTTAAAACCTTCCCGTTACCACGTGCTGTGGTGTGTTCAGAGTCCTGGCACTCCTAGGGAGCCTCTCGCTATTTAATCCTGGGCGTTACCGCAGAGCGGCAGAGTCTCCTTGAATCAAAAAGCAATTCCCCAGTCCGTAACTAAGGTCAGTGCAAGGGTAATATCAGCCCAGCGAATAAAAGAATCCCAGGAGATTTCTGTAGGTCCAAAAACTAACCAGACTTGATTCTGTTATTTTCCAACATTTCAGTATTTGCTATTGACTCTCAGTCATTCCCGCTTCGGAGGAGGCGACGGGGGAACCCGCATGACCCGCAGTTCATCTGCACCCCACAGCCCATGCGGGCTCTGTCTCTGGATGAGGTGGTCTCCAGAGAGAATCGGAGGCTTTATTTGCATTTTATTTCTTTGCAGCTGGTGCAAGCGAAGCTCAGTGCTCAAAGGGTTAAAGGAGAGGGACAGGGACTGTGCAGTGTTTCCACAGCGCCGAAAGAGAGGCTTGCGTGTACCGAAGCTTTGACAAATGTTCCTGCAGTTAAGCAAAACTTTGTTTATATTGCGTGCCTCTCAACAGAAAGCAAGAACAGGGGCAACAAGCCCCGCAAGAGGCTGGCAATCTGCTCGCCTCCTCTTTTAGCGGATATGACAAGCTCACCTGCTGCGGGAAGCTAGAAAGAGGGGACACGCTCACCTCATCACTAAAACATGAGCCGCCGCCAAATCGCAGGCAGCGCTGCCCACCAGAGACCCAGGGTAATGCTTCATTTCGTCGATGATGGAAGTGCTTTAGCCCGAGGTAACTTTGGAGGAGGCCATGTTTGCGTGCAAACCTTCACTTAAAGCAATAGAGGACGGCGGGGCTAATGTGCAGACGAGTGTAAACTTACAGCGAAATGCATGAACCGCATGAGATGTTACATCACTCCAGCCAGTCAGCCTGGATAGCGGCCTCATGTTTTATTGAAGAGTACTCCTCAGAGGAGAGCTAAAAATTCACTCTGCGCCTTCAGAAAAGTGTCTGTTTTGGCTGCAGAGAATGGTTCCCAATCACGGAAAGATAAAAACATCAAAATAAGCTAACAGGGATATGCCTTGAAATCCCGTCCCAGCGGGCAGAGGGCAGGGTTTCACGGGGATACGTTAAGCACGGATGAAGAGATCGCTGCACGCAGGCGCGCTCGGAGCCTGTGGTCGAGCGCACGTCAGTGGCTGCTGCTCTGGTGAAGGCAGGCTGGGAGCAAACGGTCTAGGAAAAGACGCCCAGCAAGGAAACCCGTCCTCACAATAATCCCTCGCAAAGGAAGGTCCCCTCAGCTCCAGGCCCCCGGCAAGTGGCTTGGGCGACAACCAGGAGCAAAGTCTGGACAGAGCTGCCAGAGAGGTGCCTGGCACTGCAAGCCCCCGGGGTGCTGCAGCCGGCCCGCGCTCACAACAGAGCTGGAAGTCCCGTAGCCCTCAGGGAAAGCGGAGCCGGGGTAGCGGCTTCTACACCACTCCCGGGGCAGATCCCCATGGAGCCTGGCCAGCAGAAACCCTAGTGCTGAGGTGCAAGGGGGTCGCACCCTCTGGTTGCACCGGGGCAAGCAGCCGGAAATCTGTGGCTAGATACGTTATTGGAAAGGAATTATGTCTGCACTCCCAGTCTTGCGCACCAAGTTACCAAATTATTTTGACCTCCAATTGCCTGCACATATTCCCCCCACTGCAAAGCCCTGAACTCTGAGAGTTGTTACCCCACTCATAGCCAGCTGAAGCCCAGTTCTCTTTCAAATAGTCACACTGCTTGCCTTTACGAACCCTTTAATTTACGTCTTAACATTGATTTGCATCCTTTTTTACTCTTTTCTCTCCTTCCTCCTTTTAGATATTTCCCAGCTCTCACACTGATATCTCATGAATTTGAGTTTTTAAGGAAACAAAGCCTAGACATGTGCAGTGATGAATTTTTCAGCCCATTGCCTGATAGCAACCAGCTTGAATCTGTTTTCTGTTATGAGTTTCTCCAAAGCTTCCTGCAAACTGGTGCTCAGAAGAAAGAGAGTCCTACTCGGTGTCTCCATTGAGGGAAAGCTGTTGAATGAGCTTGCCCCTTCTTGGACATCAGAAAAAGCACCTGGGAGAGAGCGGGCTTTGGCAGGGCTCCTTCAGCTCTGCGGCTCACACAGCTTGTTTTTCCAGACCTGGTGCCTATTTCCCTAACTCCACTCCAGATCGCACACCAGTGACTGTCTGTAAGGACCCAGGTTGCTCTCGAACAGTATGTTTGCTGGTTTAGCATCCCGCCAAGTAACAGTTTTGCTCTGGTTGTACCACCTAGTGAACGGTAGTGCCTGACATGGCATAGGCAAATGAAAATATAAAGTCCCTCTCCAGAGGAGCTTCCTATCTAAGTAGACATAATGACATGAAAGTCTATGCTATAGTGGTTAAACGAAAAAAAGGAAAAAGCCTACAGTGTGTAAGGTCAGACTTCTAAACCATAGCAGAATATCCTACTAGCCAGGGGAAGGACGCAGGCAGAATCTGTCTGCGGAGATCCTTCCATTCTACATAATCCTACGTAATAGATTTGTCTTCATTTCCAACTCCAAACACATCCCAGCCATTAATGATTTGAACAGTACAGTCCTTTTTTTTTTTTTTTTTTAAGCTGATTAACTCATGAGCAGACTTTTTGATTACATTTACCTAAATCACATATTTAAAAAGATCATTTAATGAAATACTCTGTCTGGACCAAGTACAAAAGGTTAAGAAAAAATATGCTCTAGCAGTGCTGTTTTCTTAGAACAGTACTTGCAGTGCATCAGTCTAGGCCCTCCTTAGCACTTATTGAGCTTCCCAGCATTTACTTATTGCAATATGAAAGATTATGCAACGGTATTTCAATACTTTAAAAAGATATCTGTGATCAGCCTGAGAGTTAGATCAGATAGCCCCAAAGCAGACCTTAGTGAGTAGGTCTGCCCACTATCAAGCCAACAGTATTCATTTTCAAAAGTAAATTGACTGTAATTCTGTGTGCCTGTCAGTCTGCCTGATTTTTATTGGACTCTGCTGGATTTTGAAAGAGAAAAGCCAGTATCTCCTTGCAATATCTATGCTTGCTTTTAAAGACTTCTCACAATGAGTTCCAGAATGAAATGTTTTAAAGCTATCATTCCACAGATTATCCTCTTTCTTTACCAATTAGCCATGTAAAAACAAACAGAAAGCTCCAAAATGTAACAAAACTCTAGCTGTTCAAAATACTATCTCATAGTTTTAGGCCATACTTCTATTGTGCAGCAGCACAAAATGCAGCAACATGAAGCAAAGCTGGGGTTATTTAAAACCTTCTAAGCTGCCGTACCTCCAGTGATTCTTTAGTTAAAACGGGCAATTTTCCCGTGAGTTACCTTGACGCCGGCGATGCTTGCTCTGGTGAGGCCGGGCAGCAAGCTTGCAGGTACAGTTGCATAATGCTGACACTGGTTTTGACATGCACAGCTCAGTCCAAGCTCCTCCTGTGTTGAGTAAAAGCCCAGAAAATATCACTCAGAAGTGACCCCAAGCCCTGGCTAACCAGCAGAGCTAACAGTCATCTCTAGAAGACATCTTATGGGCCCAAAGCTTTGCTTTTGTGCCCTCCGTGGTGCTCCTGCCTTGAATGTCTATCTCCCACCAAGGGGATCCCTAGATCACAAACCCAAGCTTCCCAAGAGGCCCAGTTTAGCACTGCTTATGCCAAAAAGCAACAGCAGAAAAGGATCCAGCACTCAGCCTTAACACTACAGCCGTGTTCTCATCTCTCACTGCTGCACAGACATACACTGAAGAGTTAAGAAGAAGCTAATGGTTAGCCTGGCTTTTACGCACCCATCAGTATCTTCTCGGAGAACAGCCTGACAGCTGCTTTCATTATGTTATAATAATAACAATACAGCCTGATGTCTAACCAGCATCCCAAGTGGTCATGAAAACTCACTGCTGCTATTAATTGTCTATTATATAGACTACACCAGGCAGAATTCCCTCGCTGTGTGCACCAGCAAGGAAAGACCCTGGCAGAGACTGGAGACTAACCCTACCACGGCACATGGTGTTGGTGGGTCCGATGTGACCCACCACAAAGTAGGAGAAAAATTTGATGCTGGTGGGCAACGGAGCAGATGAACTCATGGACTTGCTGTGCTGTATTAGCCCTGCACATCCCTATTTTTTTTACAAATAGGCAGTGTGCAGGATTGAGCTCATTTTTAATGCCACAGTTATAAAATTTGCAACAAAGAAAACAGGTTTTTGAGTCTGTTTGTCATGTATACTTTTCAGTGTCTTGGTTAATTCAAATACATGCAACTGCATCATGCTTTCCCAGCTGTAACTTGCCACAAGCGCTCTGCTTTCCACAACCGTGTCGTCCTGCCACCCCTGGGCATTCACCCGGCCAGGTTTCCTACACGCTCGGCCCCACCACGGGCTCTCCGGCATGGAGAGAGGCCGTGCGGGCCCGGGGAATTGCAGGGGGACGCTGAGCTTGGCAGGGCCCCAGTTACTCACAGGGCGCAGGATGAGTGGTGGCGTGCGTGGGCTGGCGGCACCTCCCGAAGGCTGATACAGAACCGCCGGCGATGCTTTCACTTGCCGACGCGTGTCACAACAGTTAAATGGGCTTCACTGTTTGCTTTTTGATCCTCAGGTGGAATGTGCTATATATGTGGTTATGATTATTTTCCTGGCTTCTAAACCAGTATAAATTGGCAGAGGTTCTGTGAAGCCCACGGAGCTTTGCCAGCTTGCACCAGAAGAGGATCTGGACCAGATTATCTCTAAAGCTCCTGTGAAAGCCAACTATGGATGATGAAACAGAAGTATAAATAGTGCTGTTTCTCCCCTCAGCCATAAGGCAGTATTTCCAATTCGAAAACACTATCATTATGAGATTTTTTAATAAAAAAAATTTTTCGAATTATTTTAATTGCCTTTTGATTTTATTTGCACTGGGTCATATTTTCAAGGCTTTTCTCAAGGACATGGTCCCAGATTTACTTTATTCTTATGAAAGCTGAGATTCTGCAGGACTCAAGAGTGCAGGAGTCAGAGAAGTCACTAAGTCACAAAACTTGTAACCATATCTCAAGAGCTGGCCACACTGATAACACTTGCCAACAAGGCAGAAATGAAAACAACACGAACAACACAGCTCATTAGCCAAAAGCCCGATGGTAGGAAACCCTGCCAGCACACACAGTATTCAAACTCGGACCGTGACTTCCGCCTGCCACAGCCCGGGCAGCTGCTGGCACCACTGCTGCCTGCTGGGGAGCTGAGCCCCCAAAAGGGCCTGTGAGCAGGAACAAAAATAACTTTGCTTTTAATAAAAAAAAAGGGGGGGGCAATGTTTGCTATGCCCTTAGCATTATATTCTTCCTTTTAGTTATGGTAGAAAAATAACTTCTGCAGAAATCTCTATCGCAGAAAATGAAGATTTAAAGTACTGCTGACACCTCCTGGAAAACTTTGAAAAACCTCCTGGATCACTTGAAAATACTACACTGCCTCTATCACACTTTTCCTGATTTTTTAATTCTTGCTAAATTCCATTTTTGTAGATACAGAAGCCAAGATTAAAAAAGGCTTATAACTAAGAGAAAAAGTATTATTACTACAGCTGGATTCAGACACAGTGTATTTCAGATATGATTGTTCTTCCATGCTACACTCTCAGTGTTTCCACTAAACAAGAAAAAAAAATTAATTAAAAATGAGTCTCTGAGTTTTTGCCATGCTTGTCAAATGCAGGATTTTTAGGCTTTTGATGAAAATCCAAACACTTTTTTTTTTTCTTTTTTTTGACAAAGAGGTATTCTCCCCTCCAACACCCTAAAGTACCTGGTTAGACAAAAATATTTTGATCTAAAATCCAAAAGACCCCAGAAGGAGGCAGTGGTCCATGTCCAATGCTCTCCTTTTCCTTTGCCGTAAAACCTCTCTGCTTCACTGACATCACATGCCTTCCTGTCACCTCCGTCCTCCAGAAGTTCGGCCTATTGCAGCGTAAGGATTTAGGGGGAAGCTGCTTTGCAGGTGTCTTGAAGGATTAGGGCCCGGAGGCTCCCACCCACAAGGGCCCGGGGTGAGGCCGGCTTGGCACAGGAATAGGAAGCTCTGGGACACAGGAAGGCACTCAGTGAGCTGAGCTCCTGATGGAGCCAGGCTGCTGCTTTCTACTGGCCTTTGCCAGTTTTCTCAGTTTTTTAATGCATCCCTGATAACACCATGTATTAAAAAACTGTGAGGCAATCATCCCCCTCATCCCAAAGCAAACTTAGAAAGCACAACGTAAAGTTCAACACGCAGACCTTGTCATTCATTTTCTACTTTCCTAGAACTTTTTTGCATTTTCAAACTCATCTCCACAGCTGCACAGACTAGAGAAACTTCAGATTATATATGAAAGTTGAGACTTTGCTGGCATGAACAGGCACTTTTGCAGAGGAAGCTTTGTCAAAAGCACCAACTATTTAGGAGAAGTCTGCCAAAATGAAGAAAGAGCAGCTACGACAGCTCCTCTGCCTGAGCAGATGTGGCAGTGACACCACGTTGCTCCTTGAAGCCGGGAGCTCGCTCAGGAGACCCGGTTGTGCTTCCTGCTTCTGCTGCCTGTTTTCTGGGTGACCAGAACAAACTACTGCTTCTGCCTGGGCCTCGGTTTCCTCATCTGTAAAAATCAGACAGACTTCCTCTGTCAAATGCTCCAAGCCGGCTTCCTTTGTCTGGGAAGCATGCAAGTGCTCAAGTGACCTTCCAGGCCCATGGCAGAGCAGCAAGGCCTCCACAGATGCCTCAAGAAACAGAAAGATCAAGCCCACCAGCTGACGCATTCATCATATAACCATGAGCTCCGCTAAATAGATACATTTTTAATTTCTGTTTTTCTGATTTTATTTCTTTCGATTTAGAAGAATGTTCTTGTCCTTCCCTGCAAGTACATACACATTATTTATTTATCGCCCTATGAATATCAATTTGGTTCTTGTCCATAATTAAACTCTCCAGCTCTACATCAAGCATACCTCATCCCAGCTCCTCAGATAACCTCCCCGCCCCGCTGGGGACGCGCTGGCAACAGTGCCGCAAAGAGGATGCTCTGGGTACCGCGCTCCTGGCCTGAGCACAACTGTGGCAGCTCCTGCACAGCCAGACGCCTCCCACGCACAGCTCTGTTTGTAGGGCTGTGCATCAATCAGGTCAGAAAGCTGAGCCGGCCTCGAAAAAAAACCTCCCCCTTTTTTTTGGCAGGTTAATACTAAATTGGATCAGTTCACTGGTCCCCTTTGCCCCACAGTCCCACTCCCCCAGCGTGGTAGGAAATGGAAGAAACTGCTGAACTGGCCCCACAAGTGAGAAAACAGCGTGAGAAATCACACCCTAAGTCCTGCTAGTGCTATGGTAAGAGGCTCCTCTGCGAGTTTTCATGACATTTGAGCTCCTAGAGTCAAATGGTCCAACAAGGAGCACAGTTTTCATTTTTGCTAAAGTGCAAAAAGTGAATAAACTTGACTCTCCCTGCTCCCTGTGTGCCTTGGGCTCAGTAAAGGTACTTGGGGGCTGCCTCGCAGTTACTGTGTGAGTAGGGTATGGCTGAGCAAGGGCAAACCCAACACTAGTTATCCAACATGAGCTGACCTCCACCTCCCTATTGAACCGTGCCTAGGATGCCCCAATAAGACTCCTCTTTTTTTCAGCTCCAAACACATCTTTCCGCTACGATTTTCACGTGCATGAGGAGCCAGATATTTCAAGAGGGATCAGCACTTGCAGCTGTGACTGAGCCTGTGAGCTCCATCTTCTCTCCAGTTATCTCAAAGCAAGAAAGCCCAGAGCACAGGTCTGAAGACAGAGCAGGTATCACCTGCCTCATCAGGAAAACAATAGCGCCAGACAACTGATTAAACACTGATACGGGAGACCTGAGAACCGAACTGGTAATCCTGCCCAAATAAATGTTTAATCAGAGGGATTTGTTGGTCCCGTTAATGTTACAAACTGCTAATGGCGAAGAGTCTGGACACCTGCGCTCTGGCAGCCGCGTGAGCAGCATGCTGATACGCCACGAACAACAGCAGAAACTTTTACCTGAGGAACCAAAGAGGTTTTGTCATCCCATGTGGCCATGGTGACTCATTCTGTTACTGGTTTGTTTGGGGGGGTCTCTCTACAGCCGAAAGCAGCAGCAGGGCCCAGGCTGCGGACGGCAGCTCCAGCACCCCTGTGATGTGTGGGTGCACACGAGGGTCTGCAGGTCCCGCTGCGGCAGGGGATGCAGTGGCGTCTCCCCCAGAAGGGCATTTAATGACTGTACATGCAGTGAGAGGCATCCCACTGCACAGAAGATGCCCAAATAACTTGCAAAGTGTGTCCTTTAGCAGTAAAGGACCATGAAGGAAGCCACGCTGTAAAACTGGCCATCCAGACCTACAAATCAGTACTTTAGCAAAGCTGCAGAGGCATCACTCCTTCCCAAAAGCTTCTTGTCCGTGTTATTTACTTACGGAAAAAAAAAAAAAATCCAAAATACCACAAGACAAGGTGACTCAACCTATCTTTTTCTGAAAAAGAATGAACGAACTGCCTTGCCCCAAGCCACCAGGGACACCAGAGGAGCTGCTCTAGCCGCAAAGACCTGCAGCAAAATAAAAGGGCTGTGACAGCGCTTTGCAGAGGAGCTCAGCACACCAGCAGATAACCTGCTCAGCTCCTCATTGCTTACCTTATTCCCCTATTATTAGTGTTGATTTGCTGGTTCCTGCCTGTATGTTATGCCTCCAAAGGAAAAGCACAGAATAAAAACGATTTCATTGTGGTTCAGGCTCAATGTTTTAAAGCGATGCACGCGATGAGAATAGTACTTTGACATATGATCATAGCGGGTAAGCAAAAAGCAAAACAACAGCACCTGTTTATTGCAGGCGAGCTGTCCTCTTCGCTTCAGCTTTTCTATTTATGTCCCAGCATACAGCTTGTCAACCCACATGGATTAGAAATTAAACTGTAAATGAGCCTTTTCCATTTCCTGCCTCAGTCAGGATTAGCATATTTTAGAACATGCTCAGGGGTTTTGCACTTTCTGTAATGAAACCTGTTCAAACAGATAATTGATACCCAGCCACTAAATAAACATCAAAGACCGAAGGAACAATGTTCTCTTTTCTTTTTTTAAAACAAATTGTTCTCCTCTCCTCAGTAAACATTTCCTTCCAGTTACGCTCTCTGTTGCGGCGCGTGCAGCTAACAAAGCTTTCGCACGGGCTCCGTGATGAACTCAGGGCAGGCAGAAAAGCGTTGGGATATATCAAAATCCTCCCATGAGCCAGGGGCCACCAGTGCTAGCCCCAGGATACCCCAATGCTGACCCCTCTGCTCCTTCTCTGCCCTGTGCAAACATCTTCTGTGCACGAGTTCACCTAAATAACTCAGAGCCAATTACCCAAATACTGCTTAATACCAAATAACTCAGGTTGAGCCTAATTAGTTTGTGAGTGTGTGAACAAATGCAATATATCACACAGGGACAGGGGCGCCTGCTGGGCCGCAGTGTCCTCTGCTTGGCCCAGCTCCAATATTTAATTAATCTGTCATCTTTCATTATATCGCTTCGAGGCACATAAATATATCCCAAGCCCCACAGCTAATGAAACAAAGTCATCCCACCAGCAGAAGCCTCGGTGTCTTGGTCATGGCGGTCTCTAAATATCCATTGCAATTTAAAGGCACTTCAGCCTCCAATTAAAATGGAAGCCGGTAGGTTCGGTTACAGCAACGACGCGTTTGCTCCTCGGTTTTTTTGGTGACATTGTACAGAAACAAATGAATTACCTTCTGACTGTAGTTTACGGTTAAATAGAAACATTATGCATTTAGTTCAAAACACAGTAACTGTAAGAGTTCCTTTAAAAAAATAAAATAACTCAAAAATTAGAACCGTGAGCATCTCCAAAATCCCTATTAGAAAATGAATAGTAACAACCTTCCCGGGAAGGATGAATTTTGCCAGCTGGTTGACTCCTTGGAAGGAAAACATTTCCAAGGCAAATCTTTTGGGTACGCCTGGGAAGAACACGTATGCTTCAAGCACAGACAACACGATTCTGTCCTTCACACCTATGACATGCCCTGGAAACTTCCCCTTTGGCAACACTTGTTATTTCTCTCTCTGAAACATCTTTCTCCCCATTGCCCCGACATACAATAAATGGAGCCTGTTCTACTAGTCGGATCCAGCACATACAATTTACAAGCGAATTACCATTTGCGGTGGCGAAGGAGCTGGAGAAGCTGTGACGGTGTGCTCCTTTCCCCCCTTGATGTGTTCTCTCCCCCTCAACCTGACCTCCCTGTAAACAGCACATGTGTAGGGGGCTAGCTGAGCATGCACCAACTAAGGCCCGTCTAGTATGCAAATATGACTATGAGTCAATCATCTCCCCCCCCATAAATAGGGGGCAGCCCAGAGCCCACTGAGCTCTCCTGCACAGCAGCAGGCTGCACTGCAGAACCTCCCCTTGAGCAGGGACGTCTCTCAAGGTTACTCCTCAAGGCTGAGAAAGATTCCTTACCCACGACAGATCCTCGGTAAGTGATTAATAGCATGCCGAACTTTTGCGAACTTTGCGAAACTTTGCTGAGTTGTATCTCTGATTAATTGTGCACATAATCCCTTAGACATAAACTGTTGACCCAGTCTGGGACTAGGACTGGATCCAGCCACGCCTAGGCTCCTCTCCGAAGGAGTTTAGAAAGCAAGGGGGTCCAGTCTGAACCTTGTGACTCAATGGGAGGGTCTCCTTTGCACACACTCCTTTAGACATGAACCGTTGACCAAATCTGGGACTAAGATTGGATCCAGCCACGCCTAGGCTCCTCTACAAAGGAGTTTAGAAAGCAAGGGGGTCCTTTCTGAACCTCGTGACTCAACGGGAGGATCTCCGTTACACATGCATCTGACCCTGTCCTTCATGCAGTAAATAACTGAGTGAACCTTGCCAATCGAACCTCGTTAAATCATTCTTATTTATGATTGAACTTCGTTAAGTTGCTCTCTTTCTGCAATAAACGTAATGCTGCTTCCCTCTTATGAGTGAAGTGCATCACTCCTTTCGTGGCAGAAGCGTACTCCCACACGCTGCTGACCAAGCATTCAGCTGTCGGAAACACACCACCAAGAAGAAAGTCGAATGACAAGACCCGACCGCTGCGTTTTGGGGCTTGGTGCCCTGTGAGTTGCAGCCTGTGAGGCTGCCCTGCTGCAGGAGCCTGCCTCTCAGAAGGGGTTAACCCAGGGTGTGGAGGTTAAAAACCTAGCTTTCGACAGATCGCACAAAAGCCACTCGACCTGTCATGCTTTCAGTGGTTACTTAAAGGAAATTACATACAATTAATTTCCCATAACTATCTGGCTTTATGCTAATTAAATAGCTGAATGCTTGTTTTAGTAAAAAATTTTAAAAAATAAGCAAATTTGAGGGTATTTTTTTTAGAAGGCAGCAATACCATGTTTATTACTTATGTAAATTTCCTTAATTATACCCTAACTAGGTTATCTTATTTATTGCATTTCAATCCATCTAAGAGTCACTAGCTCTTTAATTAACTCGCAAGAGCAAGAGGTGTCTTGTTAATTGTAAATTAAATAGATTTAAATAGACAATGGATTGCAAATGGTAGATTTACTCTTAAGTGCCATTGAGGAGTTGCTAGAAGGCCTGAGCGTGCTTTGTACCAGGAGTCACATTTGTAAAATTATCCTAACTGTTTCAAAGTTGGGTTGTTCTCTCCCTTCTTCCCCTGAGGATTAAGGGATTTCAAGGCAGTTATGATAGCAAGGACAGCATTATTCAACCTTTCCTAATTTGAACAAACACCTACCCTTTTCCTTTTTCAAGAAGAATCTTCCTGCAGCATTTTCATAATGAGTTTCATTAATAAAAGCCCTAAACAGTCATTCACTATTTTTATTTACTCCCCTGCACTTGCTGGCATACGTGAGAGCCTGTGCCTGTCTGGATTTGTTTTGGTGAAGCGTCGCAGGCAGCCTTCACAGGGACTGCCATGGTCTGCCAAGCATCAGCATCGAGAACCACCAAGGAGTCGTTAGCTACCTGCAGTACTACTACCTCCCCAGGGATATTGGTGGAGCCTTGACCTTGGGCAAGCTCACCTTCTTGCTGTGCTTTAAAAAGAGCTCCGAGATAGCCTGAATTATTCACATACAGAAAGATGCTCCTATATGCTCATACGATATTGTTGGCATCAGCCCTGAGACAAATGAATGGGATACATTTACATACCTAGAAATAAATTATTGTTAAAAGCCATTACAGCTAATCATTTCCACTAATGTCCCGATGTTGCCACAAAGAGGAGCAGGACTATTATTCTGAACTAGGGCAAAGTGTATATTGTGTGTGTGCTTTAACTTCAAAATGAGAAGTAAAATTGGTCATCGCTGCCATTAAGAGTTACATCTCCTGGAATTTTATCATTCCTGTAATGCACTGTGGAAATACAATAAGGACATAAAACCAAACAACAGCTTACAGTAATTCTTGATGAAACACAACAATATTGAATGTGTCTAGAGTGTATTGATAAACAGATCTATTGTAACAACCAGTGGATATTATGATCACACTAGTGTTAATCTTTATAAGACCAATTTTCCTCAAGGTGCATTGGGGAAATCAGAGGCACAAAACCCATTAACCTGAATGGGAACTGAGGCCAGACCCTTGACTGGTGTAAATCAGTGCATCTTCTCAAAGTCAGCAGAGCTTCAGCAGCTTATGCCAGCTCAGGCGCGTCCCTTTGCATCTATTCCTCCAGACTTCATGTCTCAAGATAACGCAGCAAGCAGGTAGCATTGATGTGAATTGGGAGCATTTTTGACTTTTACTGGATGGCACTGACATTAATGAATATGTGCACTAAAATATCACAGTTTAAGATATTCCTAAATGTATCTACCCGAATTGAAGCAACACTCTGCTTGAGAGGGACAGATCAGTTTAGAAGAAATAATCCTATTTTTGCATATCTAGATAAAAATCAACTCATACCTCAGGCATTTGGAGCAGACATACAGCCTGCAAAGGGCTCCTATACCATCTCAAGGAGGATATGGCCAAGCAAGAGTAGTCCAGACACTACATACAAATCTATTTCTCGTCATTTATAGCATAGGGTGTTCTTCACCATGGGTATCCCTGGGGGTGAAGGGGGTGCAAAGGTCATTGTTTTGCAAATTATTTTCCAAATAATTGCTGACTTTTCATAGCTTGCTGGAAGCCACTAGTGAGCAGCTAGTTTGCATCCCTTTGGGCTACTCATCATAGAGATTTGTCAACTCATCCAGAAGCCTTTATAAATGGGAAACTCAAGTCTTCTGTAGCATTGCAAAGAGAAGCAATCTAGTGACAACTTATTAACATTCACATCCATGCAAATACATGGGCTACTTCATGTAGCAGCAAACAAGAGTGCAACGACCTTGATGCCTTAATTTGGGAGCAAATGCAGCATCTGCCTTGCAGAGGGAAGGAATTATCCTTTCATAGGAGTTTATATAGCATCTAACACCAAACTGCTTCCAGTTGAGACAGCGCAGTGCCTGTGATCACTGACAAAAGAGCCTTATGAAACGATACTGTGACAGTGGCACTGGTGAAAGATGAGGATTTTTCTGAGCTTCTGGAGAAATAATGTACATGGTTGGGGAAAATGGCCCTGTCCACACTTCTCTCTCTGGTCAGAGAAGATTTGGTGAAAGCTGAAGCAGCCTTGAAAGCTTCCAAGGTGCCACATGTCAAGGTCAGCTGGGGCTCTACGTCGATGGTAATCACTCACCCTGTCATCCACCGCTCTTAAGGAACAGCTCAACAGAAAGGTCAGTGAATAAATAATGTTACCTGAGCATCTTGTGTGCTTTCTGACCGGGAGAGATAATCCTAACTGGGAAGGATGGCTGAGGCAAAGGCTGTCAAGCACTAGACGGTGCCACCAGGCAGCAGGGAGCTAAGACCTGCTGAAACCCTGCCTGTCGCAGCCCACTTGTTTGCCTCCCCCCACGCGCAAGATACACCTGGGTGCTCTTCCTTACCTCGCGAGCTGCCCCTGACTTCCCCAAATCCAACCTTTGCCCTTCTCAAAAGCCCTGCCATGGCTGGCGGTGACACGAGGCCTGGGACCTCACCACCCTCTGGGCACAGGGACCCTCAGGAGCTGAGCTGCGCCAATGCCCAAGGCTCACGGCAGTGCCCTGCGTCAGCTGGGAGCTGGGCAATGTTTTCCAAATCTCTGCAAAAGGCAAGAGCACATTTTCTAGCCTTTTTCTGCTGCAGCATTTCAGCTTGTATGTGGGGAGGATTGTGAAAAGGAAAAGAAGACAGTTCTGTTAGACGTGCGATTTTCAAGCTGACAGTTTACAGTTTCCCTTTCATTTTAAGGAGCTGAAAAACATTTCCAGTGTCAGACAGATTGAGTTTTAACAACATGACAAACAGACCCATTTGTTGATCTCAAGTCCTCACTATCCATCTTCAATTAACATGGTAAAAAGGTGGCATGCATCCAGCGTTAGACATTTGTATAAGCAGCACATGCCCTGGCAGTTGGAATCAATGTTTGCCATTGATGGATTAGGAAGGATAATTTATGGTATGACACCTGGCCCACATAATCAGAGAAAATCAGGCACCTTGTGCAAATCTCTCTCTCTCTCTAAAAATCCAAATACCCTCTACGGTTTATGATGAGGCAAGTAAACATGATGTTGTAAGAGCATAGGAAAAAATTTACTGTGAAAAAAAATTGATCATGAAAAAGTGTAGACGATTTTGAAGCTAGCATAAACTGCCACAGTGATCTTACTAATGTAGATGTGCCAAGGCTGTTTCTGTCCAAGACCTGCTCTCCATTGGCATTCTGATTTAGTTCCTTTTCTATTTCCTGGTAAAATTAGGAGCGTCTGGTTCCAATTAAAAAAACCCTTACAACATGTGAGTTTTTAAATAACAAGAAAAGAAAGACAGAAAACCAAGTACATCTCACAAGAGAGAAATCAAATAGCTCTCCTTGGGAAGAATTCAGGTTTAGCGTGACAAAAGCCTGTACAGAAGTTACTTAGGTAGCTATGTCAAAACCACATATGGAAAGCATAAATACTAGAAGAATGAATATCACAAATTAAAATCTAGATATTGACATTGACAATCATTTCTTCCAGTTTCAGTCATCTAAACATTTGGTGCATCATCCACACCAGTTGTCCAGCATCCCTCTGCAGAGATGGTGATTTTACAGAGTTTCTTGCCCAAGATTTGCAGCGTTGTAAGGTCGGAAAAGGTGGGAAAAAGTAGTTTCTCAAGAGGAGAACGATCAGCAAAATCCTCCTCTGAAACAGCCCAAACTTTAGCTGATCTCTTGGCTTAGCGAGGACACTCTGGAAAACCTTTCCACCTGTTCCTGTGGAAGGAGCAGAGCGAGATGAGAAACGTGTGGCCCAGGCAGCAACTTGGCAGGTTCAGGCAAACCTCATGTAGGTCCCCGGGGTAATAGAGAATAAACCTGCCCCTAAACCTGTGTCCAGGCATAGCAGCAGGCCTCTCTCATGTCGCTGTGTGCCAAACATCAAACTCCTGCAGAGCCATATTGGAGACCTTAACAGCAACATGTCAGGGGCTGCATGGCCTCCTGCGCCCCTGTGCCAGGACCTATCCAGTGGGAGCAGTGTTTCCTACCAGGTCACATCGGGGCTTCTAACGAGAAGAACTGGGGTTAGTGCAGACTGAGCTCTATTCAAAGTCCAACTCTTTAGCTCTAGAGTGCGTGGAAAATGTTTCTCAAAGGTGGACATTTTCTCATCCTTATTTCACTATCTCTATAGACCAAAACAACAAAGAGGAAAAAAAATAAGCTATTTTCTTATTAGAAAGATGATTTCAACAGCACCATTGACTCCAGAACAACTGCAGCCTAAATGCCAGGTAACATTAAGGTGCATATATGATAGTTAAAACTGAAAATGACCAAACCAAACTCAGTCTTTTCCAATGCAGTCAGCAAATTCTGAAATCTTATTTATCTTAAAAGACCTAGGGGCTGCTCAGATAATCGGAAAGAATGCAATAGTGTAGTAACATGTAGCAGCACAGAAGTGATAAATGCACACTCTAAAGCCAGATTTTCTGGGGAAAATAATTGTTTGTCCCTTTCTGAGCCCAGACAATTTGGGAACACTTTGTAGCTGGGAAAAAGTTCCTCTTTTTTCATACAATAGAGGTAACTTAAAATACATTGTAAAATTAAAAAGAAAGTCAAATCAAAATATGTTTAGCATGTACACTTGTCAACTGTCTTATATAACAAACAAAGCCTTCCCAATTTGCATTTCTCTCTGTATGCTGAAAACACTAATTAAACCTGCATTTGCCTGTACACAGGATGGATGTGACACATGCCATACCTGCTTCCTAATAAGACTCATCTCTTGCATGGTTTTTTTTGTGTCTCAGGCTTTTGGAGTGGGACAGGTGCCTTAGCAGATGCAATAAAGAAGCTGGCAGTGATTTCACCTAAAAAACCCTGCTCCTTGCCATAGCAACGGAATGCTCCTGGGAACACCTAGTAGATGCTGGAACATGCTTTTCTCCACCATAAGCTACAGTGAGTTCATGATTTTATCACTGCCTCTTGTCTGGGGGAGTATGCAAGCAGGAACCTCTCCCCAGCTCTCAGAGGGGCTAGCCCCGGGTCCCTTCCCCGAGGGAGGAAAGCTGGGTTGCAACTCACCCCTTCTCTTAGAGGAAGATTAGGAGAAGGGAGCACAAGGCAGCTGCTCCCCTATGCCCTGGTACGAGTCTTCATGCACTGCGGGGCTGCAAATACAGCGCTGCAGTTCAGGAGACACAAGTCCCTGAGGAAGGCTCGGAGTTCAAATCCCACTGGGTGACCCGCAGCTGCAGTTACAGCTGTAGGTCCCAGGCAGCACTACCAGCAGCTTCTAGCAACTTGACCGGTTCCAGTAACTGTCTTGCAATGGATGACTTTGATCAGTGGATCCCAGGTGAGCATTTAGCACAGCCTGAGATGGACTTGTACCTTGTGATGCTGAAGCTTATCTACCACAGCAAGAACATAAGAACAGCCATCTTCAATTACACCAAGGCTCTAACTCAGCACCCTGTCTCCAAAAGTGGCCATAAACAAACACTGAGAGCAGGACAGGTTTATATAAAACTTTCCCCAAGTACTCTCCCAGTCTCTATTTTCAGCCAAAGGGATTTCCTGAACCAGACGAGGTTTCTCTCTATTCAAACGATATCTCTTCCAAATACTTAGTCTCGTCTAAACCAAACTCTGGACAAAATTCAAGAAAGAGCACATTAAGCAAGCAGGCTGAAGAAAAGTTTGACTTCAGCAGAGCTGAGTGCAGCCTAGTACAAACAAAGGCCCTAGTGTCTACGTGGCAAAAGCATTAAGCACGGGAGCTGGATAAACTAGAAGTTAGCATTCTGGGTTCCTCACAACACTAAGAGTTGGCTTGTCATCAGAATGTGGAGTATTTTAAGACTAAAATGAAACATAGACATAATTATTAACCCTATTCAAAAAAAAGCATGCAGTGATAACATTGATAAGCAATACCAAAATTACTATTTAAGCCACAAAAATTAAAAGTGCTAAAATTTATTTTAAGTTCTTATCTAAGTAATGGAGGCTTCCAACATACATACAGGTGAAGCCAGAGGAACATTAGCTCAGCACAACAGAGAAAAGCTCCCTCCAACGTACCATTAAACATCTCTCCAAACACTTATCTGCTGTCCTGGCTCCCCTGATTTGAGGCCTATCACAATAGCTGGTATAAATACTGTAATACTGCTATTACTTTTCTTTCCCCCATTAAGTATTAATTGCATTGTCTGAACGTATCCTTCCATCAGAAGCTATTAATAAAAATGTACTAGTGAAAATCTTGTTTCTACTGTATCTTATATATCTAGCACAGCTCAGCTGAACGCTTAATCTGAACTGTAGTATTGAAAAGCCGTGCTGCACCACCACATAATAAATTCTTATAAATTGCTTAATTAATATAAACAGCACAAACTATACATCATACAGACAGGACAAACTCTTCAATGCCAGTTTACTAAAATTAGGCACCTAATCCCTTATTTCTTTCATCTCAGTGGTTTGTTTAACATTCAGAGGTGCTGATCATCAGATTGCTCTCACAGAATTTAGAAACTATCCTTATGAACAAATATGTATGTCAGTTTTGAATAACTTCATTTAAAAACTGAGGCCTTACAAATTAATATTGGATAGAAATAAGGGATATCTGGTATTTCCTCTCTGCAGAAGGGAACTCATACGTTTGGTGCTTTTAACTATCACTGAGTAATTATGTAAAAACCCTTTATCCAAAGAAGAAGATGTGACCTTTCAGGAAGCTCAGAATTTCGGATTTACAAGAGCTTTCTGTGCAGAGGTTACTTGGTGATCATCACGGATCCTCCTATTTTAGATGAACAATTTTCTTTCCTCTCATTGCTTCAACTCACTACTGTCACTTTTGGAACTGACCCACCTGTAGCTGAGATTTCCTATGATCGTGAGAGTCTCCAAAGCAGCAGGACAGCTGTACACCACACACCAGCAGGTCTACTCGCCCGCTACTCCTGCGACTAGGTCTGGGCTAGTGCTGAGCCTGCTCCTCTCCCGCTTTTCTTTTAGGTTACTACAAAACTGAGGTAGAACCAGGCACTGAGAGGCAGAAAGGAATGGGATGTCATTTATTAAGATGCCACTGAAGAATGAAATCTATTCTGCGCTTCTACTGTGCTGTAGGTAAATGAAAAAGCAACCGGGCTCATGACTTAGCCACACGTCCGAAATAACCCAGCAAAGCCTGTTTTCTGCCAAACGCTCACTTGTTGGCCCGGCTCTCCTGCCCTCCCCTGTCCCACGTTGCCCCGCATCACCCCCATCCTGCTGGGTGACCGGCACAGGAGCTGCCCAGTGGTGGGCCACTAACGAGGCAGCTCAAAGAGCAGTTGGGGATGTGCAATTTCAGGATTCAGGTCAAGGCCAACAGAGGGAATGGAAGAGGGAGACAGAGGCTGAAAGGCTGCCAAGAAGCAGCTCCTATTATCCTGCTAGAGCAGGACATTCATTACCGACCATTGTAACACAATTTGGGCTGAGTCAAGCTGTCTCTCCTGCTTGGGAGATTTGCAATTCATCAGCCATGAATAGGCCAAGGAGCTCATTGTCCCATGTGGCCACTGTTACCAAGCGAGGAGGAGGCACGCAGGTCAGAAACGAATGAGGCTCCAAGTCTGTGCTCAGGGAAAGGCAAAGCTCGCACCTCATTACCTTGGTGCTGTGACATACCTAACTGGCTAAGTGCCCTGGTATTTCTGGTGCTAGTTTGCTTGTTAAGCAAAGATAAAAATGAAAGTCTTTTCATATGCTGGAGGTGGAGGGGGAAACATCCGAGTCCTCTGCAAAACTGGCTGCATCACTGGCATTTTTGAGGGGAACACAACAAAAATCCATAACACAGATTTGCTTTCCCTTAAGAGGCAGCTCATAGATGCAGTTTTTAGTTCTGCCTTTTAAAGTTAGTTTTTCTCCTCATCTGTGGCACGGATGGCTGCTATAAACAGATAGGACACAAACAAAATAGTTCTGTAAGTCCTTTTCTTCTTCTACCAGTACAAAGCTCCTATTTAAGGCGGATAAATGCGACTCCTCCCTTTACAAGCCCTCCTCCCCGCCACGCCGAGATCGTCAGTAATTATACAGTTTATTACTGCTTAGCTTCATCCTTAAAGCCCACCTGCCATCTGGACTAATGGAAACATAGCGCGATTGTTTGTGTGCGGGGTATAGCTAGGGCAGCAAGTGGAGATTGGTTGCTGAATGGGAACACAAATACTAATTCATCAGGACATAGTCAAAGCCGTGGTGAGAAAAGTTAAGCATTCAGGATGTGTGTACGTGTGCGCAGAGTGGGAGACCAGGCAGAAGCTGTTCAGAAAAAAGCCCCCTTGTTTGCATAAGATGGATAACGGGGGAGACAGCTTCACAGAGAACAGTAGGCATAAGGAAAAGCTCTTTTGTTCGACTTTGATGCGAAGGCTGTTAAACATAATAGAGAGATACCCCTTATTCTAGGGAGCTCAGGATCTGATTCTCACATCAACAGATACTTCTCAAATGGTTCCTCCCCAGAGCAGCAAAGAGGGCTCAGAAACCGGGTCGGTGGCGTCACACTGCCAGTTACAGCTCTGTGATTGCATCTGAGCCTTCCCGCGCCCCAACTACAACTCCTGTCTCGGTGTGGTTGACTTCTGTGCGCCGGGGGTTAAACCTGGCTACAAGCACATTTGGGCATCCAACTTGATGGTTAAAAGTCAACTGCCATGTTTCCAAAAGACAGGGACACTTAATGCCTTTGACTTGGAGACAGGCCCTTGGGTGCCCCCTCCCATGTTCAAAACTGGTAGGTACTGCAGCAGAAAGCAGCACTACATCTTTGTGAACAGGAGCTATAGAGAGCAGCAGAGACCTGCCGTGTGAGAACACACCTATGTCCAAATACGAGAACAAAGTGTTTCAATTACAGGTGAAACACCAGGCATTTAAACCAGACACAAGCAAAATGGAAGCAGAGAAAAAAAATCAAACAAACAAACAAAGGCAAACTGACCATGCAAAACACCTACTTGTGAGAGTGCAGTTTGTGGATTTTATAGATGTGTATGGACTTTAAGAAAAGTCGGTTTAGACTCTCAGCACAGCACACAGAATATGCACTTGCTCAAATACAAAATGCATCAATAAAACTTCATTAGTAGTACTTAAATACTAACAGGAGATTCATGGACTCATAAAGTTTAGGGCTAAAGGGGCACTTAATAACCCTTCATCTCTTCTTTATCGCAGGCATAAGATCTCATCCAGCAGTTCTCCCATCTTGCCTAATGACTTGCATGGAATTAGACCAACTATTTTCAAAACAACATGCTGACTTCATCCGAAGAATTCAAGACCTTAAAGATCCATCACATCTTCTGGGACACTGTTGTAATGATTAATGCGTGCCTGTTAAAAAAACAATAATAAAAAAGCGTACCTTGTTTCTGGGTTGAAGTCTAGTTTCAGCTTCCAACTTCTGGATCTTATTATGCAGGATCCTACCAATTAAAAAAGCTTTTATTATCTGGTAGCTTCGCCTCTAGTGAAGTACATATGAAGCACACACGCCCCAGTACCACACTGCCTTTTAGCTCTCTCTTGACTGATATCAATGCCTAGCACTCCTGGAGCCCCTCACTCAAGGAGATTTCTGAAGGACCCTACAGGCTCTGCCAGCAGGCCTCTGACCCACCTTCCATGATGTGTGTGCATGGGAAATAAATACAAGACCCAAACCCTTGCCAAGAATAGGACTTTTTCATAAAAATGACCTGTTCTCAGCTACCTTCTTTCTCCACCAGGAGAGATCTCTGGTCTTAGCCCCTTGTTTCAGTTGCTGTGGTACCATTAGTCATTTATCGCAATCATATTGTTATCACCAAAGCATCTGATCACGTCACATAATAGGTAACAGGTCACAGGAGGATTAGGAAGAATGGGTTTTAGGGCCATGAACCCAGGTCATCATCCAGGGACCTAAGCTATTGGGTGTCTGGGGGAGGGACAAAAAATTAGAGAGAAAAACAATGAGTTGCAGCATAGAGAGGAAAAAGAAAGAGGCAGTCTAAGTCCAGAAAAGATTTGTCCTTCAGCACACACATTTGGGCAGTCTGAACTCTGAGTGCCCCATGCACAGAGTCGTGGACTGCTCTGGGGTGCAATGGGGTCACACAGTCTCATTTCATCTGAAATCCCATCCTCATCTTGACGTACCTTGGCAATGAACATCATATCAAACTAATACATTTCAGCAAAAAAGCCGCTTTGACAAATCACTAGTTGCAGTGGAAAAATAAATACCACCATTCAGAAAAGTTTCCCAACCAGCTCTTACCTAAACATGGTTAGCAAAAGCTAGCTACTCAAAACTCTAAAATGATAAAAAGAGTTTGACATTATACTTTTTGTCCTCCAACTAAGCCCAGCAAAATATGCTTTTACATAGATTAATGTACAATCCATACGTGCCAAGGCAAAAATATTCTACTGTTTTCAAGAGCAGGGTGAAAACAAAAACAAAAACAAAATCCCAAAATTATTTGCTGCTAATTTTGTGCCAGAACAAAGCCATTTTACTCATACTTTTAAGGTTGTTGCAGATGTATGGCTAATCAGCTGATGGAGAAGATGCAATGTGCATTTCCAATGATCATTACTAAAGCTGACAAAATATTATGCAAAAAAAAAAAAAAAAAAGCTCTTGTGCTTTCCAACCTGCAGTAGCCTGATTTACAGGTGTGCAGATTTCATTTGCAAGTAACACTGGATTCTCAAAAGCAAACTTTAGCAAGCAGAGCTGTCATTAATTGGAGATCTTGCCCTACCATCCGCCAACTAGTGAGGCAGAGGTATGGCAAGATTATGAAAAAGAAGAGCTCAAAGCTACGTTCCTCAGTCTGTGCATGAATGATTATGTCAGTAGACGCAGTGGACAGTCCTAGGTGCTTGGGGATTTTAGAAAAAGAGTCTAAGTACCATGTTTAGAGGCATAACAGGTTTTTACGGGACAGACTTTAAGGAGAGGTCAATGGTGTCCACAACAGTTCTGTCAGAGACTTCAGGATTGTGCAGGCTGCCATACATTTGGGTGCCCAAATGTGGATTTATAAGCTTAACAATATCCACCTGTTCTGTATCATCAGCCATGAAATCCAAATCACGTTGTGGTACCCTGTGGAAAAGCAGCACATTGATTTGATTAGCGCCTCCGTCTATCACTGACACTTCTCTGCAGCATCATTTTGCATTTAAAAGAAATTAGAGGTTCCCTTGGGATGCTCACAGCCATTAAGGCATTTGTATCATGTCCCCCGCTGACAAGCAGAGTGGGGACAAGATGTTACGCAACGCTCCTGAATTTCGCAACATGCCAAATCTGCAGCACTTTTTCATTTCTCAACAGTCGGGTGCTGCACAAAGGCACGGCAAGGCGCTCCTCGGCCAGTTTGGGTCCCTTGGCTATGCTGGCTGCTTCCACAGGTGAGTTTGTGCATAAGGCTTGAAAAACCATTCCTCTTTCATCCATACTTTATATGCTTTTAGGTTCTTGGCCACACTACATTTTGAGTGAATTTTGTTTCCAGCTTGCAGCAGATATAACCAACCTGACTGCAATTTTTCTGTGCTTGAGTGACCTACTGGTACTGGGTTTTCCTAAAAATTATGAGGAAATCAGGCACTAAAATTCCCTCAAAATACTACAGGAATTGGGCATTTCTACCTTCATATCTCAAAATCACCTTCTGACATTTTCTTCTCTTTTGTGCCCGCACTGGAACAGGCAAGTCATTAACCAAGACAAGCTTTAATTTTGCTGATTCCCAAGTACTGATTTTTTGCAGGATGGATTTTCAAAACTCTTCCACAAGTTAGGCACCTATCATCATTTTCAGAAGTGACTTTGTACGACTGGACTTCGGTTTTTCACAGACCAAGTCAGAGAAGCAGTAAGTGATCATTTAAAGATGCTCACAGGGCCAAACTCAATTTGCAAAAGCAGAGAAGAAAATTAAGTCACATTAATTTTCCCTGACATATGTTAATTTATAGAGATTTAAAATCATGAATCCAAAAAAGAAAAGGAACGCAGAATTAAAGTACCAGGCCTGATGAGAATAGTTCAAGGTACTGAACTGGAAGTCACAGTTCCTGGGCTCTATTTTAATAAACAATGGTAAAACCCCCAAAACAGTCTCCCACAGCTCCTCCAAAGAGCAATGCAAAGACAAAGACTACATAACTGTTCTCAAAAGTGTAACATTCAGCCCAAAGTACTTCTCAAGGTCAGGAAACATCTGCTAACCCAGGCAAAGTGGACCTAGGCAGCCAAGAGCTTGGCCTCAGGTCCTCCAAACGCTAAAGATTAACAAGGATGTCACCAAGTGGTAGATGCAAGTGGGAGGGATTTGTCTCAAGGCTCAAAGTATGTAATTCCACTTTCTTGACCTGTTTTGACTCTACTTTCTTTGCCACTCTGAGCTTGCCTTCTACCTTTTGTGCTTTTTAATTTTTTTAAAACAAACTGCATGAGGGCACAGAATTAATAGAAAGGATTTGTATTAAATCTGGTCACAGTAGCATCATAAGAGTGAAAAATATCAATCTACTGAGCATGCAAGTGAGGAAGACGGGTGAATTGGAGGCAATTACAAAATGTTAATTTGACAGCAAAGAAACAACTTTTGAAGGAAAGAAGAATATAAGACAGATAAACAGGAAAAGAAGAAAAAGCCTAACATGAGCTTTCTAAAGACAGATCATACAAGACTTAGCTGGTAGCTTTGTCTAAAAAGATAACTCATTTTCTAGATAAAGGACATGCAAGACTGCAGCCTACTCAAACTTCAATAAAGCATTTGTTATAATGCCACAAGGGAAATAGTTAAAATGGAGAAGATGGGGATTAGTAAGCGCTTGAAAGCAGCTAGGAAATCAACTAAAAGGCCAGATAGTAACAGAACATGCTGAGCAGGAATGAATCAGTTGATAAGGTAAAGCACCTCAAAAACTCTTAAACCAGACAACAGTGGTGACCTAAGCATGGCTGAGTGTATCTTCACCATAAATAAATTTAGTTTGAAAGCATGAAGGTTTCTAACAGGAGAGGTACTGATTTCTGGAGTAGCTTTGCATGAGGAGTAGGTAGGGTGTAACAGATGCAGATGGGGAAAAGCAAGGATTACATGTTTTTTTCCCTGCTGTAGCACCCCGTTTTTCTTATGCTACAGAATCAGAAGCACTTCGTCAGGTTTCTGAAGTATAGTGACGTTGTGACATGACATTCTCCAAATGTTCCTAAATACAGAAATTATTTCACGTTTTAAACTCATGCTCCTAAAGACTGAGAAAGTTTTTGTCATGAATTACACAGGGATACCTAAGCCAAGCAAAAAAATACATATATAAGAATGAAAACACTTTATCATGCTGCTATGAAAATGGCTATATTGATTTCGTTAAAGCTGAAGCTGAGATTTGCAGAAGTTCTAGTGGTAACGTGTCATTTTAATGGTGTCACTGTACCTACACCAAAGTGTATCCTGATACCACCAAGGCAAAACTCTTGCTCTGAACCACCGTCGCCACTACCACCATCCTGCACAGATAGCTGAAGGTCTTTTTGAAAAACCCAGCTTTGGTAGAGATTTCTAATTCCCTTGGCTGCATCTTGCTTGCTGGAGAGCAAAGTCGACCAGCAACAAGGTTAGAAATATCCTCCCAGGGAGATAAGACAGAAGGACAGGAGACAGAGATGATACAAAACTGGGAGGAGTGGCTGATACACCAGAGGGCTGTGCTGCCATTCAAAGAGACTGGGACAGGCTGGAGAGGTGGGCAGAGAGGAACCTCATGAAGTTCAACAAAGGCAAGTGCAGGGTCCTGCACCTGGGGAGGAATAACCCCATGCACCAATACAGGTTGGGGGTTGACCTGCTGGAAAGCAGCTCTGCGGAGAAGGACCTGGGAGTGCTGGTGGACACCAAGTTAAGCATGAGGCAGCAATGTGCCCTTGTGGCCAAGAAGGCAAATGGTATCCTGGGGTGCATCAGGAAGAGTGTTGCCAGCAGGTCGAGGGAGGTGATTCTCCCCCTCTACTCAGCCCTGGTGAGGCCGCATCTGGAGTACTGCGTCCAGTTCTGGGCTCCCCAGTACAAGAGGGATGTGGCACTACTGGAGCAAGTCCAGCGAAGGGCCACAAAGATGATTAGGGGACTGGAGCATCTCTCTTATGAGGAAAGGCTGAGAGAGCTTGGCCTGTTTAGCTTGGAGAACAGAAGGCTGAGAGGAGATCTTATCAACGTGTACAAGTATCTGAAGGGAGGGTGTCGAGAGGATGGGACCAGACTCTTTTCAGTGGTGCCGAGCGACAGGACGCGAGGCAATGGGCACAAACTGAAACACAGACACTTCCATCTGAACATGAGGAAAAACTTTTTCACTGTGAGGGTGACAGAGCACTGGAACAGGTTGCCCAGAGAGGTGGTGGAGTCTCCTTCTCTGGAGATATTCAAAACGCGCCTGGATGCAATCCTGTGCAATGTGCTCTAGGTGACCCTGCTTGAGCAGGGGGGTTGGACTAGATGATCTCCAGAGGTCCCTTCCAACCTCAGTGATTCTGTGATTCTGTGAGAGTTACAACCAGCACTCAGCCTCCTGAATACTGTTAACCTGAAGCAACATTCAAGTATTTATATCATCCTTACTCTTAGCAATGTAAAATGTCATCTTCTGTGGCTGTTACCCCTAGCTTGGCCTTCATTAGCAAGTCCAGAAAGCAAAATGTTAGTAGCTAATTTGCAGGTTTGCCCCAGAAAGCTTTGTTGAGCCATGCAGTACTCAATGCATATAAGATTTTAATATGTGGATGCTGATATCCCTGTTGCATTTTTTATGGGGCAATGCCAACTGCATCCTTCCGGTCATCCTTACATTAAAATATAAGAAATCGTACAATAAAGTTCAGGAGAGAGTAAAAAAATTACTCAGTGTTTGCACATAAACCTGGGACTTAGGAGATCTAGGCCCAAATTTCTCCCCTACTACAGGCTTCCTCTCTGATTTTGGCCAGCCACTTATAGTCTTCTGCAGCATCCAGTTTCTGGCATTGTACATAGGAATTCAAGGTTCTGACTGACGGTGTTGCACAACACATGAGAGAGAAAGGAAAGCTGGATAAGATGAAAGATGTCAGCCACACAAATATCCCTTCCGGAGGAACTGAGCATTGCATGGCCAGCAGCACTACCAGCTTGGAAACTGCTGACATTGAAGCAGAGACCAAAAGGGTAGTTTAAGCATTCGTGACACTTGAACTGCAAAAGGCAAATTACTTCACCCCAGCGAGGTCACTGCAGCGGGCTCTACGCTGGAAATAAGGAAAAATACAGAGTTTTGGAATGATTCTGCTCAACAAGGATATTCTCCAAAAGGTCTCCACCACCACTGCAACAAAAATCGATCCCAGCAGAACCACGAGCATCCCTGGATCCTCCACTGAAACTCCCCAGAATGTGCATAGCTTCCCCTGGTCTATGAAAGGCCCTTATGGAAATGGTGTAGGCGAGCAACCTGCACCAGAAAGAGCTCACGCAGCCGGTCAAAGACAAGAAACACTGCCACAGGAGGAAACCCGCTCTCACAAAACCATCTTTCCCTGGTTGATCACTCAGGCCTGAGCCTCCCGGGAGCCCTGCAGAGCACCTTTCCACAGCAAACACGAGAACCAGACTGACAGCTGCGCTGGGAACCAGAAAGTGTAACCTCGATAAAGATATTAGTCTCATGGAACAATACAATCTCCCTGCCCCTCGCTAACCTTTCTGTGTTTCACAGGCTATAAAGGACCTAGCTTGCGCTTTCCTCCAGGAAATAAGATGCTTATCACCTGCTTCTCTGTCCACTAATGCTCCCTCTATGCTCCAGGTACCAGTTGTGTTTTCTTTCAAAGATACTCTAACTGGCACATATCTAATTAAATTTTGAGCAAATGCTCTCAGCTTATATCTAGCTTTGTAAAGGGCTTTTGTACCCAGAAACATACTACTTTTTTCAAATATATTAGCTGGTGCAACATGCAATACACTTTCTATGGCCAGTATCTTCAGACCATCAGACAATACCACAAACAAGACTTTCAGACTGTAGAAGGAGTCCTCTAGGAGTGTGCAAACTGGAAAAGGCATAAGGTCATCCAGACAAAGATGCAGAATATGGTTGGAGTACCCTCATTTATCAAAAAAACGCACAACTGCTTGGTGGAGAAATGTTGAAGTTCTAATCACCATCTTTCCAGTGCTTCAGCTAGGCTTTCAAAGCAAAAAATATTTTTTCCCATTATAGAACACAATAACTCCTCTTATGTTGTCCATATACGCAGAGTTCAAAATAAACCAATAAAAGGTGAGACAGGTAACAACGAAACTCAAATCTAGTATTTTGAACTTCATCTCCTGGGAAAGGTTTGATCCTAACCTACAGTAATAAAACACAGCAATAATCTTCCTAGGATGTGTAAGGCACAGTAGAAGCTTCAGATGCCAGCACTCATTTCTGCTTCAGTGCATGGGAGTTGCTTCATTTCTTGTTATTTATGAAATTTCCCCCAATATATTTTGATGGTTTCCTCATGACCAGGTCTTCAGAGAAGCTGGTAAAAAATGTTCTGACTCAACAAGTTTCTCTCATGAAAAATGAAGTTTCAGAGAAATCAATTTCCTTCCAAGAAAGTGTCACTTTTGACAGGACAGTTGGATTTTCTATTGATTAATACAAAAATTAATGCAAAAATAGTTCTAAATAAATTCTGGGGACTTTCTGTTCTCAGAAAACTGAACTACAGAAATGTCAATGTGTTCTCCTTTCACATGTTTGTGTTTGGAGAGAATCAAGAAAGGCCAAGAGGAGAGGGGGAAGCACAGACTCTGACTCCCTTTCCACTCTCAAACTATGCTTCATAGTGTTCTAGATAGAGGGAGGTTAGAGGAGGAAAACTAGTTATCTGTGACTTGTAACATTCCTAAATTTCAACCATTAAAAACTAAGAAGCCACAGAATTAAAGGAATCCCACTTATTATGTGATCTGTTTTCCAGCATTGGAAAAGCACTGAAAAGGCATGCAAAAGCCACAAGACAGAGACACATACAAATGCCCCAGACATTTCAGTAACAGCAAAGAAAAAAAAGGGGAGAGGAAACATCTCTAAAATGAAAGTACACAAAAGATGACAGGAACAGGATGTCTAGGGAGAGGGAAAGTCCCTCCATTTCTTCTCTTTCTACACACACAGACGCGTTTAAATAAGCACCACAGATACATCCAAGAGCGAGGCACCAAATGTGGATGTTAAGTTACAAAACAGTCCATGTTTTCTGGCCTAATTCAAAACACTAGGACCCAGCGTAGTCCCTTGAAGGTTCAAATGTGTCAATTCAAATGTTCAAATGCATTGTCATATGCAGGACAGAGGTACCTACTGGTACTAATTCCTGGCGATGGCTAGAATAAATCTGCTTCTCTCCATGGCATAGTTTAGGATTTTGTGACATGTCATTTCTGGGTATGCTATTTCACAAGATTAAAACTGTTCAGTCACTCCCCAGTTAAACCTGGATCGATACTAAGAGGGATTTACTACCTGCCTCAATGCATAAATCTACAGTGATTAAAGCTTGTGTTGGAAAATATGGCACTTACAATGGACTCTTTCTTCTTTCCTTTGAGAAAGGAAATGAAATGAATTAATTTTGAGGATATAGTCTGGATGTGAACATGTGTGAACCACAGCTGTTATTATCTATGTCTTCATGTGAATGTATCTAAATGGCTATGAATAAAATCAGTGGATATTTTCAATATAGGTAGAATTAATAATGCATTCTATAGCATAAACATCTATTCTGGCTTCCTCCAAAATGTCAAGTGTCAGTTCAATACCTCCTTCTAGAGCTGTGTGTTCAGTGTTGGCATTTTGAAGTGAAAGTTTTGCTTTTTGCAAACATACCCTTGTATTTGCTTACCTTTCACTCTTTCAGAGAATATTTCTGCTACTAAAACTGCTTGCTAGAGTATTACAGAAGGCAAACACAAAAGGCCTGAGAACAGACGTAAAGGGAAGGTAGTATTTGTCTAGCACTGGATACTGTAATAAGTTCACACTTTCAAAAGAGTTCAGCTGAGGTTCCCAGTGACTGAAGGGAGCTGAGTCCTTCTGAAAATTTGGCTCCTGAAACCACAGTGAGAAAAAAAAAAAGGCATATTTCCTTGTGTACTTTAGTTTTATTATTGATTTCAGGGAAAACACACTTAGGCCAATTTTGACCTTCTTTGATTTATATTTTTTTCAGTTCTTACACTTTCGCTTGCCATCCTAAAGACCCGTGGCATCAGCAGAAATGTTTCCATTGACAACAACTGGGTTTTGGATTGGACTTTACATTTTCACCTCTATCAGCCATTGTCTTCCCAGGGAAATTCAGAGCCTTTCTTACAATTCTGACATTTTCAGTTAAGCCAGGCATATTCACAAGGATGAAAACAGGAGAACGAACAGACTCCCACCCTTTTTTGCCAAGAGAAACAGATGTGAAAATGATCCTAAACTTCTCTTTCTGTACTTTTCCCTAAATAACTAGAGTGCCACAGGCCACGCTGGGGTGGCTGGTTCCATCTCCTCAGCTCTCAGAGAGGCCAGAGGTCCCTGTGGGACCTTGGATGTGCCCAGGAATACAATTCTTCAGAAATCAAGTACCCTGTAATGGGCCAGCCATGAGTGTTTTTCCACCTCTCCTAGGTGGAAGAAACCTTCCCTTACAGGTGCTTCAAATCTCTTCTGGACATATCCACTTCATTTATCCAGGGTGGTTCTGTTCAGGTGAAGGTGATTCTGTGAAGGTGGAGGTCAAGGTCTTCATTGACACTGTAACTTCCTTCCTTCTCCAAATCACTCTTAAGAGTTTAGTTTCTCTGCCCAAAATATCAAGTAATGTGCCGAAAAGACTGACTTTGATGGGATGGAAAGCCAGAGTTCATCTGCTGAGCCCTGAACGCTATTCCGCAACATGTATTTGCAAACTGGCAGTTGCCTAAGAGCAGAAGGAGCCCTTAGAGCTGTGCGTGTGATAATCACAGTGTAATCACTGCTGATGAAACTTGATGTTCCTTCCATAATCGCTGTAATTTTAAGTGGATTGAGTGCCATTTAAGTGACAAGAGTGTTGTGATGGATGAAATATATGCTTGCAAAGTTATATCAGCTTCTTTGACATTCATGGCGTGGAATGCTTAGTGGCATTTAATGTTTGTAAATCTTTAGAAATAAGTTAAATATGTTAATTACCACTGGAAAAATCTCTCAAGCTGAAGTACTCAATGACTGTACCGCAGTTATTGTTAGCACTGTATTCCCTTCTTCCTATCCACTAAGTAAGCATGACATGTTGGGTGACTGATTACACCAATGATCTGTATTTATTTTGATAGCTACGTCACTAACCTGGCACCCAGCTCTCACTGACTGCATTCCCGTCTCCCCATATTTTCCAGCCGAGTGCCCCAACCTACTGGCAGCATTTCTGCCTCAACAAGATTGGGCTGCCAGCCAGGGAGGCCTCCTCGCTGCAAGGCAGCCGCAGCCTGCCGGGGTCGGATGAAATCTAGCTAAATAGCTGCATGCTCCTGGCACACGGATGGGATGGTAATGCATGCTCCCGTGCTTCTCCTCCCGCGTGCATGGGCCGAACATGAGAGACAGCAGGTTTCAGCGGAGACCCTTTCAAAAGCAGCCCCTCAACTAGCCACCTTTGAGGGAGCACTGCCAATTTCTGTTCCCTCCCCCCCACACACACACAGCAAACTGTAGACAACGACTTTTACACCACAAAACCTAAAAATAAAAAACAAAGTTCTCAAAATATGACTTGAGACACTTGCTCTGAAGTAGGAACAGAAGTTATCAGAAAAGGACAAGTGATCAGGGTATTAAATAACAGCATCATACTCCTTTTTTGGCATCTTGGCAACAATTTCAGAAATTATCCCGGTTGGATCCCTAGAAAAATTGCTGGCAACAACAGCCAGGTAGGTCAAGGCAATTGACTTCTTTTAAAACTCCTGTCTGAAAATGACTTCGGATATTATTTAACCATTCTAAAAACAGGGGAAATATTAAAATGAAGTAGAACATTTTAAAGATTAAATCTTCACAGACCCTCAGTGATTACTTTCTCTCCCCTCATTACCGGTTCTGTAGAAGACAAAATTACTTAATTTTACAAAACTGTCACCCCCCCCCAACTTCTTATTTTAAATAAAGGTGAAGAAAGTTAAGAGTGCATATGCATGCGCTTGTCTGAGAGAAACAGAGGACCTCTGGCCTGCCACTCAAACAACCTGCCTTTCTGCAGTCATCCTCAGCAATAAACAGGGCCCCGGAGGCACAGAACAGCCCTGCTCTCCTCGCAGGGTGAGTAAAGTCAGGATAGAAGACAATAATCCATCTTAAACCCCGGAGAAAATGTAAGGCATTTCTAAGGAATAGTCCAAACATCAATTTGCCTGAAGTGCTGGCGCGTTTCCTGTTCAAATACCACCGCACTCACCCATTGCAGGTGTTAAGCAACACATTAGGCACTGGATCGAAACACAGCTCGGCAAAGCTAGCCCTTAGCACTATCATACAAAATGGACCCGAAACTCAACAAAAGAGCTATTAAATAAGTTAACGCACTTCTTATTTGCTTCTTTGGCATAACTGTCACTAATTATTAATTGCAAATTATGAGCTACGATTCTGATTTTTGCAGCTTGAGCTCAAATATCTACTTGCCAGCAGCCTTATTAAATTCAGACAGGCTCCAGGCAGGCAGAAGAGTCAAGCCATATGGCCTGAACTGGGGATAAGGGCTCTGATACATGAGAGCTGCTAAAATGCATCCTGAATTGGCAATGAAATGCATGTGTTTTACTTTGAACGTGAGCACATCCTTAACTTTAAGCATATGCTCGAGCACTATGCCGAATAGAGGCCTAAAATCCCATCCTGCAAACTCTTAGGCATGTTATGTTAAAGCCGCTTCATTGACATTGAGGGTTGGTTTTTTTTTTTTTTTTCAACTTGAGTTAAACTATTCATGAGGATGTTTGCAGGACTGGGTCCTATTCAATTTTAGGCCAATAAAAGATTCGTAGTGCTGATATTGCCTTTAGAATATTTCCCTTGTAGACTGAACCCATTTCCATCAGATATAGACTACATTTTATGAGGAAAGTATTGCCCACTTTGATATGAAAAAAACCCTTTGGGCTGTATCATTCCCTGTAACAAAATAAACTAAGATAGAAGTTAGATGGAAACCTGGAATCAGTAATGCGACTGAGCTGTACCATAAAAGCTATTTACAGGCTTGAAATAATCAGATCAACGTGTAAGGCGAAAAGTTTTCCACTTAAAGGGACAGATTTCCAAACCAGCTCAACCCCACAGTCGGTGAGAGGTTCCCGAATGAGCTCAGCTCTCATTTCCATTTGAGGCACATTTCAGAAATGACCAGATTATTGCGCAGGCTCAGCCTCCCCACCCTTCCTATCGCTCATCATGGCAGCTGTCTGACGCCAAGTGCTTCTGAAGATCCAAAGGCATCCGAAATGGCAGTCTATGAGCATTTTCTCCTACAAAAACATACTCCCAACCCTCATGGAACAACATTGTCCTGCGCTGCAGGCAGCCAGCCACATTTGGTTGCATACAGTTACTGGGAAGGAATAGTGTTCCTACAGAAGGTTGCCATCATTAATGCAACCCTGCCTTTGTTTTTTTTTGCCTGTAACCCAAATCTGTGGACTATTCTGCCTGCATTTTGTAAGGCTGTAGCTGCAACTTCATTTGCTCCATCCAGTGAACAAAACAATCGACTCATAAATGGATTTAATGTTCCTCTGTACTTTTAAGACATCTGAGGTGGCCAACTCTTTCAAACTTTGGGTCCAGCTCTTGGCAGGGACAGCGTGGCCCAGCTCCAGCTGATGAACAGCAGCCGAGGAACTCTCTTTTTGGTTCCTGTTATTTGAACGCGGACTTCTGATGCCAAAATATTTCTGAGAAGGCAGTTCAGAAATTGTTCCTGCGGCTTAAACTGTTTTGGTAGCTCCATTGGAAATGATAGAAGTATTTGCAGGATGGAGGGCTGATATAGTTGTTTATGGGGGCTCAGTCCCCCTCAAAAGTGAAGCATCTGAAGTAAGGGCCAAGGCCCATCGCTCTCAATGCAATACCTCAAAAGCTTACAACTACGTAATGCATATAGGATCACCAGATTTTTTTTTTTCAGGGAACACTCTGTTTTGTGAGAAGAGAGAACGCATAGCAAATAAGGCTCATAAGATGTATTACTTAAAAAAAAAAAAAAAAAAGGTTTAGGATACGTTAATGTGATGTGTCATTTGCCACAAGGATTTATCATAACTCCACTGAAATCAGTGGGGACGCTGCCAATGACTTTAAGAGGGATAATGTTTCACCCTGAGTTCTCAGGCATTGATCTGATCAAGTTAAAGTTTCAACACGGCATTTTTCTGTTCGTGAAAAGAAAAAAAACCCAGCCCTTCCATTTTCATGAAGATATCTCATCGAGACAATTTTCTAACTTCAAAGATTTTTCATTTTAATCTTTTTCAGAAGCTAATGGCTTCCTTTGATAGCATCTGAAAACTTCTGTGGAGCTTTGTCAAAGAAATCTCAGTGGTGGATTCTTAAAGGTATTTATTTAAAAATTTCCCCACAGTTTCTCATCCCTAGCTGTGCTTGCTCTAGACATAGACTCAAGCAACCAAAAAGAGAAAAAAGAGCTGATGAAAAATGCTTTTTCCCCAAGAAAATTTGCAGGAAATGAAAGCTCAAAGAAATAAAAAAGTGCAGAAAATTAAAACATTGGTGGTCTTCACTGAGAATCAAAAGTATTAAACTAAGCACTCAGCAAGTTACGTGTTAGTAGCTTGCCCTCTCTCAGCCAGCAAAGCCTGAGATATGGGTATAGGAATCATGAATGCAGGCTTGTGACAGGCTGGAGTGCATTCGTACTGTAGCATTTTGTGTATCGTCTTTGTCAAACACAAAAATGAGCTCTGGCATGACACCCACCTTTCCCCGCTCCATTCTTTTCTTGATATTTCTCAAAGTTCACCATTAGGGTAATAAAGTGGGGAGCCTACGTGAAACCTATAATAGTCCCAATAAAATTCACCACCGAATTATAAGACAGAAATTCCCGGGTTAGGACTTGAACTATGAAATGGACCAAGAGCCAGACTGTGCCGTATTGTTATTTTCACCGGAAGGAGGAGGAAGAGTCTCACAAGAGGTAAGGTGAACACAAATGGTCCTTCTTAAAAATAAATGAATTGACTGAATTATAGTTAAGGCTACATTACCTCCTGGGGGGATTACTGTGGAGTCATGAAACATGGCACTGCATGACAGCAGAGATCAAAGTCAATCAGGAAATGTCCTTTTAGGACTGGAAATGTCAGTCTTTACCCTCCAAAACACACCATCAGCCATTCCCATTCAAATCTAACAACTAAGTTAGGAAATCACAAGAAAATATTTAAAGAAAACAATGGGATACATGTGCACTCAGCCTGTCCCCCTCAAAGTACAGCCTCCTCCTGTGTTAGTACATCTGCCCCATACACGTTACCACTGCTTGTAGTTTGCTGGGTATTTTCCAGCACATCTTGCTGAGTGCTTAGTGCTCCAGCTGGCTAAAAAACTACGGTTTCATTTAGTGAAAAAATACCACGGTTCTGAAATTTGCTTTTGTGGTGAGAAAAAAAGAGTCCTTTTGAAAGCACTCAATACAAAATGGGAGGTAGAGAGCCCCGAGCTGGCAGCAGCCTCCTAATTAATCAGCGTAAGTCTTTCGAATGCGGAAATCCTGGCAGGAGTCCCTGCTCTGCCCGGCTTATCCCTTGGGGCTTTAACCAGAATTTCAATCTTGGATCTGGAAATGGAAAAAAAATCTGAATTTTGTTTTTCTTCCGGTCAGGTAAACTCAGAATAACCAAGCCTTCAAAGTCTATTTTAAAAAAAATCACACACAATATAGTTTCCCCCTGAAAACGCACAGAACAGTTTTCAGAACAGTGCTTTGGGGCAGACGTGAAAGCTTATCTAGCAAGATTGAGGGGGTAAAGAGAGAAAGAGAGAGAGACAGAAAGAGAGAGGGAGGGATGGCTTAAAAAGAAAGCATTTTCTGAACAGGAAATCAAGGGTCCAGCCTAAGTGTGTATTCTGTTAGTCTCGTGTGTCCACACAGGACAAAGCACTTTTTGGAGAAGGCAGAGCCTTGAAACATCACATGCATGCACAACTTTAATTTTGCATTTAAAGGCTTTCCTGAAATAGGACATGGTTGTTTATACCAAACTCAATTATTTCAAATGTGAATTTTATTTTGGATTTACAAAAAGATATATTTTTCAAACCTGGCTTGAACATTTTCTGTTTCAAGATAAAACCACACTAAGGCATTCATTTATTTATACCCATATAACTGCTCTCTGGAACTCGGTTTAGCTTCTGCCCTTACTTTTAATAACTCTTTAGACAACATAAGAAGTTTCTCATTTCAACTGTGCCTCAGTTTAGAGTCACATTATTTCCTCTTGGCCACAAGACTGTTTTGTTTTTAATATATTGCTACTTTTCAATTGCCTTTCTGGGCCTTGGGCTTTGGCAAAATTCAGCTGTGATTAACAATATGCTGTTCATTTGTCCTCCACCCCTGGATATGTTGAGCTCAATTTTTTTGTCTCTACTCTTCAGTGTGGATTTTTTAGCAAGTAGGCTTAAATCCGGGATGTGCTGAATGACAGAACACTCTTACAAAACTAGGAAGTGGCTTATTTATTTTTCACCTTGAGGTATATTTCACCCTTTGAGGTTATTAGGTACAGTGACTATCGCATGTTCAGCTAGTATTAAGACAACGTAGTATTCAACAAACTCATAAGATTTTTCCAGGTCAAAATGAAATCATATTGGCCAGCTATGACAGCCTCCAACAGCTCTTTTGAAAATCCACAGTGATCATCATCCTTACCACCTCCCACAAAACAGATTTTAATCGGCCTTTACAAAAGCAGACCAGAATCGCCAGCCCTGTAATTACAAGGAGGAAAACCAAACGAATGATAAGGGATGCGTAAACCAGGAGAGCAGCGGCAGATCCGCGAGCAGAAGCGAGTTCCCGAGCCACCGCTCAGCAACCTGTCCCTTCGCCCAGGGAAGAGCAGTTTGGGGGCAGGTAGAGTCCATTTGCACCGAACACTACATCCCAGAGTCTCTTTTTGTAGAAAGGAGGCTTGGGGTCCCCCCTGTCAGCTGGGAGACTCGAACCCAGTTCTGTTTTCTCCTGACTCCACTTGGGTCTTCTTAGTAAGGGAAGTCATGCGCAGAAGCCCTCTTCTCTAACAGCCTCTTTGCTTCTTTTTGAGAAAGGCAGAAAAATCCCTCCTGACCCCTTGGTCTCAAGCTTAATAAGAACAGGGGAAATAGAGTCTGCCAAAACCAAAGCCAGGGCTTTGTTCAAGGCACAGGTTTCAGGGAAAAGAGCTCTGCCCCTGAACTTTCCCTGCTTCGCAGCGCAGTTCACATTTGACATGTTCTAGGGGAACGCTGCTGCTGCTCATTTTAGTCCTCAGCTGAGCAGAGCTCAGCTTTCAATAAACCTGCCTGACTTCATGTGACATCCAGTACAAACCTCTTTTTCCTCCTTTTTTTTCCCTCCCCTTTCTCCTTTGCCCATAAATCAAAGGAGAAAGGATCAAATGGACAAAACAACAAAGTGGTAAAGTGCTCACTTCAGGGTTGTAGCCAATCTAATTAATTTTTCATTTAGGTCTGATGTATTAGAGGCCAATCAATCAAGGATTATGTTTACAGAGTTGTAGAAAGAGAGGAGACCAAGTCCTCATTTGTTGTCTGGGCTGTCCAAATTAGTCAGCTAAACGATCCTGGGGGAGATCATAAAGGATATGAATAGGTTCTTGTAAGTACCTTTCTTTTAATTACAGACCAAATAGTCAACACTTCCCGCAGTCCTTGACTTCCTGCTTGAAGGGCAGAGCTGGCTTCCTGGAAGCCAGACGGATGACGGTGACTTCTGTGACCCAGCTGTGGGACTGTGAACAGTCACTTCATCTCTGATAGCATCAAAGCTTTCCCTCAGGCGGGGCTAGATATTCAGTAGGAGCATGCGTAGTTGGCTTTCAACAAGTCCCATTAGACTTACGGGCCCCAATTCTTTCTTGCTTCTTAGGGAGCACAACAAGGGGCGTATCTGCAACCAGACCTCAGTTTCAGGTCATTTAAACTACCAGATGAATACAAAGAGGTTTTAGGGAAATCGGAATCAAGCCAGATTGGGCATTATTTTCATAGGTTTTTTTTTCTAATTAAAAGCTCTTCTGGATCATAATTTCCCAGGTCGAGCCCACAACAGTAATGTCAGCACTTTGTTATCCCAGCTCCACAGCTTCACTTTAAATTACAGCATCCACACAGGCCTTCTGGGTTCATTCCCAAATGCATCAGGGGAAGGTCCCTGAGCTGCAATGCTCTCCTGCTTTGCTTTCCAGGTTCTCCCTTGTGGCAAGCTGTGGGCTACCTATGGGAAGTCCAGAATCTGTGGTTCAAAAAACTTTTCTTTAGCCACATCATTTTTCCTCACTTGTGAGAGCCACTCATTTTGTCTTTTATAAGTAATCAGGCTGCACAGACAGCATATGGGTGTTACAATATTAATGGTCCTTAATAAAAACAAGCCAATGCAAAGGCAGTGACAACTAAGTAGATAGATGGCTTCAGATGACCTGATAAACACAAGAGAAAGACAAGAGGAAGAGCGAGAGTCATTTGGTTGTTCTGACATGACCTTTTCCTACAGACACTTCACATGGCATGTTCCAGAGGACCTTTAGACCTGAGATAACCATCACTGAAAAGTCACTTTCCATGTTTAAAAGCCACACTCCCACTGAGATATGTTGCTGGAGTTGGGGCAATGCATAGTATACTCCAAGGTAGCTTCTCTGCAGACTTAGCTTCTCAGGCACCATCTCACAAAAGACACGACACAATAACTAGAGCTTTCTGCTGCGTTTGTGCTGGACAGAAAGAGTTCTGATAGCTACAAATATTTCAAACCCTTTAAATCATTATGACTTTCAAGTTTAGCAATCTACACCATAAAATCTCAAATTAGCTAAAAGCTGAGTACATTAATACAACTGTGACCCAAAACTGCATTCCTTAAGCTTTCTCTTTATCAGCCACAGCAATATACTTGCTTGCTATGCAAAGTGTTTTAATTTCTGTAAGTTCATGCAGTGCTATCATTTTGTGTATGAGATATACTTGGTATCTCAGGGAACTGAGGGCAGAAGGAGCAGTAAATAACACAGCAATAGAGAGGGGACTTGGGTCTTTTTTTAATGATAATGAATTCTGATATTTGAGAACAGAGCTTGACAGTGCTCAGATTTGGCTTTATTACAAGCTCGTTAGCTAGCCACACTATCACACAGAAAACAAAGAGTGGTCGCCCCAAATACCATATCACAATGCCACCCAAAACACGTGCAGTTTTATTTCAGTATGGCACAGAAAACCATCCTGGAAGACATCTCTTTCCAGCCTCATCAGACTGGAGCCCCATGCCTGTTTGCAAGGCAGAGTTTAATTTGAATCAGTTCAAGCTGAGGCAGAGCAGCTTTCATATAGACAAACCCTGACTTCGGAGAGCCTAAAGCTCTCATAGAAAATGTCTGGATGCCTAATTGCGCTAAAGTACTGTGGAAAGTAAGAAAACTGGTGAAATTTTCCCATATGACCAGTTCTATTGGATAAAAATCAGCTTTGCCAGCAAGCTGACTCTGCTTGCTGTATGACAGGTGTTTGCATTCTTTGAAAATCTGGTCATAAGTGTTGTAAATATAATCACTGAAGTTGAGCTGCTTTGAAAACCCAGGGCCTACAGATGCACCAAAAGCATAAAACTCTGAAGACTGGAGCTGACAAAAACAGACTTAAAACAGAAAATCCATTTAAGAATATGATTTCCATACTCACGTACTACAGTCAGATGCTAGATGCTGGAAAAGGTTGGTGGGAAATAACCGGCTGCTCTTCCAGAAAAGAGGGTGTGTGAGGGATGGAGAAAAACAGGGAGAACTAAGCACTTATTCTGACAACAGTATTGAGTTCCCATCCTGCACAGTCCCATGTGCAAAGATAAGAAATTGCTGCTCTTGAAGACATTGCTGGCAGCTCTTGCCAGGAAGTGCTGGATTTACTTTTTACCGGCACCTTAGCATTTTTGATCAATAGCTTCATGAATGGGAGGTAGTTAATATTCTGCCATCTACTTCTGCTTTTCTTAGTGCTTTATTTTAATCAATTATCTTTTGCTTAAAAAAAAAAAGGTAAAATAAGTGCTTGAGGATTAAAGTAAATTTCTCACCCCAACAAGCTGGATTTATGTCTCTTCAAAAGCAGCTTCCTTTAAGGAACGTGAGCACTGGATTAAAGCTTTATTCTAGACTTGTAATTAAAAGGCTAAATCCCATATACAGTGTTATGGCTCTAGCATGACTGGAGGAGGATTGCTCAGCAGAGCCCACAGGGATTTCTATTATGGCTTTGGAGACTGATAACCACCCATCTTGTCACCAATCCTATTAAAGCAGACACCAGCCTGCACAGCGTTATGGCAGGGCTGCTCAATTGGCATTACTTCAAGCAGCCGTCCCCTTTTGCAGACGATCTGCGGATCGGCTTTTTACCTCGCAGACAAATGCTAGTGTTCTCAGTGTGGATACAACTGTGTGAACCTGAAAGACATCCCCATCTGCTGCAGCGAAGTTATACTTGTCCATGGATCAGGGTCATCACATATATTTAGCAGAGGGGAACAATACCACAGCACATTAGGGCCAGTAGACCGAGGTATAATTATCTGGCTCCATATTTCCCAGGGTGACCTGTCAGTGCTGAGCAAGGCTTGTCCTGAAAGTTCAGAGCTACCAGCTTCCACAGTGTTTTAGCTCAACGCTCAAGTTTCTCAAATCGTGGGTCACAATCCCACAAGCAGGAGAGGGCTCAAAGGAATTACAAGGTATTGTGTGTACCAGAGGCTCGCCCATTTCTATTTTGTAATATTCACATTAAAGCACTACAAGGGTTAAGTACACATTGTGTACCTGGATGTTGATAACAGTCCACCAGCAATCGCTCTCTTATATCCCACAAAGATCAGCTTTGGGGCACAAAAACAACACGGCCCCAAAGGCAGGGACAATTTCCACACAAACACAATAAGTATCATTACTCATACCAGTGCTAGAAAGAAGCACAGACAACTTACCCGTTGGTCACTGATCCATCGCTGATGGATTGTAAGGGTTTGGGCATATCTGGTGAGGAAATAACATTCCCCTTCCAGACCACAATTTTTGTTCATATGCCTCTAATTGCTCTTAGCTTTGTTCCTTCCTTTCCTGCCCTTCCTTGCCATTCCTAACTCCCTCCCCCAGAAAAAGTCAACCCCACGCAATGAGCCAGGAACCTTTCCAAATACGCATCTGTCTTCTTTCTGAACACTTTTGGGGGGGAATTTTTTTGCTTCAGAGAGGAGAGAAAGATTCTTTACTGCATTTTTACCTAACGTGGAAAGGTACCTTCTGTATCAAAGAAAAAAAAATCAAAGAAACAGCAAAGCTGACAGTCAAAGTGTTGCAAGCTCAGGGTAAGCCCTGTCTGCTGCACCCCAGCACCGTCCCTTGGGGAGCAACAAGCCATTTTTGCTCTTCCCTTCTGAGTGGACTCAGGCTCCAACCCTCCCTACCTCATCCAACTGCAATAATTACCACTATTCACATCTGCCTCCCTGGGCTAATTGTCAGTAAAGGCCAGCTGACTTCCCCCCCAAGGAACGAAGAGCTTGGATGAGAAAATACCTGTAGCCACAAAAACAAACAAAAAAACCAACAACACAGAAATGAAAGACAAAGAGGAGAAAAGAATAAGATAAACTCCCTCCATTACACATTCCTGGCTGCAAGCCCCACCCTCAGCGTACACAGATTTCCTAAGCAGCAATGGCAGAACTAACATTGAGGCTGAGAGGAGTCAGCTATACAAGTCCTGCAGATTTTTAAAACTCGGTCCAAAGTGCCATCATTAGCTTTGGACCCTCTGATGAACAGAGGCAGGTGTTTGCTCAGAGAGGTATCTTTTACTCCTGGTCCATGTCAGTAAGGCCTTCTTTGCAAACATGAGGCCCAGGAACTTATTTTTCTTGAAAACAAACAAACGTAACAGACTCATTTTTGAAAAATCTGAATTTTTCACACTGGACACATCAATACATCAAGCAGGCCATGTGTGTCTGGTAGGACTGTTGATTGACATTTCTGACAGAGCATTTCACACAGCTGCCCAGACTTGGCATGTCAGTGCTCTTTATTTATGATTTTAAGAAAAAACCTGCAAAACTTTTTCTTATAATGGCATCTGACACCATGCAAAGCTAAATTATTTCTGCTCACATTTGCTTACCACTCTTTCATCATGACCATTCATTTCATATGAAATGAGAACAGGAAGGAAAAAATGCCAAAGAGATGAAAGAAAGAAGGAATACCACTCTGCAGTATGATAACCCACTTCAATATTCAATATAGAAAAGAAATTGCTACCTTCCCAGAGCAGATGTTCCTTACAGCTCATAAGCACCCATCAAATGCCAAGTCCCTGGTCATACAAACACTTGCTTACAGCTTTGATCTCTAACATTACCCATGTGAGTAATTTCAGTTACTTATAATATAACCAATAAAGAGGCACTTGCTGTTTGTATTAGGACAGAGCATATAGATTGCTCCCACATAGGGAGAGGGGCTCTGTTGTACTAAGGTACACACAGGGCACCTGCATGCACATGGAAAGATGGACCTGCCTCAAAGAGCTTTGAGCTACACGTTTTTCACTTCCGTTCCCATACCAAAATGAACTTCACCTCATATATCACAGGCTCACCCACCCTCAACAAGTGCAGAGGACCTTTTGAAGAGCTTTACAAAACACCTTCAGGCCCCTGGGTAGGATGTGCCAAGGTACCTGGTTCATATATATCCTACTGTTTCACCTGGCTGTGGTTCTGTATTACTAAAGCATATTTGAAAACAAATCCTGATTTTAATTAAACTAGATCTCACATAACATATCCAGGTGCCAGCCACTGTATATATATACTCCATGAGTGAATGAATACTTGTTTGATAAGGTAACAAAATAGCTTAATTTTTACAAGTGCTCAGCAGTACTGCCATCTCCGAGGGATGCTCAAAGGACTGAGCATGCAGCAACTCTTCATATCTGACCTGTGTCTAAATGAGAGCCAAGTTCCTATAAAGTCAGTCCCAGTCAGGACCACCGCATTTTTCTGAAATTCTGACCCTGACTATATGAAGAAAGTTAAACTCCATTAGTTTGGACACATGCATTTCATACTCTTTAGTTTTATACATTTTTTCAATAGCAGAAGAAGCATCTCCTATTACTAATGCAGTTTTCAAAGGCAGACTTTGAGAGTGTCAATTTGGACAAAGGAAGCACATTTCAAGCAGTTCACCATATGCAACCTGTCAGCAGAAGTGACGGATTAACCAGAACATGCATTTCTTTGACAGCATAGCTTGAAGGGCTTGGTGAGCCCAAGTTCCTTTCCCCTCAATCATGTTGGCCTACATGAGAGATTTCTTTTTTCCCCTCATCCACATTTAAATTCATCCCATTGACAACGTGCCTTGCAAACTCCACGGCAGCTCCTGCATACCCAATGAATTGCTGTCAACCTCCTAATCTGAAATCCATCCATTCCCAATGACCAAACCGATTGTGCCACCCAGCTGAACGAAGCAGATAACTCATCTGGGTTTGGTAGCTTCAGTGTGCTAGTTTTCTGTCTGATGCCTTAAAGGATATGGTGGAAGGTCTGTCACTGTAAGATTATACCTCTATCCATGTCTCATGTTGGAAAGCTTTCCTGCTGCTGGACAGCAAGAAAGTTTCAGACATAATTAACCATCTGAGGCCATCCATTATTTTAATGAGTCTACTGAAGAGCACTCTTCCCTGATAAAAGGCATATGGAAGATAGAAGCCCGCATTATTTCCAAAACAGAAGCAAACTGCAAAAGGGAGGTGGGGTGGGGGGCAAATTCTTGCACAAAAAAAGAGAGAGAAGATGTAGACTGTCTCTGATGTCATGTTTTAATCCTGCAAAGACAGAGGAGATGGTAATGTTGCCATTTTCTCAGCCATGACAGATGGTGGAAAGACCTCTCACTGCGTTGTTAAAGGTGGCATAGTTATCTGAAGCTACAGGCTTTGACAATCTCCATCCATTAGCAAAAGTTGTCTTCAGAGGAAAGGAAGTTAGAACAAGAAGCACATGGACTGTCAGCAGCAAAATTAATTGCCCTTAGTAAAACTGACTTGCTTCTCTTCCTTCTTGCTCTGTATCAAAGACACATGTCAAGCTTTCCTCTCAGAAAGCACTCTTGCAGGGAGATGAGGGAACTGCTTTTAGCTAGGCCAGCACGAGCAGCTGGTCTTTAGGGAGAAGGGCCCTAAACCACAGCCAGTTGCTACCGCGTTGAGCCTGTGCAGCGTAGCAGATGCAATGCAGGGGACAGCAAGACTCCTTGCCACTCCTGGCTGCCTAGCAGGGCTCCTGCAGAGTGACTGCCACCCAAAACATGGGGAAAGCAGCCTGCAGGTCGCCTGAGCAATAGCTAGTAACTTTTGACTAAACATCTGCCAAAAAATAATGAGAAGGATAGCTGTGACTGCACGACTTTAGATCCCCTAAACAGAACAGGAGGCCATAAGGAAGGCTGTGCAAAACATCCTTGGAAAGATACAGAAAGGAGGGAGTTGAAGGAAGAAAAATAACCTCTGAAGCAAACACAGCAGCACTAACAGACTCAAAAAGTTGGAAGGACTACAAAAGATGATGAGCACAAAAGACCCAGGAATCTGTGAACATGCAGAATTTAAAAGAGCCAGCTTCACATGGACCCCTGAAGTTCACCACATCCAGCTTCCCAAGACTCCTGGACACCTGGCCAGCTGATTAGTGAGATTACAGAGCTATGCAAAACTAAGCAACAACACATATGAGCAGAGTAAAGCTAGGCTGTTAGCAACCAAAATAAAGATGGGCCATTCTCCCACAAGGCCAATATTGATAGAGCCCATTTGACAGGTATCTAAGTAGGCAGAAAGCTCCTTCAGTGCCTCTGACCTCAAGAAGGGTCTCCGTCAACCTAGGCCAGGAAGCCTCAAAACATGCTATGGCTGCACCCTAAACAAAGCAGCTGGGAGGGAGTCTGGGGTTAAGGGCGGAAAAAGGCTCTGAGGTGGGTTGCAGCTGCAAAGAAAGAAATTAATAAGCCAAAATGCCTGGTTTGTATGCAGCAGATCTGGAGGGGTACTGAACCCAAGGGAGTCCAGTCCAGTCCTGCCAGCATGACCAGGGCAATCGTGCTGGACTGATTAACAGCTGAAAGGTTAGCTGAGCAAGAGTAGTTCTTACTGGAAGCACAAAAAGAACATGTTACAGAGGTCATAAAAGCACCAAACCTATTATCTCCATATGTAATAAACATTGTCCAAAGCAAAGAGATTACAATGCCTAAGAAGAGTGGAAAATCCTGATGTGCCAAGTTATTTTCAGCTAATCTGCATTAATACACTAAACCAGCACATTAGCACATAGGATTAAAGTGGAACCCCAAAGCCAGGCAGTTGGAAATGTTTTGCTTTGAGAGCAAAGATGATGATATTCAGCATTACAAGAGCAAATACGACACAGCCTACCGAGGCAGCGCTCTGCACTCCTATGTTTCAGACAACAAATTGTCTAAAATGGGTTGGTGACTCTTCTCAGCTGCATATTGAGCAAAGCAGGATAAACACAGAAAATAATGATTTTAACCATTTAGACAGAAATGCTTGTAAATAAACTCCTGTATAGTTCCAACTGCTCTTGTTTGCTCCAAAAGCAAACACTGTCAACTTGTCTTGCTCTAGGCCCTGCTCCTAGCCCTTCTCCATTTTTCTGCTAAGCCCCTTTCCCCTAATCTTCCACGTGGCATACATGCAAGTAGCTGCCAGGCTCTTCTCTCCGTTCCAGATAATGTGGACATAGATTGCCCCAGGACCTGTTTTCTGTGCCAAGAGCCTGGTTCCTGCTTCCTCTCCTCCCCTGTCGATGGTAGCACATGCCAAAAAGCACCCGGCTGGCAGGCTGGGAAGCAGATCTCATTATTCAAGATGTTTTAATTTGAGGGAGGGTTGAGGGATGACCCTAAAACAATTAATTAAAATGTTCCCAGACCACCAGGGCATCACATGGGTGTTCAAGGAGACCGAGGTCCTAGTTCAAAGCTGTCTCATGCCTAGAGGAAGGGAGGGTTTTCACTGAATAAATGAAAAATGTGCCATGTAGAACAGTTTTCATTGTCAAAATCTGATGAATGATACATCATTTCTAGCAGTAACCTCCATCAAGAAGGTGCTGAGAGTGCAAGTTAATGGCCAAGAAGCCTTGAGGTTATGGGCTGGAGATCCAACCTCCTCTCCCCTGCCCTGAAAAGAAAATGCCACGTGAAATCTAGGCGCTGTAAAGAAATAAAGTACTAAAATATTTGCTATGCAAACAAGGTAAACAGAGTATATCACAGTCTGCTGTGAATGCTCTGGCTGCAGGAAGCTAAAAGAATCTGTGTAATTCATTCACGGTTTCACCATTTTAGTGTGTTACTTTGATTTCATTCCTATTAGACATTAAGACAACTTTACAAAATCAGTATTTGTTCATCCATCTTCCCTAAGTATATGAAGAACTGAAATTATTCCTGCCATAAACATAGGAAAGCAAGCCTGTCAGAGATGGTTTTGCATTCAGACCCTACAGATTGCAGCCTGAGCAGCTTGCGAACCAGCTCTGGGCTTTATAATCACTCTCTGGACTCATCTGTTCCCGCTTAGAGTTTGTACTTTGGGGATGTATAGATCCCATGCTGCTCCTTTGGACTCACCTGCTTCTATATAAGCTTACAATATTTATTTTTTATGTTGCCTCAAGGGGATGCACATGATGTCAAGAAGTCTGCTGTCTGATGGTTATTCGATAGGCACAGAAGAACTTAGGTCAATAGACAATATATTATTTCATTCAGTACGGTATACAAAGGAAATACCATTTATTCTATGCTTTACATTAAGCAGATGTTCCTTTTAATTAACCAAGATACACAGCCTGGCCATAGATCCTATTCCACATGTGACAATAAATAACTGGTGAAACTAGAAGTTGGAGGAGAGTTCTGATAAGATGAAGATGACTTCAATGCTTCTGAATCATATCCTGTGTAAAATCAGGAAGTGAGGACATGTGCAAAGCTGGAATATAAAATCCACTAGGTCTTCATTCCCAGTCACTCAGGGAGTTTTCATTACAGGGGAAGTGCTATCTACTGAGCTGCTTTGGGTTTTTTCGTTTTTCTTTTCTTTTTTTTTCTTTCTTTTTTTTTTTCCTGTGACTGTGTCAGACTTTTCTTCCTAAATAGGGGTGGACCAGGTCACTAATTTCATGGTGTCTTCAGGAAACAAACGAGCCAGCCAACAGTATTGTTTCTTCGATAGGTAGCTTAAAAAAAAAAAATCACCTTAACTGCCCCAGGTGTGGATCCCCCTGCTCCTCTCCCTCACAGAAGAGTTGCACTGCTGCCTGCCTGAAATCCTTAGCAGTTTGCCCTGATTCCTGAGCCCTGGCTCTACGGCTAAGTGCCATGGGGTCACTCACCGTCTTGCTCACCATTAGCATCCAGTGTAGCAGACCGGCCACTGCAAATGAGTTGGAGCAACCCTGACTAGGTACCTCCCTCACAACACCTTAAACACTTTAAATTCAGACAAGCATTTGTTACTAAATATTAAGAAGAACCTAGAACGTAGGCTGCTACAGCCTAGACAAACATATAGCAATCCTGACAAAACTTAAATTCAAAAAAAACAAAAAAAACCCTCCCCAAGCCCCCCAAATAACACAGGTCTTTCCTCTCCTTGCCCCCAAATGCCAGGATGACTGAAAGGAAAAGTTCCCAAGGCTAGTTAGCTTTTCAGGATGTTACTTCCACGGTTCCTTGGGACTAACTGTCCAGCTGAGATTTTACCAAAGTCTGCATGTATACACCAAGTTCTGGGAAACACCAAAATCCTGTTCCCCTGCAAGTGGAAATTAGTGCAGGGCAGGGTTTTTGAAGCTATTTTTCTTACTCTCTACTGAAATTAATGAGTTTGTCTACAGAGAGATGAAAGAAATGGGAACAAGGAGATCTCTGAATATGGCCTTTGTGGCATTCTGCCTAATGATTCACCTGTCTATTAGTTACCTAATTTCACAGTTCATAAACTTTAAAGGTTGCAGTTATGAACAGGTCCAGTAGTTGTGGGATAAGAAAGTACTTGTTTTCCATAAAGAACAGGAAAATAGATTTATGTGATGCTGCTCCCAGCCAGGATTAGTTGAGAAACATATGCACGTGTGAGAAGAGCCCAAACTCTTTTAAACGAGTCCACCAGCCCCAACGCTTTGCCATCGAAGAAAGGAGAGATGCCCACATGCATCAGCTCACTCACTAGGAGACCTGTCTGATGTGCCTGTTTTCATACGCTTTCGTAGTAAAGCTGTCTTTTCTTACAGATAACGGCCAATAGCTGCAGTCTGAGCACCAGACCCAATGGAAAGCTGCATATTTATGTCACCACTCCCACCACTGTGGAAGTTTTTCCTTCACTGAGAAAGGACAAAGTCAGTCTCCTTGCTGTTTACATATCTAGTTACAGGATTTGTGCTGCACATTTAAAAGCTATATTGCAAAAGCAATATAACTGGAAAAATGAAATCCTAACATTAGTAGACTGTAATCCAGTGTCATGGATCAGGGGCCTATGGCACTAGGCTTTCTATAACCAGCGAACATAAAAAAAGCCAGAGTAGGAACTCATCAGTGCACTATCCCTATTTCTCAGGAGAATTCCTGCTTTTCTGTAATCAGTAGCTCCATACAAGTGATGACTTAAATAAGAAGAGTTAAAAGAAATTTTATTCCAGAAATGCTTTTTAAACCCTGGTAACAATTCGTCATTAATTTCCCTGGGCACATGAATAAAATTGCTTTGAAATTGCGCGAATCAGCTGGCAAATGTCAATGGCACAGTAATGGATACATCCTGGAATTTGCCCTACAGGCAGAAATTCATTTGCCGCCATCCCTCAAGCAAAAGCTTGAGTAAGCAGATGGTTTCGTAAGGTAAAGGTCAACATCTGTGTTCTGCTTTGGGATAAATGGAAAAAAATGAATGCCCGGATATCCCCAGCTTCTAGACATTTTAAGTATATTCTTACCTTCAGTCCCACCTCATATGGGCTGCCATGACTAGGGTTTGCTGAGTATCACGTGATAAGGAAATAGTGTTTCACAGATCATTGGTCTTTTATATAACAACAATTCTTTGAGTTATCGCAGTGGCATTTTAGACACCCCACCACAACTTGGAATGAAGTGAGCAACAAGATCTGTTCTTTCTTTCTTTATTAATGAATGATGAGCATGCTTTGCTGACTAAAGCTACAAAAAGGAATAATTGTCATGTAGAGGCTTAGTCTAAGTGGAAGCTTTGAAACAAGGAGCCTGTTTTTCAAAAAGAATTGATGATTAAGTATGACAGACGAGACCCATTTTTCTAAATTGAAAATATTAAGTTGGACTCATAAAGCAATGGCCTGATTCTCAAAGATGTTGGAAATCTGATGGAAGCTGTATTTCCAGAAGAACTCACAGTCCACCAACAGCTGCTGAGCGCTAATCATCTTTGTAGATGAGCTAAGTCATTTAGCACTGCTGTGGAAACCAAATCTTTTCAAAGTTGAGCCCTCAAAGATTAAAGGAGATACAACATTTCAATAATGTCGCAGGCGGTTTCCTGAAAACACATGCAGAAATACCAGAATGGAGGCCACTTCCAAGAAGAAAATAAACTACTGTGTATGAATGCAAATTGACAAGTGTCATTATTCTTTTCTTGACCAGTCCTTGATATCTCTCAATTGTCCTACTTTTTTTTAAAGGATGTTGCCATAGTGATATTACAGAACCTGCAAAACTGTCCCAGCTATTCATCATGGAGATTAAAATATATTATGAAATGGATTTTAATATATTATAAATTATACATACTGCAATACCAAATTCTATTATAAAATAGGCTTTAAATAACATATTGTGGAGCTAGAGTAGCTGTCCTGCAGTTCAGGTAGAAGATTGCTTTGTATTATAAAGTCTGATTTTCAGTCTCACTAATGGCCCTGAGAAAGAGTCATCCACTGTGAAATTTTATCTACATTGTTTTATTCATTGCCAGGATCTTTCTGAGCAGCAGGGGCTGGAGGGAAACACTGGGTTAGATTCAGTGCTGCTACCTGGGCACCCAGAGTCACTTGAAATGCAGTAGCATATCTGAGACTTCCATGTGGGGCCAGCAGACGTGACACAGGGCCTTTGGGAGAACACTTTGCTGTTCTGGACAGCAGCCAGAGGCCAGGGGTGATGCTCCAGGACATTTCTGATGGCACTAGATGCCTATTTTAAGTAACTGAGTTGAGCCAGAGAAATGTTTTTCTACTTTACTGCAGGAAAGGTGAGGGTAGAAAGAAAACAATCAGACTTGCTTCTAAAAAGGCTCTTGCCTTAGCATTTATTTTCCCCATGTTTAAGGGGACAATGGGAAGCTATATAGGGAAAGAGCCCTGAAATTTTCCAGTGAATTCTTCGTTCCAGTTTCAGTTTCCAGGCTGGAGAGCACCTCTTTGGAGCCAAAGCATGACAAGGAATATTTCTTCACTTCCATGTCCCAAACCGTAAACGACCCAATCCTAAAGTGCTGGGAGACCTTGCTAGGCACTAAAGGCAGGACCTTACTGTGCCGCTTTGCGGATAGATAGTATTACACTCCAATGTCACAGTTTGCTGGGGCCAAGGCTTATCTTTCCTGGGAGAAAATGTACTAACATAACCTTTATTCCTTTGCTGCTGAAGGCTCAAACAAACAGTGGGGAAAGCAAAAAGGTAGAGTGGCAAAAAAAAAAACCTATCGAACCCCCCCCTGACTAACACAGGGCTGCTGACACTGATGCAGAAATACTTCCAGCAATCAAGCTACCACCTTACATCTGCCTGCACTGCCATGTCTGATTTTGAGAGAAAGCTCGTTTTGGTGATGCATTGCTAACAGGACCAAAACAGGCCCACACTAAACCATGGATAGACACCAACACAACCCTTAGAGGAGAACAAAGCAGACTCCTATAAGCATCACCTGATAGGAAACCAGCAGTTTGTCATAATTTTCAGCATTTGGACCACTAACCAGCTCAGAATACTACGAGCCAGAGGTCTTCACCAAAAGTCTATAATCAATAAATTGTTGTGTTGTCTTTCTTCTGTTCTCAGAGACTTCTGTAAGCTTTTGTCACTTGAAAAGGTTCCCTAACTAGATTTCAGCACAATCATCATCAACTACAAGGTCTTAGCTCGTACATTGATCACAAACAGCTCACTGGAAATAACTGCTGTTGAGGTGCATACGCTGCAAAGCACAAAGTACACATTGGTGTTTCATGGTTGCTTTACTGACACAGACTGCAAACTGTGCAGGAGGCAACTCCTGCTCCCTGCTAGAGCAGCACCCAGCTTCTTGTGTGGTTGCTGAGCCAGTTCCTGCACGCTACCACAGAAGAAGTAATCCAACCATTTAATCATTATTTTTAACAACAAATAGTTTCCTTTGTAGATTACTAACTTTGAAGTGCCTAACCAATTTCCTACCCACTTTAAATGAATTTTTTGAGCTTGAAATTCACTGCTGGCAAGAATTTGGGTTGTTGAAGTACAAATACTTGCATGTCTTATCTGTTCAGTGCCAGTTACAAGGTGTTCCCATTAACAGGCAACTCTCTTGGGTGCTCCTCGGTGGCTGGATGGCTAGTGCCCAGCCTGACACACGCTCAGGTACTTTATACTGTAGGATTTATGTTGTTCTCCAATCTGCTGCATCAAACACAGTTTTCCTGACTGCTCTTAAAGATTATAGTTTCGAAGCCAGCGAGTGCTAAAGGGAAGAACACTAAATAGACTATGTTTTTTAGCAAGCAAGTCACAATTATTATTACTAGAGCTATCTTACACATCAGGGTCTGTGGGTTTCACTAAAGCTAAGTAGAGCATTTTTTTCCCACAGAAATTCAGTGTCTTACATATAGGGGATTCTCACGATGCTAGAGTTACACCAGAGCTCTGCACAAATCTCTGTGGCATTACTCTTTTTCCAAGCAGCAGACAAGTTGTTTCCCAACTTGCTAATTGAGCAACATATTTCATTAACCTGGCTTTTAGTCAGGCCAATTCAAAAGGTCAAAACCAGTAGCCTAAAATGCTTTTTTCATTTTAACAATGAGGTTAAGCTGCAGATGAGCATCAGGCACTGCTGAGACCTGAAAAATAGACATTATACTCATAGGTCCCTCAGGCATGGTAAACTCTGCATGTATCTTGCGGCTGCCAAGCACAAGTATTTAGCATGGAGTCCTCTCCTTGCTGCTGCACATTCACTACTTTAGATATAACCTTTACCATCCTTGTCTTTATTTGTAATCACACACCATGTGCATATGACACATGAGAGCCCTGACATTATCTGAGTTCCTCTTAAGTCTCATCAGGGATACAAACCTCTACGTATGTGACGTGTAATCTGCAGGTTGCTGTATTAGAAACCCATCGTAAATAAACTGAGCATTAGGTTTTTATGATCTTACAACATCCAAGCGTTCAGACGGGCAACAATTTCACATCCAGAAAATCACATATACAGAGTCAGAGTCAATGAACCGACTTTGCTTCCCTGCCCTGCCTTACCATAAAGTCTTCCTTCCAGTCTCCCAGTTCCTATGAACTGATATTATTGTCTGATGTTTGCGAGTTACCAAAAGCTGTGGAGCTCGACAGGTTATTGCAAGTAACAATATTCAAGAGGAAAAGTGCTTACGTTGTACCATATGCAGATGCGTGTTCCCTGAAAGAAGTGCCTTTGTACGTCTCTTCCCACACACAGTGCTGTCTTTGCCCCAATGCAGCAAAATACCTAGAAATGTAACTAGCTTCAATTAGACTGATAGGGCTATTTAAATTCTTAAAGACAGACACTCAGAGAAGCTCCTATAATACACACCTATCTTTATCTCACTCTCAGAAACTTTTCAGAGCTTTATTTAATGAACAGATAATGCTTCTCATCATTCACAAACAAGAATCCTGCTGCACTTCTGCGTGAGAATAGGAGGGAGTTCTGCAACATGCTAGACAAAAGAAAACCATTCTGCTCAACACAAAGGCACTCCAATTGCTCTCTAAACAAAACATGCCAAATGCCCCAATTTCCAAACCTTTTTATATAAGCCAGAGCTCATAGGCCTAGAACAGAACCAAATCATTTTAATTGTTAAGTACATTTACTAAAGAGAGACTTAATCCAAATGTTCCTTGTGATTTGGGCCTGCCACATTGCTTTCCTCACTTTCCACAATAAAAATGGGGTATTTGTTGGAAATGGAGGACAAAGGAGAGAGGCAGCTTTTTTGAGCACTGAAGGTGTTTGTGACGTAAAGAACACCTTCTTTTCCCAAAAGGTTTTCTTCCAGACTTCTGATAGTGTTTCTCAATTATTACAAGTCTCTGTTTCACACCTTCATTAACACTTCAGCTCCTGAAGTCACATGATGTTTTGTGAAACTCTCATTTCAAAAAGATGATGATGATTCTCTTTAGTTTCAGTGCAAAATTTCTAAATGGTGGCCTACCAATACAGGGGAGAAAAAAAGGCCCTCCAAGTCACTATGTTTAAATTGCTAAGCTTTCTTGGATTTCTGGAGTACTCTAACTCATGAGTTTTGAACGACTGGATCTGGTAATTCTGGAACCAGTCCTTTAATGATCCAGGTTTTTTCCACAGGCTTTTGTCCTACTGATACGATCTTTGTCTGTTGTAGCCACCTTTTTCAGTACACAGAAATGAATAAAAACAGCTGTGGAAACACCCCAACTGACCCAATTACAAACTGCATTCAAGCCATTATTGAGTGCCGCAACAGAGTATGAAACGTTATATTCAGAGAGGACCTCAGAGATTGCCTGGTGGGATCAGACTAGTGTCCGTTGAGCATTCAATCTCAAGCTCAATCTACTTCTGGGTAGGAAAGAAAAAACAGATTACAGTTCAACCTACTATGCTCTATCGTTTTTGACTCTCTGTGCTACCTTCAACAGCATTACTGAGATTATCTACCTGGAAGGAGGTTCGACTCAAAGCAATAAAAATTGTCACCTCTGGTTGATGCCCAATTTCAAAAGACAGTTCCTAATTCATATAGGATATTGGCCAAACTACTTCCCATTTAAACTCTTTCTCAGTCCTTTTGTATGTATCAAATTCAGCTGGCATGCTAACTTCCGAATGTTTCAGAAGCTGAAAATACTGTTTGTTAGTCCATCAGAATGCAAAGCTTGTAGGCCTATTAAATTTCTTTTTTTTTTTTTTTTGGCCTGGGTATGTGACCACACTGAAGGACCGTGACACAGAAGGACACTCTCAGCAAATTCTCTGACAACTGTGAAGTGCCGAAACGTGATGATTCATTGGCAACGCAGCGTCCTCAAAAATGAACAGTGACCCAAAGTGCCCAAATCTGGGGGTGCCACTTTGAGGTTCCATACCCACGGTAAAGCTCAGGCTGCTCTCTGGTGTGCTGAGTCAGACACCCCAAAATCATAGGTTAAAACCGCAAATCCAGGTTTACTCCTTTTACCAGCACTATCCAATGCAGGAATAAATCAACACAGAATTTTCCATGGTTCTCTCTAGTCACAGTAAAAACCACGTTTACGTTGAACCAGAAGCCTTCCCTGAGCATCAGGAAAAATAAAGCCAAAGATGAATCAGCGTTTTTGATTACCAAACTTCTCAGACACAAAAGAAATAAAACACACACTTGAATCCACATATATCAGATAAACCCTCAGTAGGAAGCACTGCCTGAAACAAGAGCTGCTTGACTTTTCATCTTGATCACCATTTCACACACACTAAGTAAACCCACACTTGCCTACTGATATTTAAGTGCCACTTAAATTGCAAACCAACTCTAGTCAAGCATGTACTTTGAAAAGCCCAAGAAATTTTGCCAAAGATAGATAAGTGTTGAAACCAGCAGTAATTTATGGAGAAGTAAGGATGACAAGTGTTGCAAGAGAATGTCTTGATCATATGTTTCAACACTTTGAGGCATATGGGACTGGAGCCATGTATTTTTCATGGCAAACAGAGAAAGCAAGGAGAAAGAAAAAAATATACATATATATATATAAAATCAAAATGTACTGCTTGGCTTATGGTTGCAATCTCATCCTACTACAGCGAAAGGGAACAGCTCTGCTGTGCCTAGGCAGGACCCTCGCACTGTCCCAGGTAGTCACTCAGCAGCAGCACAGGACAGCAGAAAGCAGCCCGATCCACTACAGCGCATCTGAGCGCAGGGTCAGCCGCAGGCACCGCCTTTGAAAGTAGTCTGATTATGTACAAACACGAGAAGAAATTATCCTATGAACCTATGAATTAACCTGTGATCCTATGACAAGTCTAATAGCTCTTGCAGTCAGCAGTGTGTTCAGCTTGCTTTGGATGAACAAACATCTGGCTTCTACTCAAACGCACCTATCACTGTAACTGGCCACAACTTAGCCAAAAATAGACACCAAGTAATAGTTTGGCACTACTTACTGTGAAAAATATCCAGAATGATTGTAAGTAACATTTATGCTCACCTTAAGGTCTTTTCACCTTGCTAAAGAGAGATGAAAAGGCAGGCATGTAAATGAGAATTAGACATTATCTCAAAAATATTTTTTAAATGAAAATTTCACTAATATAGTTGGGCTCACCAAGAGTGGGGAAAGAAAGGGAAAAAATAATATAGAATACCTATTTTCCTTAGCCTTGTTCCTAGAAATGGTTGGATAATTTTTTTCTCTAACTTTTCAAAAGACTTGGCCGAGAGCAAGACTTTCAGCAAAGAGCAAAGACTGAAAATTGCAGCACAACAGGAAAGATCTAAATACCTACCCCCAGGTAGAAGTCTCCAGCACCTCCAAACATGGCTATAACTGATGTCTCATAGCTCTGCCAAATTTATAGCAGCAATGGTGTATCCATCTTCCCAAAGTTCCCAGTACCTGGCAAGCTTTCTGGATGCTGCATTTCCTTTTCTGCACCTCCTCAGGTGCGGCCGGTGATGATCCACCACAAGCACGACCCTGACAAGCTCCTGAGCCCTTTGTGAGTGTTGCAACAGCAGAGAGCTCAGGGAAATTGAGCCCACAGCTCTAAACTGCACAAAACAGCGTCTTTTGACACTTATGAATCCTGCTGCTATTTCTGCTTGCTCCGAGGCCAGCTTGCCACCAGGCAAGTGGCATACCATGTCTCACTCGACTGACCAGACTGAAGTAGCAGCACACACTTGACAACCTCACCAGGAAGAACTTTGTGTATTTGTTACAGGAGATGAAGCATATGGTGCAGTGACTGGCTTCATCGAGCCCCAGAAACAAGAGCTAGCATGAGCAAAAACACAACTTGCTCTTTGCTTTGTTATTTTGAAACCTTTAAACTGCATTACTATGGAAATGAGGCTGGCATCTCTGCAAGACGGAAAAATTCCAGGAAATTGCGAGTTGTTGGGGGATTTTTTGTTGATTTTTTTTTTTAACGGCTGTTTTAGAAGTGACAGATGCTGAAATTATAAAGACACATGAACATTCTGCACATGTACATTCACATTTGAATAATGTCAATTGGAGATTAACATTTTTAACTAACTGTCTTCCTTCTTGAGAAAAAAAAGAGAAGAAAGGAGCTCCAATTGTCTTGACATCCAAGGCATATACTAGTCTTTTCAGAACATACAATAATATGCACTAATTACTAATTGTTCACATTCTTAGAGAATTCCACTGGAAGCAGAAGTTTTCAGTGGCTTAGCCATCACTGGAATATTAAGTGTATTATGACATAATGTACTAGATGATTGAGAACCTTTTCCTAGTAGATATTTCCATTTCTGAAGAAGAGATTCTGAATTTTTCCATAGGATTAGTCCAGTTTAATTGGAGATTATTGGAAAATAAATGGAGGCAAGAAATATCATAGTCATGTCTTCTATATTCATTCATTCTCCTGTAATTTAAAAATTCAAAATTGCATTCAAATTACAGAATTCAAAAAATGCCACACAGCTTTAAAGTCAAATCGTTCATCTCCCACTCCCATCAGATCCTTTCACATGGGCTGCATTTTATTATGTGAAGGAGGGAAAAAAACAGGGAAAGATGTAATCTCATGTAAATTCACTTTATTTTTGCTTGGGGGCAGGGGGAGGAGGGCTCTGTGGATACCAGCTGGGCATCACTGCTATCAGCACAGGGTGAACACTGCAAAGACGGTCATTGCCTCAACATTTTTATAATCAGGACAGCTAAGGCATCCAGAAAATGACAGGAAAGACCATAGATACATATGCGGTCAGTAAAAGACCCTAGAATAGTTCTCTGGCTCTCTGTTGAGCCTGCCAGACTTGCTCAGGTATCTTCTGTGAGAGCCAAAAGACAAGTAGACAAGCACTTTCTCAGAGTTCATCTGGTGCTAAAGAAAAGCCAATTCTCTGACAACCATGGCTTCAGTGATGAAAATGAGCAATTTCTTTTTGTCTTGCAAAAATAACAAACAAAAATTTTTACCCACCTGGTAACCAAATGGCAGCTGTAGCGATGTCTCTGATCTGAGACTAATTTTTGGAGGACGCTGTCTATTTTCAGAAGAGAGACTGAAGAAGGAATGCATGCGTGGTTATCCCTCACCACTTCTGGTAGGAGGTCCTCCTCTCTAATTTCATTTGCAGTCCTGGCATATGCTATGACAAATGAAATCTCCATCCGGAAACCGGGCTCATGCAGTGCACTCCAAAGACCTCTGTTGACACGTTACTCCTTGTGTCAAAACTGCAAAACTGTATGGGGACTAATGCTGTGTGAGGTGTCTCCTGGTTTGCTAGCAACAAATGAAACAAGAGGAGACCTCGAAATATTTACATGGCAGCCTATCTTACAACTAGTCCAAAAGGCACACGAGGCAGGTTCCTTCCAACTCTGTTTTGCAAAACTGGGGACACTATCTTCTGGCTAGTGTAAAATTCTCTTTAAAAGTTAAATTTATTTATCCAGTTATTGAGATCACAGGTTATATAAGTATTCAAATATGATAGGCAATTTGCTTTAATCTTTGTTCCAAAAATAAGGGTTTTGTTCTCTCACATGTATGCTATGAACGACAGTCATAGTTGGAGGCTGTGACCTTTGCAATGCTCTGTAACGTGACTGTCTGGATTCTTGCAACAGATGTGAAAGAAACAGGAACTATTGGCCAATCCAGTTCCTGAAAACACGGATTAAAGCAGTAGAACAAATTACTTTTACAGACTCTGCTAAGCATTAGAATTCTTGGCGTTTCATTTTTTATAGCAAAGAGCATAACGAGAAGAAAAAGTGACACAAACATGAATCTATCCCTGTGACTGTGATTGACAATGAGCTGGTGAAGGACAGCACTGAAAATGGATCTGTGAAGAGACCGCAAAACTAATTCTTTTTGTGATATAATCCTGACTTTAAGCTACAGTAGAAATGCTAATACATTAATCTATGTCTCTAATGTCACCATTCTAATTTAATACATTACTGGGGAGATAAATCTCTGAATACATCCTGCATAAATAGCGTGTATTGTTATGATTTTCTTAATAAGCCGTGGAAAATTAACATAGGCATTGCTAGCAGCTTCATATCACAACACAAATGCAATTTATTGTTTTGTGAGATGTAATGCTATACACATATACAGACAAGTTATGATATTACACTAATTTCTGCAGACAGCCTTGAGACAGCTGACAAACCAGAAGTGTAATATGCTGTCTGATCCTGTCCCTTCTCCATGCAGCTCTTCAGCATGAAGTGTAGCAGCTCTGAAACATGACTGGCAAAGATGATTTTAAGCTGAAGATGGAGGGGGGATGGGGGAAGATGGGAATTTGCCTTTAAGGAAATTTATATCACCGCTGAGCGGCAAGCTTGGAAGGCACGGAGCAAACTTTCAGACATATCCTGCTCACTGGCTTCTGGGGAAATGCTTCTGCTTAGAGCAGGGACAGACAGAAAGTGGCAGAACAGATCATAGTTCTGCCTCATGTACTTGTACAGCTGTTCTCACAGTTACGAGCTTATTTATCCACTCAGGACACTGGTGTAGTAGGAAACTGCTGCTTGTCCTATCTGTTTTTACACATGAAGAGTTGAAGCAGAGAGACATGTGGGAAAGATCCATGGCATCTGGCTTTGCATTTGACTTAAAGTCAGGGGGCATCCTAAGCACCTTCACCTTGCCTAGGACTTCAGTACTACTCAGAGTGACCGCCTAGAGGTGCTGATTTCGCTCCTGGGATAAAGGAGACAGCCTAGGATGAAGAGGATCTTACAACAGCTTCTTCAGCCAAGCACCATTTGCGACCTCCTAGGCAGACCACAACCCCACAGCTTAGGAAAGCTGGCTGCAAAACAAGGACTTCAAGTCTGATCTCTCCTGTTCAAATGCTTTTTCCATCAAGGGATGGCCATGGGACTGGAAGAAAGCTGCTACTCTACAGGTACCCTAAGATCTGTGGGGTCTGGCTATAAATCTCAGGTACCAGAGTTAGCCGATTTTGCCAGGAATCTATAAAGAATCATTTGTAATGCAGTTTTCCAAGCCTGGAAAATTTTTGCTGAGTACAAAGCAGTATTCCAAGAAATCTACTGGGCAGGTCAGTTCAATAACTGGGGAAGCCCCAAAGTGCTGAATTCTGACTACAAGAAAACATAGCTTGGAGCAGGGGACACTGAAACCTGCAGCTATAGATAGGACCAACCCCAGGTGAATTTGGATGGAAAAAAAGATGGGGATGAAGCAGCAGCACAATTTTATTTAATCCCACAGTCCTCACAGTTTAACAATGCCACAAAATGAGACAGGAAACATCACAATATTGCTGTACAAATCCATGGTGCCTCAAATACTGCAAGTAAAGCTGGACTATGATGTCAAAAAACTAGAGTAGACCTTGAGAAAGGTGTGGAGAAGGGCAGCAAGAATGACTAAAGGAACAGAATGGCTTCTTCATTGGCAGAGATTTAAACAGAATTAGGACTCCAGCCTGGAAAATGTAATATGGTAGAGCTCGATAAAATCAAAAGTATCAGGGAGAACAGGAATAGGGAATGATTGCTCAACATTTTCTAGTGCAAAAATTCAAAGTCATGAAAAGAATCCAAAAAGCTTTAAGTTCAAAAACAGACCAAAAGAGGTGCTACTTTGCACGATGCACAGTTAAGGCATGGAACTCAGCCACAGGACACCACAGACATCTGTCTGAGGATTAGAGGAATTAAGGGAAGAAAAAACCTTCTAGAGCTAAGAAAGAGACGTTCCTCCTGGTTCAGGAAATCTCGGAGCTACAGATCACCAGAAGCTGGGGAGCACCATGCCCTGCCTAAGCATACAGTGGAAAGAGGGTGCGCTCATCTGACCAGCACAGACGTTATGATCTAGCAAAGGCTGTTTCTTTTTCACAGAACTCAAAGACATTTAACCCTCCACATACATTTGAGTTTCAGCTCATGTGGAAATGCAATAAGTTGCCTCTGGGAACAGTTGAAAGGTCGCCATCCTACCACGCTCAAGTGCTTTGCCGAAGGCAGCTTGCATTTGCACGTGGCATGGGTGGAAAGTAAAGCACAGCTCGAGGGCAAGCTCACCAGCTCTGCCCAGCTGCAGGCTGTAAAACGTCGTCACGTTTGAGGCGCAGCAATACTGAGATGTCTGCATGTATTTCTGATCCTCTGCATGTTACATGGTGTAAATAGCAGCATTAAAACAACTGTGTAAACCACAGCATTAAGAATCCTCCCTCCCCCAAAAGGGGGACAGACACAGCTCTAGTTTAAAGAAAAGCCCTAGTTTCCATCATTAACAGCACATTTAATGGCTGTCTACAGCTTATTTTCCAATAGGGGACACTGTTGAGCAAGGCCAGTCTCCGGGACAGCAGAGACTAGCTGCAGCCAAAACAGGGTCATCCTTCAAAAAGCTGAAAGTAGAGGTGGATCTGAGGTATCTGGGGACCAGCTGTCATGAGCTCCTATTTAGACTTAGGCTTGGGTAGTGGCCTCCCGAGTGTGTCACTTCCCAGAAAAGCCTCCAAAACCCCTAAGAGTCATTTCTGAGAACTGCTGGGAATCTGCGCATGACTGATGCTGGGTGCAAGAGCATCCCCACTGCTTTACTTGCAGTCTTTCTGGGAGGGAACAAGAAGGCTGATTGATAGATACAAACTCCTATTCATGGGAGAAAGCCCACCAAGGGCTAGGAAACACCAAGATGCCACCTCCAGCTCAGCGGCCTCCTGGCAGAAGCTGGGACTGTATTATGTAAATCTCCGACTCTTCTAAGGCTCAGCTCATGTCCGCGAGTCCAGCTGGCAGGCAGAGGTGCAGCAAGAATGGGCACCCACCCCCAGCACCCCTCAGCAGGGAACTTCAGTTGGGGGCTACTGTACTTGACCCTACACGGTTGCAGCCAGGCACAGGAGGGACAGTGTCACCAGCAGTGGTGGCTGGGGAGGAAGGAGCAGGGGGAAAACGCTAGGGCAGGAGGGAAGATCTGAGAGGCATTGGGCAGCATACAAGACTCAGAGCCTGAATTCATGTAAATCTGATGTTTGCTCTGCTGCATGTGCTGCTTCTCTTTCTACTCTTACTTTCCCATCTTCTCCCAAGCTCAGGATCTGCAGCATAAGAGAGACATTGTCCTCCCTCCCATTAAGGCAAGTGCACAGCACAGTGCCTGATGTAATGTTTCCTTTCAGCATAGCAGTGCTTTTGACTTGTTTTTGTTTCCTGCGGCTGTAGTGCTTGCAATTGCAAACAATGATCATTTTAGTCTGAGACAACCCAGAAGGGAAAGAAAAACTTCTCTGTAAAAGGGTACATGAACTTGTTCTTTTGGGAAAACATTGAAATCATTCTGCAAAATGCAGGTCTCCAATCTGATGTGGTACCTCCTGCCCTGTACAGCAATGCAGAAACTGAAGGAAAAACAAAACAAAACAAAACAAAACCCCACAGAAACAAAAGCACTCAGCCTTTTCAGAAGTGCCATCAGGCACTAGTAGGAAATGGGCCAGGGATACAGCTCCTCTCGAGCATTACAGAGCATAGGACACCCAAAAGAGGTCAGGAAGAGGGCAGAACTAGTGACACAGGTAAACTGCTGCTCTTCCAGGACACCTGAACATGACACAAACCCTAAATTGTCAATTAATTAGGGGTCAGGACACCACGATCCAAAATGGACTTAAATTAGTATCTACAGATTTGGTCTTCTCTGTACTGGGGCCTCAGCTGGGCTTTTTTATTTTGTCTTCTTTGACCATAACAAAATGCTGCCCATCCATACTGCACAGAATTCAAGTCAGAGGGGCAGATTTGATCTTTGCTCATATTATGGCAGGTTTGATTTATTCTCAGCCATAATATACAACAGGACTGTGTCCTCTGGCAGGTTTCTTTATTTCCAAATCAATGAGAAATTATTATTCTGGAGAAGCAGACTTTGGGAAAGGATTTTTTTTTTTTCTCTCAGACAAGTAAAAACCAGTTTATTTACATGCGGACAACTCTAAAGAAATTGTATTGGAAATGTGATGGCCAAAATTCAGAAAACTTTTACAGTCCTGTAAAGCTAGTCCCAGCCCCCAGAGCCAAGTCCTTTCCAGACTGTCACTTGGAGGAATCTGTTCAGTATTCTTCTGCTGTTGGAGATGCTTCAGAAAGCTACCCTGGTCCTCAGATGTCGTGCTGGAAGGTCACAGTCTCCCAAGCGTCCTGTGTCAGACCTGCCAGCCCCACGAGTACATCTCACATAGCACCAGGCATCTCAAAGGGTGTTAGATGTCTATGCGGAGGAACTGACTTACTCCCAGTTGTGCTTTAGAAAATATATATATATATATAAAAAACCCCATATTTTAAAATAGGGATTATTTTTCTTTTCTCCCACATTTCATCTAATTCCTTTCTGGAGGAAACATGACTTGTGGCTAGAGAGTCCCATTTGATGGTCCACATAGTACACAGCTTGGTGAAGTTTGTGGAGGTTACTGTAATACATTTAAAAGCCATCCAAAATTGACTCCTCAATAGGTTCTCTCAGATGGAAGGACTGCAATAATAAGGGAGTAATCCAAACCAACTGGATTTTCTATCTCCTTGTAGGCTGTAAAATTTAAGAGAGAAAAGGATTGGATGGTAGATATGTAGAGAAATCTACATTTCTACTGTCCAGAAAAATCCTACAATTTCAACATTTCATTTCAGTTCAGATGAAGGTGTTTAAGTTTGGAATATAGTATGAATGAATAATCTGTAAGGTTTCATTGGGGCCAATTCCAACATTTAGCCCAACTCAACAACGTTTGTCTGCCAGCCTACAAAACAAAGCAAAGAAAATTTCTAAACAGAAGAGGGGCTTCTAAACTAAACAGCACTAAAAATCAAGACTTTTACTTGCTAGAAATCTGTTCTGGAGGAAAAGCTTTCAACCAGACATGTGAAAAAATAAGCTTCTCGTACTGCTTCTTCAAGAATCAATTTTAGATAAATATTATAAAACCACAAGTAGCATGATAAACATGTATGCCATGTTTCTTCATCCAGCTGCAGCTGGGAAACCAAGCAATAAATACTATTTATTTATTTTAATAGTATGCTTAGTGAAAGTATTACCAATATTTCCTAAGCTTAAAATCATCCACAAATGTATTTTACTGTGAGGCTCAGCATTTTCACAGTAATTTACAACTTTAAAAGGGTAAACTCTATTACTCTCTGTCAAACCAACAACTGGGTAAGTGCAGAATGTTACCATATGAAGTATGATTAAATTTATTGCTGCAGTCATTAGTACATATTGATTTTGTTTATAACAACCCAAGGGGAATACTAAACCTATTAGGCTTGTGCTGTGGTCTCTCTTGTGCTCTGACAGGAAGCAGACCTGGCAATGCCAGTTTTCAAACCACCATCTCCCGTTTGCTTTCCTGAAAAGAAGGGTTTTGCAAGAAAACATCGCTCCCGTTTCCATCGCTTAGCTCTTCGGGTCGTGCTCCATTTTGTGGATACACTACATATCGCTTGATTTTAACAATTCACAGCTCTCAAATAGCTAGGACAGTCACAAAACTTGATTTGTTATCAGCCACTGTATACTAAACAATATCAACTCATTGTTAAGTATGGTTTTCACAATTTAAATCAGGTTTTTGATTGGTTTACAGTGTTATACCCCCACATGGAGCCTTGAATCAGTTTGGATTGTCGGTACTGACAGTAGAACTGGTTGAGAGTTTCTCTTACAATTATTTATGTGGAAAATGCCATTTCTGCAAAGTATAAGTAAAAAAGCTTTTACACAGAAAAGTCTGAAGCCAAATGTTTCTTCTTGGTTTGAACTTGTGTGGTAAAGTAGCATCATAGGCAGATGCGATTTAATTTTTAACTGACCAAAGACAGGACATTTTATACTTGTGCAAGAAAACCAGGTAACAAATTTGATTTAATGAACCAGAGGAGTTTCATTTTAACTAAAATATTCAATTATTTTCACTCTGCAATCAGGACAAAAGACACACTGAAATAGAATTTCCCACATTCACACAGTTTTAAGCATTAGGGGTAGCTCAGAAATTTCCCTAATTAACCTGAAAAGACTGATAGAGTTATTTCATTCCATTTTATCCTTGTTACTTAAAAGATATTTCTTTAATTGAATAGAAAATCTATTTAAGTCTTAATCACATGAGTTCAGGGAAAAATTAAAAAAAACCCTGCTGATTTAATTTACAAAAGAAAGTTGCTAAGCCTCATGGCTGCAGGGACAGGTTAGAAAACACCTTCTTCCAGACAAGGTCAGAGGTGGGAGGCAATGGATGAGCTTTGGGGTTGCAATAAGAACATTTCCATTTCAACATTTCCTTTTCGTGCTTTTAGCCTGACAATGTTGGAACAGTTGAGGATCACCTTCAGTCTCAGAACAACGCCAAGGAACTGCTGCATGTGCACCACCTCCTGCTGCCCCTTCCTGTAAAGGGGTGAGCGTGTAAGAGCTGTTGACTGCAGCTGGCATAGCGAGAGTCCCTGCAGCGCGCCTGCCAAAGCCCTCCGACCTTCGCCAAAGCCCACTTTGTCCCAGGGTGATGCCAGCAGGCTGTGGTAGGACAACTGCAGCTGGCTCTCTGCCTTGCCTCAAAGGGCAAAGCTCCTCTGAGAGCCTGGGCAGCTCTGCAGCCACCCGTCGGCGAGCCCGCGTTCCTCCGCTGGCCTTGAATCACACGAGCTACTTCAAATAGCACAGACCCAAAGAAGAGAAACTGCCTCAAGAAACTAGACCTTCTCAATTTTCTACTCCTTTAATGTAGTCTCATCCTCCTGGGTAAGGTAATACTTCATTGTGCTTGGTTTCCTCCTGCCGTCAGGCTGATCCTGTGCAAGTGTCCCATTACGGCATCGCGCTGCAATACCCTTCCTCTACACAAAGAAAACACAGCCTGGAAAGACCAGCCAACAACTACTTGTGACAGAAGGCTTATGGGGGACAGCCATCATGTAAAAAACACCTCTGCCTTAAACACCCTCAAGATATTTTTCTTGCTCTCATTCAAGCACTCCTTTTATTAGTGTGGAAGAACAAAATAGGGTGAGAGAGCATTTAGTGTGAAGAATAAATTATTACTGAACGTTCATTCTACCTGCCACATCTCCCCCTACTGCAGGTATTGCAGGAGTCCAGTGAAGACCACTAGGATGAGAGACAAAAGAGAAAATTATAGTGACTCTGCAAGCAGTTTTCACAGGCTGCCTGTTCCCACTGGTCTTGTGCCAAAGGAAGCATTTCAGTGACTGTCTGCATGAGAACACCGACTGGGGTGAAAGCTTCCGACGGATATGAGGAGGATGAACCAGCTCTTCCCATTGGGAGCACCAGTTTTGTTAGATCAGCTTTAAGCAGCGCAAAGGAGCCAGCAAAGCCAAGGACAGCTGGGCCTCTGGCAGTAGGCAGAGCAACAGAGCACCCCACAGCTCAGCAATGCAAGCGAATCACCTTCTGGGGGTCCCAAGGCAATTCTTTGATGCTGTCTGCAACAGCAAGGGGTGTAAGCCATCATCTTGAGAGCAGGCCCAAATTTGCTTGCCGCAAAGACCATAAGCGCACCTACCCATCACGTGCCCAATCCCAAATGCTCAAACCCAGCCAGAAAGTTAGCAGTCAACCAGAGCTCATGCAGGAAGCCCTGGGGATGGAAAGCAGCCTGCAAGCAGGGCATGGCATGCCCCAGGACATGCCAGAGCAGCGTGCATACTCCCATCAAGGTCAGCTTCCACAGGCCCTCCTCATTCCATAAACAGAACAGCTTTCAGGGTGATAGCCTTGGATTTCCTTTTCCCCCCAGGCACTTTTCTGAATACATCTAAGTGCTATTGTCCTAATAACCCAACACCATTTAGAGGACCCCACAAGCTGTTGGCAGTAGTCCTTCCCTTTTTGCACACTGAACCCATGTCCTGGCAGCAGGCGGAGTCTGCAATGCCCACTGCACTAGTCTTGCAATAGGCATAATTAGTGAGGCAACAGAAGTGGCCCAGCATGCTACCTTCAGGTAGTTTTCATCATACGGCCATAGGCTGCCTTATCTCACTACAGTTATCTGTTGTGCAGATATTTCTACAGAGGTTTCAGGAACCTGAGCTCACAAGGCAGAAGCACAGTTTGTGCAACCTTAGGATGCTGAAAAAACTCCAAACGTGTGGCTGACGTTTGTGATTTCTGACCCATTTTGTTCCTTCCTTTGTGTTTTTTTCCTAATGTAACAGCACAGCAAAGAACAGACCTCTCCAGCTTCTAACAGGAGCTGTACAACAGCTGTAAATACAGCATCTCTCCAAAGATCTGACTCCCTACACATTGCTACCCACACGCGAGTCAACAGGAGCACCGCAATTGCAGCGGCTGGGTACTCACCTCCCACGCACCACTAGCAGGAGGCAAGTTTTAGACTCCTCTTCTGCAGAAGCGTAAGGTTCAGAAGTGAACAGCTTTCTCTTACTGTTTGGGTAAGTGAGCCAGGACCAATACTCGCACCAGTCCCTGAAACTGCTCCTGAAAGCCACTTTTTGTTTTTGGATGCACAGGGTGCAAACACTGAAAGCAACCAGCACAAGAGTCCAAGAAAGGGCAGAGAAGTCACCTTTGAGATCAACAGGCAGCCCTAATAATAATAAACATCGGCACCACTGGAAAGCTACTTGACTCAGGACATTTGTGACAGCAAGTACATGGCTACATCATGCCTCTCTGCTTGGAAAAGAACATCATAAAATCAGGTTATCCATCTCTCAGATCTTCATTTTCCATCCATCATCCCAGATGTATTTACTTTTTCCTCATCTGCTGTCATCCTTCCCTTACATACAACAGCCTGCCGCTGGACACTCAAAATCCCTCATGAAGTCACTAAGTAATTTTGCCACTTACTGCTTTCCACCTGCTGTCCCATCAACACTAATTACAGCTTCCATAAATTAGTTCACTGGTGACATCTAAATGAAGCCATTTACAAATTGCAGTAATACTGAGCAGACCGTCTCCCTGATAGGGGTAATAATGACCTGTAAACACTGTCAGGGTGCACGGAGAGATGACGTGGTGGACTTGCTTTCAGCCTCAGAGCATCGTTACTGTCTAGCAGGCCCAAATGGCATGGAAGCAAGATCTCCCCTTGCATGTAGGATTTCCCTGAGCTGCTTGGAGCAGAGAACTGCTTCTCTGACTGCTCTTGCTCTTTGTATTCACTACAAACTGAGCATAAGAGGGAAAGGCATCCTGATATTCAAGAGCTTCAGTTCCTTGCTGGACCTCCAGCTTCTAGCACAGCTTCAGGCAAGTCTCCCTGCTGTGATCTGCCACTGACTGTCACTATATGGCTAGAAAGAGGCAGAGGAAAACTGTATTTGTGACCTTCCTGTAAGATCTGGGACAGAATCTAACGTCTTCAGAGGCCTTAATCACTGAAAACCTCTTTAGCAAAGAAGGTTACCTGCCAGCATCTGCTCTGTCACAGCAATTGAGATGGAGGAGGAGGTCTGCACTGCCAGGTCCTCTAAGTAAAGCCTTAACCTAACCCACTTCTTGGATCTTTCCTCACCAGGGGAATTGCATCCAGATATATCTTAAAATGTTTCCCCTCAAACTACACTGATTTATGCTTTCTGATGACAGGCCCATAAGTTTTAGTTGAGCTATGCCCCTATTACTGGGTGCAAGCAAAGGGAGGGTCAGACCCATGCCATCAGATAAAAGGATTTTCTTGTCCGATTCCTGGAACTGGCTCACCCAGTGAAGCCCATGTCAGACATCCTTGATGCTCTCTTTGGCCTGGAGCTTTCCACACTGCCAGCCCTAGCAGACGCATGCCTGTACCTTTGTGAGCCACTCAGCAAGACAATTTTATTCTCTGGCATTTCCTTGTGCAGCACCAACAGGGCTACTGCAAGGGGGGCACCCACCCCCAGTAACATATGGGGCAAACATGCTCAAGTCTCCCTGCCTGCTCCTACTACCCAGGAGCAGGCTGAACCAGCAGTAGTAGCCAGAGTGAACATGGAAGAAGCAAACAGATGAGGGGGCAAGAGGGGCAAGGCTAGAAGAAACTGTCCCAGGCACTGACGCAGCTCTGCCTCCTCAAATCTCTGGTTTCCCTTTTTTCCCCTGACACAGACATTGGGGTTCAGCAACAGGACTCACACACCTTGGTGCCAGCAAAAAAAAAAAAAAGAAAAAATCGCTAGCAATCCTAGCAATCCTCCAAGCTACTTAATGCTCTGGCTAGACCATGCTGCAGAGATGCAGTCTCACGTAGCTACAGGCAGCGTGTTGGGGGGCAGCTGAGAAGCTCTTATGTGCTGGCTGGAGAAAACTGGAACGTACTCACAGCCAGCTAACTGGTTGGAAATGAAATCAGTGCTCACACCGCAGGACAGGCAAGCACAGAACCAAGAGCTGCTGTTATTCCCCTGAAAGCCAGAAAACATCTAGTAAGCTTTCTCTTCCTTAAATTCACCCTCTGTGACCCATAGCATCAAAACAGGATAATCGTTAGCTAGTCACACACACAAGAAGTGTATGGCTGCTGTTATAACAGTTTTAAGTAAGGTGCTTTTGGAAAACAACCCTTCCAAGTGCATTGATTGTTTCTTGCTTGCAGAAAATCCCGATTTAGGGCTCTCATTGATTTATGCCACATTTAAAAGCCTGGTTCTCTTGAGTTATTCCACTACATTTCAAGCCAAGCAATTAATTGCAATTTTTAAAAAAACTATCTAGTGCATAGAAAGTTTCTGGAGCTACACACAGCCCTACAGAAATTAATCTCTTAGAAATATGTTAAGCATTCCTAGTCCAACATATTTAACAGATTTAATTGTTCTGGTATTAGCAGCCTTTGTAGCACAAGTATGCATTGCGTGTGACATGTCTGGAACATTTTGTCACTTTGGTGGCATTTGGATGTCTAGAGAGGGAAACCTATTGTCAGTCACTATGAAGCACATCCTATTCATCCATCAGATATGTGCTTTATATGCTGAGGTAAGCCAGGCAAGAAGGGTTAATTACTTGACCACATAGACACAGACTGAATCAGAATACAGGAACATTATGCATTCCCTTTCAGTTAAAACTTAATTGGAAAAGAAAATTAGATGCAACACAGTTTAGCAGCTAAAATACTGGAGTTTGCATATGCAGTTAACCTGGAGTCAACCTGCAACTCCCTGGATTGGTTTGGCTGCCATTCTGATCTTCACTATCGCAAAGGCTTTTCGCTATTAAACGTGGTTTGTTTAAGTGCTAAGAGTAGCTTTTTCGCTACGTCAAATCTGTGCACCTATGCGAGCTTGGACTGCAAATAAATGAGCCTTTAAAAGTGCTGCCCTAACTTTTTTGCCAAGCACGTTCTTCACAACTGGTCAGATATCAGACACAAGATGGCCACCAGCCATATGCAACAGGAAGACACTATCATCCTTGCGACTCAGGTTTCTTGCTGGGATGACCTCATAGCTCTGCTCTTTCTTTAGTATTTAATAGTAAGGAGTAGATCACAGGTACAGAAAAAGTAATCCTCCAGGCAAAGGCCTTTTTGGAGTTTAGAAGATGGTTTGGCAGGCCAGTTTGCACACCCTCAAGAACACCCCAAGAGCACTAAGACTAACTAACTAAGAAAAACTATGGAAATAAAACTTCAGAGATCCGCCACAAGAGAAGCGGTATCAACGCCATCTTTTCCTGATGCTTTCCACAAGGCATAAAGTTTAGAGAGGCACTTTAGGTATTAATTGACTCACTCTGTCAAGCACAAGAGCTGTTCTAGGGAAAACACCCACAGCACATCCAAAAGTGAATCCACACTCACTCAGCAAATCCAGCATCAGCTGCCCAAAGACACAATCTTTTTCAAGACCATTTTCCATCCTCCAAATGACGGATTAACAGCAGCACATAGAGAAGCCACATCTGGCTGGGAGAAAGCCACTTTGGCCGGCTCTGCACCCCCTCTCCCCATCCGCCGCTCCACAGCTAGGCATGGAACAAATCCTATCATGACTTTGGGGCTGGACATAAGGCCTAAAGTCGCTCTGCTCGATGGACAGATACTATAAATGAGGCAAATGCTGTCCAGACCCAACTCGCCTTCCTGTATGAAGGTGGCACTCGGGGCACACAAGGAGCAATGGCTCTGCATGCACACAGCATACCCTTACTCAAGGACTGGGGATATAGGAGGAAAAATCAACAACAGAAACACCTCATGCCCTCTTCCCCTCTGTAAAAACTGATAATCCTGTCCTCAATTTGCTAGCTAGTCAGTCAGGGCTCGACTATTTCACATTTTGTGCTTTATCGCCGAACTCCCTCCCTTGTGTACAGAAAGGAGGGATGACTGTTTGAATTTGAGCTGCAAGAAGGAAAATCTTTTTGCTCAAACCACTCTGCTGGTGAAAGTGTGGAGCAAACCTCTCTGAGCTTAACATGCAAAAAAGCAGGAGAAGTTAGGCAGTCTTCTCAGCTCCTTCCCCCATGTCAGCTGTGGCTTTCCCCGTGTCTAACATGTCCTGGGCATAACTTTAAGACAGATTTTTTTGCCTCAGGAACAGGTCCACAAAAGAGAAGCAACTGACCATTATGTACTCTCTAGAGGTTAAATTTCACACTATTTTAACCTATGGGCACAAGTACTTCTTTTCATCATCCCTTGATGCCTTGTGCCAGCCATTTCTCCTCCCCTCCAGGGCCAGGAAAAGCACGTGCCTTGCTGGGGAGTGCCACCTCACTTCCGCTGGGCTATCTTGCTCCAGCAGCAGCACAAGCTTATACACACAGGCCACCTTCCACTCTCAGCTGCTTTGTATTCAACCCCCCCAACACCAAGCAAGGAGAGCTGCAAGCATATCACCCTTGCCTCCAGCAGACATCAAGCAAATACACACCCTTTTCAGCAACATCCAGAGCCTTTCCAACACAAGCTGCAAGTACCACACGTGCCAAGGAGGAACATACTTGCCTCACTCCTGCCAGTAGCATCACTCAAGGAGCTCTGACCACATGCAGCTCACCATTGCATGGCCGAGACATTCATTTCATGTCATTTCTCCTCAGCCCCTCGCAGGCACTGCTCAGCCCAGCCCAGGCAGCCCTCCTCACCCAGGTGCAAAAGATCCCCAGGCAGCCCCCCCAGCCCACACATATCTGCATCCCATCGAGGCCTGAGTGCTCCAGCACCCTTCACCTCCTCAGCCCATGGCTTAGCGCTCCAGCCCCTCCAGGCAGAGCTCTGCTTAAAAAACAGAAGTGAGCACAGACCAAAAACTTACAAACAGGTCCCCAAGAGAAAAAAACATGGTCTTTACTTTTTCAATTGCAACTGCAAAGCAATGATAAGATTTTACAGGGGCCAGATACATGCTGTTAAAAATCTTGGGACTGGCAGTGCTTCTTCAGAACATGATTTTTATGTCTTCCTGCTAAATATCTGAAAAACCTCTAGTGTTTCCCCAGTAGGGAGGCTTTTTAAAAAACTACACTTGCTGAATATTTTTGGAGAGTTCATCAAAGATTGTCTGAAATTTGTCTTTCAGTTTCACTGTTTTGAAGCTCCTCTTTGCAGCTACAGTATCTAGAAACATGAATGTTATTTATTTGCTTATTTTGAGTCCTGGGTTCTTGTGCAATTACCGAGATGCCTGCAGCCGCAACACTCTGGGAGGCAGACTTTGGGAAAAGCAGCAAATGTCATGGTCAGGCTGTAAGAGTTAGCAACACTGTGGATTTGTCAAGTGATACAGCTTTTCTCCCTGTGATTATAGTGAAATTCATGATGTTATACTAAGGATGAACTTTACTTGTGCTTTAATTCATTCATTAGAAATAAGGCTGGAAATTCAGCTGGAGGCAGCTACATGGACTGGCTCTGGTGGTTTTTGGTACTGCAGTTTAAAATACTGTCACCCACAGATGCCTGAGCTGGAGGCAACCCCATGTACCTCCAGATACAGAAGGAAAACTGTTCCCAGACCTCAATCACTCAAGTAGGAAACCCCCATCGGCTTCAAACACTGGCAAAAGCATCTCTGTGCTTAGCTGCAGGACTGTGAACGGGGACAGCTGGGACACAGGTATTTGCTCCTTCCTGCAACCATGTGCAAATAGCACAAGGCACAATGACTGGGGGAAGAAACGTCTTAAACAGTGGTAGCAACACTCATGAGCGTTCATCCTCTTAAGCCTCTACCACCTCTAGCTGTTCTAGTACAAAGATCACTAGCTTCCTAATAATCTTGTTTTCTGTGAGCGTGCAAGAAAAAAGCATTACACTACCTGCACAGTTTCTGGTCTAAAACTGTGCCAAAATGGTTGCTGAGGTTAAGCAAACCTAAGTCTGTTAGCTGGTGTAAGATCAGCATCACTCCATTAATGCCAATGGATTGAGGCCACTTCCCATTCACTTTGCATCCTCTCCATTTTCTTGTTCTCTTTTAATGTTGTTTCTGGACTTCCAGTGCCAGCCAGTCCACACTGTCCACGCTCTGCCTGGGCACCCTGCCTAACTTCCCTCTCCTACCTTTCCACAGACATTGTGGCAATAGCCAGACTACACAGGCAACAGCTTCAGAGCCAACGGTGGGATGGAGTTGAAGTGAGAAGCAATTTTGCTTGCTAATTCCAACAAGTTATGCAGCCTTCCTCCCAATCATGCAAGACACGTGTATTTTTTTCCACTTTGGGTTCAGTCACGCGAGAGCCAAAGTGCAGGCTGGGAACACCTCCACCATGTGCACAAGGCACCTAGCCTCCAGGAAGCATGCACAACAATGGATATGGGGTTGGGACAGTGTTCATAGCCCTGTGGACAGGTAAATGCAACCACCATCACTTTCCATTCATGCAACATTTCTTGGCTCAGGTTTTTAAAAATCAGGCTCCTATTTCCACTTGAAAATTTCAGGAGCAAGAGCCATGTGCAGAATTATAGCTTCTTGGAAGCTGTCAGGTTGGCAAATGCCTGATTTGTCATTGGGCTGAGAAAACAGGGACAATCGAGATAACAAACAGGCTCTGCTGAAGGTGAAAGCAAAACTCTCACTGACGTAAAGGGGGTCCATCGTCATTGTCCCTTTCTCCTGATCTCATTTCATTCATCTGTCTCTCCTTGTCTTCCAGATGTTCTTGTCATGTAGCTAGCCTACATCACTCTATGCAGTTTTTATTGGAAATCGCACAAACATAACAATCGCAGCTGCACTTTGCAACTACAGCTGAAGGCCACAGCCTGGAGTTCACCACAGATGCTGAAAATGACTTTTGGTCCCCTTAGCCACAGCCATATCCTTTGCCACAAATTTCAGCAAAGGATCTGACTTCCCCACCCATTTGCATCATAAATGTGTATGGGAGAAGCACCTTCACCGTTGCCCAGACCTGGAAATCACAGCTGGAACAGGAAGCAGAAAGACCTTACAATTGCCTCATGTGAAGAGGAAAACCTGTGACTGTCTGGCCCTCAATAGTGACAAGTTAGTGACAGAACTCATTTGACCTGCCATTTGGAGATTTACCAATTGCAACATTTCCAAGGGAAATTTGTGCTAGTGCCCCACGGGCAGAGAGCTCACTGTAAACTTGCTGGTTCCTATTTAAAAGGAGGGCAACATTGCTTTTCTTTTGCCTCTATTTGTGTGGGGTTTGGAGTACAGCCTGACTTACCTCCTTACTCTAAATTCCAAGACTGTGGAATAAAAATCATTTGCTGTTAGTCAACCAAAGCTGTCTTTTGTCTCTCTCTCTCTATTGATTACTCCCGAATAATCAATCGACATTTGGCACAGTCTTATTTATAATAATTCAAGTCAGCAGCAACATAATTTAGAAACTGGCTACTAGGCATGTGTTGGTAATGAATTGAATCCATGGATAATTCAAATTCATAGACTAAAAAATTACATTTAAATAATGTTAAGGTTGTGACAACCTGACAAAAGACTGCAAATTCAATGTGAAAACTTTGCCTCCCTCTGTGGCTGAGGGGAAAGACTGGAAAAGATGTGAGAAGGGAACAACATTTGCAGCCTCCTGTGTGACAGTTTTAGGTTTGTTTGTAGATGACACTACATTTGAGCTAAACTGTGGCATGCACAATGTACAGCTAGGGTGCATGCTCTGTTTCAGCTGTAGCTCCAGTGGCATTGTACCCTAGAGACCCTTTTCAGACTGCTCACCCTGATCTGCTCACCTGATCTGTTCTTTTGGGAGGGAGGAATTTGCTTTTAGTTGCTACTGGCTGGGAATGACAGCAGCCCCAGAACAGCTTTGCTGGACTGACCAGTGAGGATGGCAAGACCCACCAGTTTCCCCAGTCACCTTCTCTGAAGGGGCTCTGTTTTTTCCTGCTTGCTCAGCAACCTGAGAATGAGAGGTGCCTGCTGCTTTTTGCTAGGTGCATCTTATGGGACTGACTATGCATCACTAAGTGTGTGCCCATGGGTTAGTTGTACCCATGTTCCTCACAACCTATATGACTGAATTTATAAATGGTCATAGAACAATGTGATGCAACATCCTCCTGAGAAAGGGCCTCCATCCTCCTGAGAAAGGGCCTCCATCAGTCTCTGAGCTACATCCTTCTTCCTTGCTCAGTTTCTAGTGCTGTCATTTTATCTGATAACAGGGAATGGATTTTTATTTTTACACAACAGATTGCTTTGCCTTGTAAGAAGCCAATACAGTTTACTGTGTAAATCTCCCCTAGTTTTCTGGATTACTGAACTGGTGGGAGAAATTGCTGTGTTTATCCAGCTGTTGCATAGAAGCAGAAGGAATTGAAACCATCAGCCATTCCTTGCTGGACAAGAAGCTCCCAGGAACACCTGTCTCCTGTTGTGAGTACAGATTTGGTCCTCTTTTCAATTTTGTACCCTGTGCCAAGTTATACTGTGAACAGAGCTTTGGCCTAGCATGGACAGCTACCCTTAAACCTGCAGCAGAAGAGGCCTGGAAATTGTAGGTAACTCCACACTGAGCAAACTGACAGCCTGGGTTGCAGTGCAACATAAGGGCACTCAACAAAATAAATTCATTTTTAGCCCAGGTACAAGCAGTTGTGAGGTGTCTGATCAGAACATGTCCATCACTCTAACCACAACTGGTTACCGAAAGCCTGACAGGAGGTGGAACATGAGAAAGCTTCAGGCAGAAGTGGAGAGAGAAGCAGAGAAACACCAGGCAGCATAATACGTTTTTTATGACAGCAAAATTCCTTGCTCACTATTAGAAGACAAAGCCTTTGTCATAGTCACATTGCTGTCTGACAGTCTTTGCACAAATGTAGACATTCATAGTGTTTGTTGTATGTAACTTGCAGAAGTAGTGTAATACCATTTTAAAAAGTTGGTAACCCTGTTCATTTTCCAGTGTGATTTAAGAGCTGCAGAACCTCAGCCAGACAACAGAGCATGTATGCAGCTATTCTCGGAAGGGCATGTATTCTTGGGAAGCATGGTTATTTGGGTCCCCCTGTGCTTGCATGGGTCTTTCACACTGTGGTTGTTGCATAAAGATCTGAAGACTGAATGTACTCCAAAGTTTGTTCTTTTTATCTTTCCTTGACTCCTCTATTCAACTGGGGTGGAGTACAGGCCTTTCATGTAGATGGGCCAGCAATCCCATATGGTCAGCAGCATCTGACAGTGTCAGATTCCCGGACGTTTTCATGCTTTGCCAACCCATTGAGTTATTTCTGGAGTTAAACGCATTGATATTGATGGCCAAAAATGTTGCAGTATGTATTATTTCTGTTTACTCTAAAACCATTCCAACAAATTATTATTTCTCTAAATGGAAACTGCAGGGAGTGCTAGTGATTGACTGCAACATTTTTTTAGTGGGATTAAATAGCTAACACTTCATTAAAACTGTTATGCAGCAGGACCAAGGTGATGGAGCAGCCTGCCTGAGTGGAAGCCCTCACTCCAAAGCAGCAGTACCCAAGGCTCACCACTCCTGCTCTGACAATATGTTTGAGACCATCCTATTAGCACCAGGGCTCTCAGAGGCTGTCAGAGTTCAGGTTCACTTCAGCTAGACACCTGAAAGTATGGGTGCTCCCCACTCTTTTTATATCTGTGAAGTTTAAATGTGCTAGATTTTTTTTTTTTCCTGAAACTCTTAGAATTTCCAGACTTCTGGATTAGAAAAACTGCAGGGAAGTAATTCAGATCACCATAAAGCTAAGATATACAAAAGATGAGCCCAAAGAAAGGCTCTTGAACCTCTTCACATTTATGTAGGGCCTGGCTTTTGAAGTGCTGAGCAACCAGGACTTCCCTTAGGGCTCACTGGGAGTCCTATTCAGAGAGTGTACAGCCCATGTAAGTATCTTGTGTGAAACAACCAGGTGTCTCTGATGGCTATTGAATTCAGAGGACACAAAGAAAGGTGCAGCCTATCAGGGCTCTGACTGCACTGATAGCCCCGTATTGCTATTCCCAGCCTCCCCAGGGGTCTTCACACACACAACTTCTGCTTGCAGCCCCAGGAGCTCCATGTAAGCTCATGCCTGAGCCCTCAGTCCTGCCCTGAGCTATGTTGTAGGTAGGTTTGTGCCTAGACCTGTCCCTTGCTGAGTGCGTCTGGCTCACTGCACCTCCCAGCTTGCCCTCGGACCTGGCTGGTTGCCTAATCTGTGTCTGATGATCCCTGGATCTTTGGCTGAATCTGTTACTGTCACCAACCCTGCTCTGCTCACCATGCTCAGGTAGTGTGGGACTGTTCCTGTTGGTGAGGTGCCTGTGATGTGGTCAGTGTTGGCTCCTGGTTTGTATTCTCTCATGGAGGAGCCCCACTCTTACTGCTCCCTGATGCAATCTTCCTAAAGTTGATAGGAAACCCTGGGCAGAGAAACATAGGTAAAGTTTAGGGGCCAGATACAGCCTCTGCTGTTCTCTACACTTTGAAAGAATCACACTGCTTATTTAAGTTCCAAGTGTAAATATAGGAGATGGATTTCTGCTGCTGAGTTCACTTTCCAACTGGTTTAGATGACTTGAACACTTAATTCCCATGAAGTAAGGCACCTAAATAACTTCAACGGCTTTTCAAAACCTCAGCTTTATTTTGGCTCCCATTAGATGAAAAGGGTGATGACAAGATGAAAGATGAAAGATGAAAGGGGAGGCAAAACTAGAGATCCTTGAGCTAGAAGCATGTATCTCCTATAGAGGTAGAGAAGGGCTCAGCAAGGAAGGACTCCAAGCAGAGAACTGTGATGGTCTCATACCCTTTGTGGATTGGGGCAAGGGCGAGATGCATATCATATGCTAGAAGGTGAAACTGAGCACTCTGCCTGCTGCTGGACCTGTATCTAAACTTCAAGGGTCACAAGTAGTCCTACAGGCACCAGTAAAGTGATTTATACAAGGACTGCAGTGCATATGGGTTGTTCATGAGACAACAGTCCACCTTATAGCCCTCCAGAGGCGTTACCCCTTTTGAGAATCAGACCGCAGAGGCTTAGAGGCTTAGAGCTAAACACAAATCATTTCCCCTTCCCACACAAATGGGGCTAATACTTTTGATTTCAGACCTACAGCACCATCATCTCTCTAATTACCTTATTAAGATGGAACTACACAGATGAACACGTTAATGAATTATTATATATCTTAGTTATTCAGCAGGAGTTTGATATAAGGCAGCCTTTCATTTTAACCTACCTTGTATATACTGCCATGAAAAACACAGAGAAACCTTATGGCTGGGTACTAGATTGCAAACACTACGGTCTTTGCAGTGGAATTTCAATTATGGGAGAATGCACTGTCACGCCCTCATTCAAACCCCTAATTACCAGCACTTAACCACCATATACTATTGAAGGAAACTATAATTCACTTTAAAAAAGACCTAGTTTATACCTATAATTAAATTAATCATAATTAATTCCAACAGCTACTCCTATAGCTATTGAGGGAGAAAAATATTAAAGAAATGCATTGTCAGGGATTGCTTAGAGTTCTAATAGTGTGGAAAAATAAGCGCGTTGTTCTGAGCACTGGAGTTTGTTGCAGAATTGTGACTTTTTTTGCCCCACCGCAAAGGAGGAAAGCTTCAGTGTGACCTTTCAGATCACATTCGGTAGTCCCTGATGCACATCCAAGGACTATGTCTCCTAAGCTTTGGCACTGAGCTGCTCTTGCACCTATCTGTGCTGCAGTGGAGGCACATGCTGATATGTACTCAGGCGTTCATCCATTGAATGTGAACACTGTCCATGTACTGGCACGCCCCACCCCAAGCTTGCCTGAAGGTCTGCCTCCGGGTCCCTGTATTTAACAAAGGATGCTAAACTTTTGTCTTCTTTGCATTCTTGTCTTTTAATGCTTCCTTCTCCCAAGCTAAGCCATGTCCAGATTTTGTACATTTACTGGGTAACTTTTGTAAGAGCTGGCCTTTCCTGTTTGCCTAGCAAGTACATCTTTTGCACTTTTGTTGGAACTGTTTTGCATCCCTTCTGCCAACTGAAATCTCTGCCAAGGGATCATCTTTCCAGCCTGTTGTTTGAAGTACATGGCTTCTCTTCTGCATCCTTCATCTGGCTCCCTAATCCCACACAGAAGAGCCCTCACTCTTGCCCTTTAGGCCCTTCACCCTCTACTGAGGCAAGGCCTCTTTCCCTGACAGTGGAAAATATTTACATTTCCTTCTTCTATCACTGACTTACTGTCTGCACTGCAATTTACTGCATATTCTTGCCATCCCCTCTGCAGCCTCTTAGCAGCACCATGGAAGGCTAAGTGGTAGGAAAACTCAGCCACGAAGAAAGCTCTCAGGGAGCAGTAATCAGTGCCAGGGGCATGCAATCAGGAAAAAGAGGGCGGAGAGAGATTGCAGTTTCTTCTCTTTCTTTAGGAGCAATGACAGACAGACTGAAGAGAAGGGAAATATTACCCTACAAATTCTGGGTTATAGTGACAGTATGGTGCACAAACAGATTATAGCATTTTTTTGCAGAGTATGGTTAAATGGCAGGAGCCTTTTCAAGCATCCATGTCAAATATTGCATAATCTGTAAGCAATAAACTATTAAAAGAATACAGTGTACATCATATTTCTTGGCTTGCACAGTTTGCTTATTGGTTTTTATACATGTCTGTTTTTTAATTTTGTAATCAGAATATATCAAGCTGCTTTCATTCCTTTCACATTCTTTTACAAAGTTGGCTTGTTTTGTTTTGTGTTTGGCATTTTCTTTCAAGTATATGGGTTCATATCCCTTAGCAGCCTTCTAACAAATTCAAGTCTGCAGGGCTTTTAGCACATTATCAGCCAGCAGAATTGCCTATGTTGTTTCTTCTTCTTTGTGTCTCTGAGCATCACTGCACTAGCTCTGTCTACAGCAATGCCAACATCTTATTTGTTCTTTCATGACTTCAGGAGCCACCTTTGCATTATGAACTGGTTCCCTACAAAAATATGTGTCTGAACTTTCTGGAAAGACCAATGAGCACTTTAAGACTGTGTTGTGGGGCAGACTTAAGCAAACTGCTCTTGTTTTAAGATGTGATTATTCATTAATGTCCAATTAGGTATGAACTGAGGTCCTCTGCTTGATCAAGGGCTAAACTGCCTGAACTAAGCTTTCCTGAGAAGCAATCTGAAGTAGGGACTTCCCAGAGCTTTTCCATACTTCACTAGTGGAAGCTGACAGAGACAACAGGGAGTAAAATTCCTCTGGTATTTAAAGGACAAGTTTGGGCTTTCCCAACAGTGCTCTGGATTGTTCCATCATTACTCCCATTCCTGACCATGGTACATATTCCTAAAGCCACATTTAGCTGGCTTAAGTTTCACCAAAGCCATAAATAATAATCCAAAAAAAGATTATGAATGTTGAGAGAACCTATGTGGACTTGGAGAAAGGGATGTAGATGGTCTGAAAACAGCACATGCTGACTTTGACGAAAGTAGAGTCTGCCCAGCACAGAGTATTTTTGATTATCTCATCAAGATTAGACATCTCTGTTGGTGCTGTGTAGGAGGCACTGGTCTTCCACTAGCTCCTTAAGTACTGGAATCAAATGAGAAAAAAAAAAATGTTCTAGTGACTGCAGTCCCCATCACACAGCCCAAATGTGCAGACCCACACTTTTTACAGCAATAGCAGCAAACCTGACTTTCCAGGACCATCTCATTGTTCCCGTAACCTTCTGCCTTCATCAACCACTTATTTTGCCTATGCCTAAACCCACCAATTTCAACAAAATCTTTGCTGAAAAGACTGTTGCATTGAGGGCATCGATTTGGCAGGTTTTTTGTTTGTTAGTTTCCAATCTGGGACCTTTTTGTTACTTCTGCTAACACAATCCCAGACCAAAAACTTGAACATTCCAGTTCAAACAAGCTATTTTCAAAATCAGATGGTTTTGATCTTTGTAACAACTTGGAAATACATTTCCAAAAATAAATGTCACCTCCAGAACTGCCACCCTCCAGACAGCCCTGCTACCCACACATACAGTGATAATCGTTACTCAGAAATCCAGAGAATTGAACAAATCAAGACTTACTTTTTGAAAGTGATTCTCCTAGAACTCTTTCCTGAATGTTTGTGTTGTAACTTCTTTTTCCATAGTATTCATTACCACCAAATCTTGAATGGACCCTGTAAGCACAGCCTCTTAAAACTCTAGGTTGATTATGAAAAATTCTCTTTGGAAACATGTGTGGTTGTTTCCAGTGATCTCTCTAAAACTCTGTTTTCTGGGTGAACAGAGTCTAACCTCTCAAAGACACCCTACATATGTTTGTACAAACCAATAAGCGAACTGCATGAGTAAAGAAAACAGATCTTTCACCACTTATCTGTGCTTTTTCCCAATGGCTTTAAAAGAAAGAGAGATTCAGTAGGAGGTAATATATCAAGATGAACTGCATCACTTAGCTAGGTGTGAGGTCCTCAACTTCCCAGGGAGTTGCACACATGCAGGTGTGAGATTTCAGCCTATCTAATGTGGCTACTGCTGGCAGAGATGGAAAATTTCATGATAATGTTTCCCAACAGCTCAGCAAGCCAGAGTAAATCTGCTGTTGCTTTCAGAGACAATGCTTTGAGACAAAACGATGCAGGAACTTTGGTTTGGGGTGGAAAATAGTAGAGTGATCACCACCTCTTCTAGAGTGAACATTTACTGTCACTATTGAACTGTTCTCCCCTCTCATCTGCTGCTAGGAGGTGTGAAGGGAGTCACAAATTGAGCACTCATCCTGTTCACTGCTAAAGTCCAGTGGCAATTCACCAGTGGGATCCAGTGTGTGTTTAACCCATTTTGTGTTCTGCTTTTAGGATTATCCATGGGTTTTTCTTTGCATTCACAAACCAGGGCACATTCCCAGCTGGCATGCACACTAATGAAGTATCCGTGACCTCCACAGAGCTTCACCTCCTTGCATCTCCAAAGGAACTGGTCCCAGATTTTGGCAGGATGACCCCACTTCAGACTGCGTGGGACTCTGGCCTGTCATTACTAGACAAGGGCTCTCACAGGAGATCCCCTGGTGCACGCACCAATTCTAAAAGCCAGTAAATGACCTACCCTGCAATGTCACTTTGATCTTAAGAGTATATTAACCTTCCACCTGGAGTTTTTGTTCTGTTAACTTAGAGAATATTTGCACGTACCCTTAAGACCTGTAATGAGCTGATGGCAGTGATTAATTATCTACAGCAATTCTGTAATAGATGAATGCATATGATATCTCATTTATCAGGGAAATAACCATTTCTTTAAAGTCCATGATCAATCAAGTGAAAAGAGCTGGGATTTGTTGACAATGCCAGATGCACTTAAGATGAGAAGGTCTTTAGCTGGTAAGGAGACTGTCATTTTAAAGCAATGATTTACAAAACCATCTTGCCTCCAGCTTCCAGCCCCGCTCTGCCCCCCTTCTTGTTCTGAGTGTGTTCAGTAAGCAGCCTGATTATAATCAACACATCAAATACTAAATGCAAAGGGTAGGATTTTTGTCACAAATGGAAGAATCATTTGCTTGTTTCCCGTGGCCCTGATTAGATGGTAGACCAGCCACAAACCTACAAAGTATCTCTGACTTCACACCCTCTAAGATGTCTGCTGGCCAAAGTCACAGAAAAAGGATTTTAAATTGTTTACCCTGAAACAGGACTTGCCTTCCAACATTTGAGTCTTTCACTACATTCATTCCTTGATGATTTGAGGGATAAGGTATTTCGTGCTCTGTTTTGTTTTTTTTTAATTTAAAACACGCTTGTAGAAATCTCTTCACCAGTGTTCATAACTTTTCAGTGATATATTTCAAAGGTAAAAGTAGCTTTGAAGCACCTATTCTGAAATGTCCCATTTATTTTGCTTTACTAGATGTGAGCTCAGACTGGAGTATGGGTGGAGAGGGAACAAAGGACCTGTCTTTAACCAACAGAGTGAGCTCTGGGATCAAGGTTTCAGAAACATGAATAAACTTTACATTTTTTTGTGCCTTCTGTCTGTCCAGATAGCACGTAACACTCTGGTCTCAACAGTCCACTTCTCCCTTCTATATCCACTAATCAAATACAGACAAAGCATTTTAAAATAGCAAAGCCTCCAGGAAAAAAATAAATGAATAAAAAAATAAAATAAAATAAAATAAAAGGGAGTGTGCAGATCCTGGCTTATCCAGTGCAAGGTGAAAACACTTAATGAAGGAAAATGACTGTTCAGTGATTTTCTGTAGAAAACATTTTGCTCCTGGCACTGACAATCCTCACAGCCAAAGCCTATGAATAAGAGCAGCCTACAAGGTACCTGTTCTACCACCTCCCTCTGTCTGTGGGAGGAGGGAGGCACTTCTCGGAGTGGCATTGGAGAAGGTTTAGGTTCCCAGCTTTCTATGTGACCTTGAACAGATTACCTGAACCTTCATTCAACAGAGCTCCGGGATGGCAATTTTTAATTGCATTCAGGGGCACACAATTTTAATGTGAACTCAGTGGGATCAGGATACCAAACTGCCCTAGACCTTACAGAAAACCAAGCCTGAGATATGTAAATAGCCCTGTTAGAGTTACTCGGATTCCTCTCAAATTAAAATTAGATATCTGCCCAAGGTGTTATTTTTTTCTGAGAGTCTATTATTTTTTCTGAGAGCTCATTATCACCAGGAGCTTTGCTACAGGCTGCTGTAAGTCTGCAAACTCTTGCTAGGTAGCGGAGAGTTAACCCCTGGCTTGAGCCAACCTGACTACTCACCACCACCACCAACAGGAGATGTTCCTACTTCACCTCCATCCAGCCATCCTCATCCACACTCACTCCATCCTCTCAGTCTGATGCTGGTGTTTGTTAGACCCTCCATGAGCCAGTTCAGCTCAGGAAACCAACAGTGAAAAATACAGATATGCTTGTGCTGGGCCATTTAGGTAAACTGGCTCAGTGGAGTGTGTGATGACTGCAAGGACACACAGGTAGGAGCTGGGGTGGGAAGAGGGAGATATCCCTGCTGGGCAAACAGTTATGGGACCAGCACAGTCACCTCACAGAAAGTTGCCCCTCGACTGTAAACACCTTCACACAGATACAAGAAAATCTGTTTGTGCCAAGCATTACACAAAGGGCCTCTTGATATTTAACTCACTCTCGGCTGGGACCTCTGCCTACCACTGTGATACAAACAAGACTAAATCACAGAGACGAATAACAGCTTGTGACAGAACCAAATAAGGGCCCAAAACGGGTCTGTGTGCTTTGAAACCTCATTAATCCAGGGCATTTTATGACAGCCTAATTAGCACTAGAGAGACTGTGAGGAGTGGCAAAATACATTTATCCCCACCAAAGGCAGATAAAAGCTATAATTCTCACCTGAATTAGGGTTTTCAAAACCCTATCTAAGGAGTTGGATGTTATGCCAGACTTCACCATTATAGATTGTCTTTTTTTTTTAATAAGGAGTAGGTAATTAATTATGGGTGGCTTTTGCAAAATAGACAATTGCTTTTGCACATTTTTCATCATAAACAATTTCTTTGCTCTGAAGTTAGTCTTTTGCCCCATGAGTCCACTTCACAATGCACCACCATCACAAATCACACCCTGAAAGGACCAAAGTTGTTTGGTTTTTGTCAATACTGCCACATGCTCCATGAAAGCCCACGGTTTACTGGAAAGAGGCTTTGCTGTCCACATCTGCATATCCCACAGGAGCACCGAGGCTGGTGCTCTGTTTTTGGGCGCACTCATTTCCCTCCAGAGCTTCTCTGTGGCTCACCCCTGGGCCTGACCACAGCATTAGCCTGGCTGCTGTGGCTCCCTGCAGGCCCACAGGCTCCCAACTTTCTCCGTGAAAAACTCTGCGGGAAAAAAGCTGACCCCAAGGTGAGCAGAGAGTAGTCATTCAGTTCTTTAGGGAAAACACACTGACATTTGGCTTCAGAGAAGCAGGCGGCCGCAGCACACAGCAATGGCATGCGTGCACTGGGAATGGTGCCAGCAGTCAGTGCAGGGCTGGAGGCTTTGGGTTGCTAAGAGGCAGCAGAAGGAACATCATTAGGTCAGCTCCCCTGAGCCAAGGTTAATCCTGGGCACACAGATAGGGTGAGAAAGCAGGAGCTGCAGAGGGAGAGGTGGAAAATTGACTCCAGGTGAAGTTTTGCTTCATAGCAACTAGGTTTCTTCTTGGAGAAAACCGGGCAGGTTGTTGCCAGAGATCCCAGTCAGGCTTAAGCCAACCTTGACAGCACTGGTACTAAATGTCACACTTCTTCATCACTGCTGAAAAAGGTGTAGGTCCTTGAGACTTCATGTCTTTGAAGATCACGCCATATTACTCACTGTGGTTTTACTCTAACCACCCTGAGCTAACAAAGCAGGCTCAGCTTTGCATTAAACTGCTCCAGCCTGCGAGAACCATGGACAAACGTGGTCTCCCTGATATGCTGAGGTACCACTTTAAGTACGCCAGTTATTGAAGCATCACTATCCTCTTCCCCCCAAACACACACATGCACAAATTCATGGCTACCAGCAGTTAATGACAGATTTGTTAATTAACAGCATGAGGCAAAGCCAAGGTTGATGTTCTAATAAACAGGTCATTAACTTTGGTAATGACCAATTTGGGATGATGATTGCTCTTACAAACTGTATTCCATGGCTTATAAAAAGCGACAGTGCAACTCTGAAATACATCTGGCAGCCAAGACTGTAACAGAGCAGTTGGTTGGAAACACTGGCCGTTCCCTGGGAAGCTATCACCTCCATTTTTCACCAGACACAATGTGCAACTGGGAATCAAAAAAGATGTATTTCAAGCTAGAGCAATTAAAATAGATAGAGATGTAAAAATGAAATCAAAATCAAACAGCTTCAAGACAACTGACCTTCTTCACTGAATGTCATTCAGAAAGGGTACTTTGTCTTCACACACTACAAAGTAAGCCCCAAAAGAGAGCTGTTGGGAATGCCTGATCTTGAGGCATTTCTATTGTGATAGCTCAAGATCAGGGAATTACAAAAATCTTCTGGATTGGGAACAGAAAGGTGCTGAGATAATATCACAAGAAAAAACCTCTGTTTGCAGGAATCATGCCACTTTCTGATGTTACTGGACTGAGATCAGAAGCAAAGGGGGCTAATAGTTGTGTGCCAGAGGATCCATTAGTAACACTTTGGGGCCTTTGGGGGGATAATAAAACATTCTAAGGAACGGTGACTTAATATCACAGCACTTAGGAGTCACTCGTGAGGTAATAACCAGATACTGGAGGAAGGAAATCCCTCTTTCTATGGTATACTATCAAATGGTTAGGAAAAAAATAACTCAGCAAGTTCATACATTAGAAAGGCAGGCGAATGGGAAATGTACACTCAAGTGGATCCTTGCAAGAAAGAGTTCCTTGGAAATGAATGGCGTTAGGGGAGCAGAAGTCAGGAAGAATCCTTACCCACAGTAAAAGCAAAAAAATATGTTTGGGGATTAGTTCTAATAATGGCTGAAAGTAGTCTGCAGATCTATAGACTAGACTGTGGAGCACAGGTAAGAGATACATAAATACGCACACGCCCCTAAAATTCTACAACTAGTAATGCTCCCTACAGTAACGCTGTTAAAACCCAAGGTTTAAAAGGCTAAAGGAAGCAAAGTTTTCCAAAGATGATAAAATGGAGCAAAAGACAAATCTGACTCATAAACAGAAATGACAGTTGCTTGTGCCATGTGTTTTAGACTAAAAGTGAAACTAGTGTGCTTTTTTGGGGTTGATGTATATTATGTATTTTTCTTTTATCATGTTCACCTCTTCCATTTCAGCCTGGCTATGCAATTTCTCCAGGATGAAAGCTGTTTTTGAAGAGGTTATATGGATAAACTTCCGCAGGAACGGAACAACCCCACCATCAAGCAGGGATCACTCAAGGCTCCACAATGGACAGCATTGTAATAATGCATGAGCCCGGGAGCACAGCCAGGAATCCTCCAGCATTTGAGTGCACAAGGATTGTTTCCTGCTATGTACTCCTATGGGCTCTACCTACATGAAAAGGAAAGAAAAGACATGGGTAAATCCTGGTTCTCTCTCTTCACAGTGAGCTCAATAACATGAAACACTGGAAAACTCCAGAAGGCATTCTGGCAGTACAAAAGTATCTCCTGGAATAATTTAACCTTTTTGCATTCCTTCTGCTGTGGAAAAGCCGTAATTTGGCCTTTCAAGCTTCATGGGTAGCCTAAAGATACCAGCTTTCTTGAATGGCTACTGACTTGATCCCTTGGGATTTTCCCCACCCATGAGAAATAATATGTCTGAATAGAGCTATGGCTCTAGAGGCATCCTTCACTCTTTTACTCTTGCAGAAATCCCCCTTAGCACCCCCAGTGGCTAATTAACTGCCATGCTGCCAACCAAATCCATGGCAGGGCTCTGATAGAAAGGAATGATGTAAGAGATGCTGATACCTTGCATTTCTCATCTGAGGTCATTGCCAGTTTAGGTAGCTGTATGGATTTGTGCCGAAAGGCCACAAGTGTCCAAGAAGCTTATTAGGATCCCATTGCTTTACATCTGAAAAGTCAGGGCCAATGTTGCTACATAACACTAATTCAAGAACTTGAAAATGTTGACCTTTGTCTTTCAGGGTAATATGATTGATTTTGCAACAAAACATTCTTACTAATATTTTCTTTCTTAAAATATCTAAAACGGATAACATGATCAATTTGGTCCCATGACTTCCTAGAAGTCCAGAGATTACTTATGGACGCCTTCCTTATTCTAATGGAAATGCTTTCTCTTTTGGCAAGCATAACATCACTCTAGAAATAACAAACATTGATAAATTGATATGCATAAAAATGATGACAGAGGCATTTTTTGTAAACAGACCCTTTCCTTAATTTGTGACACAAAAAACCATGGGAGCTGACACAGATAAAAACTAAATGGACAAAAACTGACTATAT